>NW_027193325.1:656878-985317 GCF_032444005.1 Ranitomeya imitator | reverse complement strand
GGGTACAGAGTGTAGAGTGTAGGGTATAGAGTGTAGGGTATAGAGTGTAGAGTGTAGGGTATAGATTGTATGGTATAGAGTGTAGGGTATAGAGTGTAGAGTGTAGGGTATAGAGTGTAGGGTATAGAGTGTATGTTATAGAGTGTAGGGTATAGAGTGTAGAGTGTAGGGTATAGAGTGTAGGGTATAGAGTGTAGGGTATAGAATGTATATTATAGAGTGTAGGGTATAGAGTGTAGAGTGTAGGGTGTAGAGTTTAGATTGTAGGGTATAGAGTGTAGGGTATAGAGTGTAAGGTATAGAGTGTAGGGTGTAGAGTGTAGGGTATAGAGTGTAGGTATAGAGTGTATGGTATAGAGTGTAGGGTATAGAGTGTATGGTATAGAGTGTAGGGTATAGAGTGTAGAGTGTAGGATATAGAGTGTAGGGTATAGAGTGTAGAGTGTAGGGTATAGAGTGTAGGGTATAGAGTGTAGGGTATAGAGTGTAGAGTGTAGGGATTAGAGTGTAGGGTATAGAGTGTAGGGTATAGAGTGTAGAGTGTAAGGTATAGAGTGTAGGGTATAGAGTGTAGAGTGTAGGGTATAGAGTGTAGGGTATAGAGTGTAGGGTATAGAGTGTAGGGTATAGAGTGTAGGGTATAGAGTGTAGGGCATAGAGTGTAGGGTATAGAGTGTAGGGTATAGAGTGTAGAGTGTAGGGTATAGAGTGTAGGGTATAGAGTGTAGAGTGTAGGGTATAGAGTGTAGGGTATAGAGTGTAGGGTATAGAGTGTAGGGTATAGAGTGTAGGGTATAGAGTGTAGAGTGTAGGGTATAGAGTGTAGGGTATAGAGTGTAGGGTATAGAGTTTAGAGTGTAGGGTATAGAGTGTAGAGTGTAGGGTATAGAGTGTATGGTATAGAGTGTAGGGTATAGAGTGTAGGGTGTTGAGTGTTGGGTATAGAGTGTAGGGTATAGAGTGTAGGGTATAGAGTGTAGGGTATAGAGTGTAGGGAATAGAGTGTAGAGTGTAAGGTATGGAGTGTAGGGTATAGAGTGTAGGGTATAGAGGGTAGAGTGTAGGGATTAGAGTGTAGGGTATAGAGTGTAGGGTATAGAGTTTAGGGTATAGAGTGTAGAGTGTAGGGTATAGAGTGTAGGGTATAGAGTGTAGGGTATAGAGTGTAGGGCATAGAGTGTAGGATATAGAGTGTAGGGTATAGAGTGTAGGGTATAGAGTGTAGAGTGTAGGGTATAGAGTGTAGGGTATAGAGTGTAGAGTGTAGGGTATAGAGTGTAGGGTATAGAGTGTAGAGTGTAGGGTATAGAGTGTAGGGTATAGAGTGTAGGGTATAGAGTGTAGAGTGTAGGGTATAGAGTGTAGAGTGTAGGGTATAGAGTGTAGGGTATAGAGTGTAGAGTGTAGGGTATAGAGTGTAGGGTATAGAGTGTAGGGTATAGAGTGTAGGGTATAGAGTGTAGGGTATAGAGTGTAGAGTGTAGGGTATAGAGTGTAGGGTATAGAGTGTAGGGTATAGAGTGTTGAGTGTAGGGTATAGAGTGTAGGGTATAGAGTGTAGGGTATAGAGTGTATATTATAGAGTGTAGGGTATAGAGTGTAGAGTGTAGGGTGTAGAGTTTAGATTGTAGGGTATAGAGTGTAGGGTATAGAGTGTAAGGTATAGAGTGTAGGGTGTAGAGTGTAGGGTATAGAGTGTAGGGTATAGAGTGTATGGTATAGAGTGTAGGGTATAGAGTGTATGGCATAGAGTGTAGGGTATAGAGTGTAGTGTAGGATATAGAGTGTAGGGTATAGAGTGTAGAGTGTAGGGTATAGAGTGTAGGGTATAGAGTGTAGGGTATAGAGTGTAGAGTGTAGGGATTAGAGTGTAGGGTATAGAGTGTAGGGTACAGAGTGTAGAGTGTAGGGTATAGAGTGTAGGGTATAGAGTGTAGAGTGTTGGGTATAGAGTGTAGGGTATAGATTGTATGGTATAGAGTGTAGGGTATAGAGTGTAGAGTGTAGGGTATAGAGTGTAGGGTATAGAGTGTATGTTATAGAGTGTAGGGTATAGAGTGTAGAGTGTAGGGTATAGAGTGTAGGGTATAGAGTGTAGGGTATAGAGTGTATATTATAGAGTGTAGGGTATAGAGTGTAGAGTGTAGGGTGTAGAGTTTAGATTGTAGGGTATAGAGTGTAGGGTATAGAGTGTAAGGTATAGAGTGTAGGGTGTAGAGTGTAGGGTATAGAGTGTAGGGTATAGAGTGTATGGTATAGAGTGTAGGGTATAGAGTGTATGGTATAGAGTGTAGGGTATAGAGTGTAGAGTGTAGGATATAGAGTGTAGGGTATAGAGTGTAGAGTGTAAGGTATAGAGTGTAGGGTATAGAGTGTAGGGTATAGAGTGTAGAGTGTAGGGATTAGAGTGTAGGGTATAGAGTGTAGGGTATAGAGTGTAGAGTGTAAGGTATAGAGTGTAGGGTATAGAGTGTAGAGTGTAGGGTATAGAGTGTAGGGTATAGAGTGTAGGGTATAGAGTGTAGGGTATAGAGTGTAGGGTATAGAGTGTAGGGCATAGAGTGTAGGGTATAGAGTGTAGGGTATAGAGTGTAGAGTGTAGGGTATAGAGTGTAGGGTATAGAGTGTAGAGTGTAGGGTATAGAGTGTAGGGTATAGAATGTAGGGTATAGAGTGTAGGGTATAGAGTGTAGGGTATAGAGTGTAGAGTGTAGGGTATAGAGTGTAGGGTATAGAGTGTAGGGTATAGAGTGTAGGGTATAGAGTTTAGAGTGTAGGGTATAGAGTGTAGAGTGTAGGGTATAGAGTGTATGGTATAGAGTGTAGGGTATAGAGTGTAGGGTGTTGAGTGTTGGGTATAGAGTGTAGGGTATAGAGTGTAGGGTATAGAGTGTAGGGTATAGAGTGTAGGGAATAGAGTGTAGAGTGTAAGGTATGGAGTGTAGGGTATAGAGTGTAGGGTATAGAGGGTAGAGTGTAGGGATTAGAGTGTAGGGTATAGAGTGTAGGGTATAGAGTTTAGGGTGTAGAGTGTAGAGTGTAGGGTATAGAGTGTAGGGTATAGAGTGTAGGGTATAGAGTGTAGGGCATAGAGTGTAGGGTATAGAGTGTAGGGTATAGAGTGTAGAGTGTAAGGTATAGAGTGTAGGGTATAGAGTGTAGAGTGTAGGGTATAGAGTGTAGGGTATAGAGTGTAGGGTATAGAGTGTAGGGTATAGAGTGTAGGGTATAGAGTGTAGGGCATAGAGTGTAGGGTATAGAGTGTAGGGTATAGAGTGTAGAGTGTAGGGTATAGAGTGTAGGGTATAGAGTGTAGAGTGTAGGGTATAGAGTGTAGGGTATAGAGTGTAGGGTATAGAGTGTAGGGTATAGAGTGTAGGGTATAGAGTGTAGAGTGTAGGGTATAGAGTGTAGGGTATAGAGTGTAGGGTATAGAGTGTTGAGTGTAGGGTATAGAGTGTAGGGTATAGAGTGTAGGGTATAGAGTGTAGGGTATAGAGTGTAGGGCATAGAGTGTAGGGTATAGAGTGTAGGGTATAGAGTGTAGAGTGTAGGGTATAGAGTGTAGGGTATAGAGTGTAGGGTATAGAGTGTAGGGTATAGAGTGTAGGGTATAGAGTGTAGAGTGTAGGGTATAGAGTGTAGGGTATAGAGCGTAGGGTATAGAGTTTAGAGTGTAGGGTATAGAGTGTAGAGTGTAGGGTATAGAGTGTATGGTATAGAGTGTAGGGTATAGAGTGTAGGGTGTTGAGTGTTGGGTATAGAGTGTAGGGTATAGAGTGTAGGGTATAGAGTGTAGGGTATAGAGTGTAGGGAATAGAGTGTAGAGTGTAAGGTATAGAGTGTAGAGTGTAGGGTATAGAGTGTAGGGTATAGAGGGTAGAGTGTAGGGATTAGAGTGTAGGGTATAGAGTGTAGGGTATAGAGTGTAGAGTGTAGGGTATAGAGTGTAGGGTATAGAGTGTAGCGCATAGAGTGTAGGGTATAGAGTGTAGGGTATAGAGTGTAGGGTATAGAGTGTAGAGTGTAGGGTATAGAGTGTAGGGTATAGAGTGTAGGGTATAGATTGTAGAGTGTATGGTATAGAGTGTAGGGTATAGAGTGTAGGGTATAGAGTGTAGGGTATAGAGTGTAGGGCATAGAGTGTAGGGTATAGAGTGTAGGGTGTAGAGTGTAGAGTGTAGGGTATAGAGTGTAGGGTATAGAGTGTAGGGTATAGAGTGTATAGTGTAGGGTATAGAGTGTAGGGTATAGAGTGTAGGGTATAGAGTGTAGAGTGTAGGGTATAGAGTGTAGGGTATAGAGTGTAGGGTATAGAGTGTAGGGCATAGAGTGTAGGGTATAGAGTGTAGGGTATAGAGTGTAGAGTGTAGGGTATAGAGTGTAGGGTATAGAGTGTAGGGTATAGAGTGTAGAGTGTAGGGCATAGAGTGTAGAATGTAGGGTATAGAGTGTAGGGTATAAAGTGTAGGGTATAGAGTGTAGAGTGTAGGGTATAGAGTGTAGGGTATAGAGTGTAGGGTATAGAGTGTAGAGTGTAGGGTATAGAGTGTAGGGTATAGAGTGTAGGGTATAGAGTGTTGAGTGTAGGGTATAGAGTGTAGGGTATAGAGTGTAGGGTATAGAGTGTAGGGTATAGAGTGTAGGGTATAGAGTGTAGGGCATAACATAGTAACATAGTAACATAGTTAGTAAGGCCGAAAAAAGACATTTGTCCATCCAGTTCAGCCTATATTCCATCATAATAAATACCCAGATCTACGTCCTTCTACAGAACCTAATAAATAGTAACATAGTAAGTTATAGAGTGTAGGGTATAGAGTATAGCTATAGAGTGTAGGGTATAGAGTGTAGGGTATAGAGTGTAGAGTGTAGGGTATAGAGTGTAGGGTATAGAGTGTAGAGTGTAGGGTATAGAGTGTAGGGTATAGAGTGTAGGGTATAGAGTGTAGGGTATAGAGTGTAGAGTGTAGGGTATAGAGTGTAGGGTATAGAGTTTAGAGTGTAGGGTATAGAGTGTAGAGTGTAGGGTATAGAGTGTATGGTATAGAGTGTAGGGTATAGAGTGTAGGGTGTTGAGTGTTGGGTATAGAGTGTAGGGTATAGAGTGTAGGGTATAGAGTGTAGGGTATAGAGTGTAGAGTGTAGGGTATAGAGTGTAGGGTATAGAGTGTAGGGTATAGAGTGTAGGGTATAGAGTTTAGAGTGTAGGGTATAGAGTGTAGAGTGTAGGGTATAGAGTGTATGGTATAGAGTGTAGGGTATAGAGTGTAGGGTGTTGAGTGTTGGGTATAGAGTGTAGGGTATAGAGTGTAGGGTATAGAGTGTAGGGTATAGAGTGTAGGGAATAGAGTGTAGAGTGTAAGGTATGGAGTGTAGGGTATAGAGTGTAGGGTATAGAGGGTAGAGTGTAGGGATTAGAGTGTAGGGTATAGAGTGTAGGGTATAGAGTTTAGGGTGTAGAGTGTAGAGTGTAGGGTATAGAGTGTAGGGTATAGAGTGTAGGGTATAGAGTGTAGGGCATAGAGTGTAGGGTATAGAGTGTAGGGTATAGAGTGTAGAGTGTAAGGTATAGAGTGTAGGGTATAGAGTGTAGAGTGTAGGGTATAGAGTGTAGGGTATAGAGTGTAGGGTATAGAGTGTAGGGTATAGAGTGTAGGGTATAGAGTGTAGGGCATAGAGTGTAGGGTATAGAGTGTAGGGTATAGAGTGTAGAGTGTAGGGTATAGAGTGTAGGGTATAGAGTGTAGAGTGTAGGGTATAGAGTGTAGGGTATAGAGTGTAGGGTATAGAGTGTAGGGTATAGAGTGTAGGGTATAGAGTGTAGAGTGTAGGGTATAGAGTGTAGGGTATAGAGTGTAGGGTATAGAGTGTTGAGTGTAGGGTATAGAGTGTAGGGTATAGAGTGTAGGGTATAGAGTGTAGGGTATAGAGTGTAGGGCATAGAGTGTAGGGTATAGAGTGTAGGGTATAGAGTGTAGAGTGTAGGGTATAGAGTGTAGGGTATAGAGTGTAGGGTATAGAGTGTAGGGTATAGAGTGTAGGGTATAGAGTGTAGAGTGTAGGGTATAGAGTGTAGGGTATAGAGCGTAGGGTATAGAGTTTAGAGTGTAGGGTATAGAGTGTAGAGTGTAGGGTATAGAGTGTATGGTATAGAGTGTAGGGTATAGAGTGTAGGGTGTTGAGTGTTGGGTATAGAGTGTAGGGTATAGAGTGTAGGGTATAGAGTGTAGGGTATAGAGTGTAGGGAATAGAGTGTAGAGTGTAAGGTATAGAGTGTAGAGTGTAGGGTATAGAGTGTAGGGTATAGAGGGTAGAGTGTAGGGATTAGAGTGTAGGGTATAGAGTGTAGGGTATAGAGTGTAGAGTGTAGGGTATAGAGTGTAGGGTATAGAGTGTAGCGCATAGAGTGTAGGGTATAGAGTGTAGGGTATAGAGTGTAGGGTATAGAGTGTAGAGTGTAGGGTATAGAGTGTAGGGTATAGAGTGTAGGGTATAGATTGTAGAGTGTATGGTATAGAGTGTAGGGTATAGAGTGTAGGGTATAGAGTGTAGGGTATAGAGTGTAGGGCATAGAGTGTAGGGTATAGAGTGTAGGGTGTAGAGTGTAGAGTGTAGGGTATAGAGTGTAGGGTATAGAGTGTAGGGTATAGAGTGTATAGTGTAGGGTATAGAGTGTAGGGTATAGAGTGTAGGGTATAGAGTGTAGAGTGTAGGGTATAGAGTGTAGGGTATAGAGTGTAGGGTATAGAGTGTAGGGCATAGAGTGTAGGGTATAGAGTGTAGGGTATAGAGTGTAGAGTGTAGGGTATAGAGTGTAGGGTATAGAGTGTAGGGTATAGAGTGTAGAGTGTAGGGCATAGAGTGTAGAATGTAGGGTATAGAGTGTAGGGTATAAAGTGTAGGGTATAGAGTGTAGAGTGTAGGGTATAGAGTGTAGGGTATAGAGTGTAGGGTATAGAGTGTAGAGTGTAGGGTATAGAGTGTAGGGTATAGAGTGTAGGGTATAGAGTGTTGAGTGTAGGGTATAGAGTGTAGGGTATAGAGTGTAGGGTATAGAGTGTAGGGTATAGAGTGTAGGGTATAGAGTGTAGGGCATAACATAGTAACATAGTAACATAGTTAGTAAGGCCGAAAAAAGACATTTGTCCATCCAGTTCAGCCTATATTCCATCATAATAAATACCCAGATCTACGTCCTTCTACAGAACCTAATAAATAGTAACATAGTAAGTTATAGAGTGTAGGGTATAGAGTATAGCTATAGAGTGTAGGGTATAGAGTGTAGGGTATAGAGTGTAGAGTGTAGGGTATAGAGTGTAGGGTATAGAGTGTAGAGTGTAGGGTATAGAGTGTAGGGTATAGAGTGTAGGGTATAGAGTGTAGGGTATAGAGTGTAGAGTGTAGGGTATAGAGTGTAGGGTATAGAGTTTAGAGTGTAGGGTATAGAGTGTAGAGTGTAGGGTATAGAGTGTATGGTATAGAGTGTAGGGTATAGAGTGTAGGGTGTTGAGTGTTGGGTATAGAGTGTAGGGTATAGAGTGTAGGGTATAGAGTGTAGGGTATAGAGTGTAGGGAATAGAGTGTAGAGTGTAAGGTATAGAGTGTAGAGTGTAGGGTATAGAGTGTAGGGTATAGAGGGTGGAGTGTAGGGATTAGAGTGTAGGGTATAGAGTGTAGGGTATAGAGTGTAGAGTGTAGGGTATAGAGTGTAGGGTATAGAGTGTAGGGTATAGAGTGTAGGGCATAGAGTGTAGGGTATAGAGTGTAGGGTATAGAGTGTAGGGTATAGAGTGTAGGGTATAGAGTGTAGGGTATAGATTGTAGAGTGTAGGGTATAGAGTGTAGGGTATAGAGTGTAGGGTATAGAGTGTAGGGTATAGAGTGTAGGGAATAGAGTGTAGGGCTTAGAGTGTAGGGTATAGAGTGTAGGGTATAGAGTGTAGAGTGTAGGGTATAGAGTGTAGGGTATAGAGTGTAGGGTATAGAGTGTATAGTGTAGGGTATAGAGTGTAGGGTATAGAGTGTAGGGTATAGAGTGTAGAGTGTAGGGTATAGAGTGTAGGGTATAGAGTGTAGGGTATAGAGTGTAGGGCATAGAGTGTAGGGTATAGAGTGTAGGGTATAGAGTGTAGGGTATAGAGTGTAGGGTATAGAGTGTAGAGTGTAGGGCATAGAGTGTAGAGTGTAGGGTATAGAGTGTAGGGTATAAAGTGTAGGGTATAGAGTGTAGAGTGTAGGGTATAGAGTGTAGAGTGTAGGGTATAGAGTGTAGGGTATAGAGTGTAGGGTAGAGAGTGTAGGGTAGAGAGTGAAGAGTGTAGGGTATAGAGTGTAGGGTATAGAGTGTAGGGTATAGAGTGTAGGGAATAGAGTGTAGAGTGTAAGGTATAGAGTGTAGAGTGTAGGGCATAGAGTGTAGAGTGTAGGGTATAGAGTGTATGGTATAGAGTGTAGGGTATAGAGTGTAGGGTATAGAGTGTAGAGTGTAGGGTGTAGAGTGTAGGGTATAGCGTGTAGAGTGTAGGGCATAGAGTGTAGAGTGTAGGGTATAGAGTGTAGGGTATAGAGTGTAGGGTATAGAGTGTAGGGTATAGAGTGTAGAGTGTAGGGTATAGAGTGTAGAGTGTAGAGTATAGAGTGTAGGGTATAGAGTGTAGGGTATAGAGTGTAGGGTATAGAGTGTAGGGTATAGAGTTTAGAGTGTAGGGTATAGAGTGTAGAGTGTAGGGTATAGAGTGTATGGTATAGAGTGTAGGGTATAGAGTGTAGGGTGTAGAGTGTTGGGTATAGAGTGTAGGGTATAGAGTGTAGGGTATAGAGTGTAGGGTATAGAGTGTAGGGAATAGAGTGTAGAATGTAAGGTATAGAGTGTAGAGTTGCGGTCGATTTTTTGGACATCCGCCTGGAGGTCGACCATTCTCGGCGTATCCAGGCTGATGTCTTCAGAAAGTCGACCTCCGTCAATGCGCTTCTACATGCGTCATCAGCACATGACCCATCCACGGTGAGGGCCGTCCCGGTTGGACAGTTCCTCAGGATGCGGCGAATATGCTCCTCTGAGCCCAGAGTGTTGGGTATAGAGTGTAGGGTATAGAGTGTAGGGTATAGAGTGTAGGGTATAGAGTGTAGGGAATAGAGTGTAGAGTGTAAGGTATAGAGTGTAGAGTGTAGGGCATAGAGTGTAGAGTGTAGGGTATAGAGTGTATGGTATAGAGTGTAGGGTATAGAGTGTAGGGTATAGAGTGTAGAGTGTAGGGTGTAGAGTGTAGGGTATAGCGTGTAGAGTGTAGGGCATAGAGTGTAGAGTGTAGGGTATAGAGTGTAGGGTATAGAGTGTAGGGTATAGAGTGTAGGGTATAGAGTGTAGAGTGTAGGGTATAGAGTGTAGAGTGTAGAGTATAGAGTGTAGGGTATAGAGTGTAGGGTATAGAGTGTAGGGTATAGAGTGTAGGGTATAGAGTTTAGAGTGTAGGGTATAGAGTGTAGAGTGTAGGGTATAGAGTGTATGGTATAGAGTGTAGGGTATAGAGTGTAGGGTGTAGAGTGTTGGGTATAGAGTGTAGGGTATAGAGTGTAGGGTATAGAGTGTAGGGTATAGAGTGTAGGGAATAGAGTGTAGAATGTAAGGTATAGAGTGTAGAGTTGCGGTCGATTTTTTGGACATCCGCCTGGAGGTCGACCATTCTCGGCGTATCCAGGCTGATGTCTTCAGAAAGTCGACCTCCGTCAATGCGCTTCTACATGCGTCATCAGCACATGACCCATCCACGGTGAGGGCCGTCCCGGTTGGACAGTTCCTCAGGATGCGGCGAATATGCTCCTCTGAGCCCAGATTCGAGGCACAGGCCTCGGATCTGAAAGACCGTTTTCTGGCCCGGGGCTATAGCCGGAGATCTATTAAATACGGCTATGATCGCGCCAGAAGAACCCCACGTGAGACTCTTCTACATCCGTCCGCTAAGCGGACTAACAGGGATGGGGCCAATCCCATTCGTTTTATCTCAACTTACAACCACGAGTGGGGTAATATGCGCTCCATCCTTGCCAAACATTGGTCTGTCTTGAAGACCGAGCCCTCCCTGGCGACCTCCCTTGGCCCTAACCCACAGATGACATCGAGGAGGTGTAAAAATTTAAACGATTTATTGGTGCGTAGCCATTATGTCCCCACCCCGAACAACCCATTTGGAACAAGGGGGCCTAATGTGGGATGCTTCCCCTGTGGGCACTGTCTTGCCTGCACCAATGTCCTGCGATGCTCTAGCTTTATGTCCACGGATGGAACTAAAAAATATGATATCAGGGAGTGGATCTCTTGTAGCACAACCAATGTGGTTTATTATGCAACGTGCCCCTGTCCCATGGTGTACGTGGGCTTAACCACTCGGGAACTGAGAGTCAGGGTCCGTGAGCATGTGCGGGACATTGGTGCGGCCAGGACGGTGCCGGACATTGCTGAACTTAAATCAATACCCCGCCATTTCAGAATGCACCACAAATGTGATGCAAAATTATTAAAGGTGAGAGGTATTGACGTTTTACATCTGGGAGTTCGAGGTGGGGACAATAAGAAATTTTTGGCACAAAAAGAAACAAAATGGATAGTGCAACTGGGCACTATGGCACCAAATGGCCTAAATGAGGCATTGAGTTTCTCCTCCTACTTATGATTACTGCTCCGCCTTCTGCTCATGGTGTGGTTGTCTATATTGTGTACCTCCTGCGTTCCTGAGGCTATTACAGTAGTTATAATCCTCTCTACCCGGTCCTCCATACCCGTTTGCAGTCGGGTGGTTGTTTTTATGTTGTTTTTATGCTGTTTTAATCTTTTTTTATGTGATTTTAATTGTTGTTCTTTTCTACATATTCATACTAATAGTGAACCGGAGTGATGTGATGCCCAGAGGTGTTCCTTGTTATATTGCCCTGTGGCCCTGCGAATTCTCATTACCATCCCTTCCATGATGTAAAGACCACATCGACTGTGATTACGGCGCAAGTGAACATGACGGACAATACATGCATGAAGC
Organism: Ranitomeya imitator; assembly: GCF_032444005.1. Taxonomy (NCBI): domain Eukaryota; kingdom Metazoa; phylum Chordata; class Amphibia; order Anura; family Dendrobatidae; genus Ranitomeya; species Ranitomeya imitator. The sequence goes on along the minus strand of NW_027193325.1, from coordinate 974,284 downwards.
AAGGAGCATGTTGGCCGTATCAGTCAACCAACGCACAGAAATTTAGTTTTTTTGTTTGTTTATTATTATCAGTTTTTGTATTTGTTCTAATAGTTTTGTTATATATGTTTTCTGTTGTGCGTCTCCGTGTCCCACTTTTGTGTACTGTGGGATTGGAGTCTGATGGGTATTTCGATTCCTTTTGGAAGCTGGGGGTGAGGCGGGCAGACTTCGGATCGGTGCAACTGCATCTGATTGTCTAGAGTCACCATTTTGTATTCACATCAGTGGCAGTGTGCATCGCGCTGTGTGCCGCCTTGTCCCGGTGTGCACGGGCGTCTGCGCGGCTTGTTCGCTGATTGCAGGCTTCTCCTGCATCTGCGTGCTTGCTGTGACGCCCGTTTGCACTGCCGGGACCTGTCGGACGCAGTGCGCATGCGCCGATAGCGCTACTGTTATTGGCCGCCGGGCGCCATGTGACCTGGGTCAGGGGCTATTTCAAGGTCCTTTTGAGCATTTTAGAGTTATCCCCTTGAGAAAGCGGCGGTGTGTAGCCGCGAAACGCGCGTCGGGGACCACCTCCCGACTGCCCCTCCACCCTGCCCGTGTTTTAGGTGAGTCCTTGTCCTGTGGCTGGCGTTTTATGATTTTCCATCTGTTTGTTACAGTGCCAGCAGCAATGGCACCGCTGTGTGCATAGGTTCTCACCTGTTACCTTAATGACACTGACACTTTTTGTCTACCTACCTTTAGACCGGTTAAACTTTGGCATTATCCCTGCGCTAGCTTTATTATTTCTGGTACCTTATGAGGTTGTAATTTATTATTCTATATGGCACATATGGGTTTATGTTTCTCCGGGTGGACATACTTGTGGTTTCACTGAGATCGATACTAGTGTCCAGTGTCCTACTTTCCCCTTTCTTTTTGGGAGGGGTGGGCAGGGGTTTGATATGTATACCCAGGTGGGTAGATATCATAAGGAGAGGGAGTAGGGATATGGGGGTTATGTTTTTCAGCTTATCACCAACGGCCATCTTTGTTCATATTATTTGAATATATTTGATATGTAATGATATGTTATGTGATGTTTCTGAATAAAGTTGATCTATATTGTTCATCGATGCTCAGTTCTTCCTCCTGGCAATATAATTTGTTTTGAGCGGATAGTGAGTTCGGATTGTCTTGGTGGTATTTTCACCAGAAATCGGTTTTCTCACATTATGCATTTGGGATTTTTGTTCATAGAGTGTAGAGTGTAGGGTATAGAGTGTAGGGTATAGAGTGTAGAGTGTAGGGATTAGAGTGTAGGGTATAGAGTGTAGGGTATAGAGTGTAGGGTATAGAGTGTAGAGTGCAGGGTATAGAGTATAGGGTATAGAGTGTAGGGCATAGAGTGTAGGGTATAGAGTGTAGGGTATAGAGTGTAGAGTGTAGGGTATAGAGTGTAGGGTATAGAGTGTAGGGTATGGAGTGTAGAGTGTAGGGTATAGAGTGTAGGGTATAGAGTGTAGGGTATAGAGTGTAGGGTATAGAGTGTAGGGCATAGAGTGTAGGGTATAGAGTGTAGAGTGTAGGGTATAGAGTGTAGGGTATAGAGTGTAGGGTATAGAGTGTAGAGTGTAGGGTATAGAGTGTAGGGTATAGAGTGTAGGGTATAGAGTGTAGAGTGTAGGGTATAGAGTGTAGGGTATAGAGTGTAGGGTATAGAGTGTAGGGCATAGAGTGTAGGGTATAGAGTGTAGGGTATAGAGTGTAGAGTGTAGGGTATAGAGTGTAGGGTATAGAGTGTAGAGTGTAGGGTATAGAGTGTAGGGTATAGAGTGTAGGGTATAGAGTGTAGGGTATAGAGTGTAGAGTGTAGGGTATAGAGTGTAGGGTATAGAGTGTAGGGTATAGAGTGTAGGGTATAGAGTGTAGGGCATAGAGTGTAGGGTATAGAGTGTAGGGTATAGAGTGTAGAGTGTAGGGTATAGAGTGTAGGGTATAGAGTGTAGGGTATAGAGTGTAGAGTGTAGGGTATATAGTGTAGGGTATAGAGTGTAGGGTATAGAGTGTAGAGTGTAGGGCACAGAGTGTAGAGTGTAGGGTATAGAGTGTAGGGTATAGAGTGTAGGGTATAGAGTGTAGAGTGTAGGGTATAGAGTGTAGAGTGTAGGGTATAGAGTGTAGGGTATAGAGTGTAGGGTAGAGAGTGTAGGGTAGAGAGTGTAGAGTGTAGGGTATAGAGTGTAGGGTATAGAGTGTAGGGTATAGAGTATAGAGTGTAGGGATTAGAGTGTAGGGTATAGAGTGTAGGGTGTAGAGTGTAGGGTATAGAGTGTAGAGTGTAGGAAATAGAGTGTATGGTATAGAGTGTAGGGTATAGAGTGTAGGGTATAGAGTGTAGGGTATAGAGTGTAGGGTATAGAGTGTAGGGAATAGAGTGTAGAGTGTAGGGTATAGAGTGTAGGGTATAGAGTGTAGGGTATAGAGTGTAGGGTATAGAGTGTAGAGTGTAAGGTATAGAGTGTAGAGTGTAGGGCATAGAGTGTAGAGTGTAGGGTATAGAGTGTAGGGTATAGAGTGTAGGGTATAGAGTATAGAGTGTAGGGATTAGAGTGTAGGGTATAGAGTGTAGGGTGTAGAGTGTAGGGTATAGAGTGTAGAGTGTAGGGTATAGAGTGTATGGTATAGAGTGTAGGGTATAGAGTGTAGGGTATAGAGTGTAGGGTATAGAGTGTAGGGTATAGAGTGTAGGGAATAGAGTGTAGAGTGTAGGGTATAGAGTGTAGGGTATAGAGTGTAGGGTATAGAGTGTAGGGTATAGAGTGTAGAGTGTAAGGTATAGAGTGTAGAGTGTAGGGCATAGAGTGTAGAGTGTAGGGTATAGAGTGTAGGGTATAGAGTGTAGGGTATAGAGTGTAGGGTATAGAGTGTAGGGAATAGAGTGTAGAGTGTAGGGTATAGAGTGTAGGGTATAGAGTGTAGGGTATAGAGTGTAGGGTATAGAGTGTAGAGTGTAAGGTATAGAGTGTAGAGTGTAGGGCATAGAGTGTAGAGTGTAGGGTATAGAGTGTAGGGTAGAGAGTGTAGAGTGTAGGGTATAGAGTGTAGGGTATAGAGTGTAGAGTGTCGGGATTAGAGTGTAGGGTATAGAGTGTAGGATGTGGAGTGTAGGGTATAGAGTGTAGAGTGTAGGGTATAGAGTGTATGGTATAGAGTGTAGGGTATAGAGTGTAGGGTGTAGAGTTTAGGGTATAGAGTGTAGGGTATAGAGTGTAGGGTATAGAGTGTAGGGTGTAGAGTGTAGGGCATAGAGTGTAGGGTATAGCGTGTAGGGTATAGAGTGTATGGTATAGAGTGTAGAGTGTAGGATATAGAGTGTAGGGTATAGAGTGTAGAGTGTAGGGTATAGAGTGTAGGGTATGGAGTGTAGGGTATAGAGTGTAGAGTGTAGGGATTAGAGTGTAGGGTATAGAGTGTAGGGTATAGAGTGTAGGGTATAGAGTGTAGGGTGTAGAGTGTAGGGTATAGAGTGTAGGGTATAGAGTGTAGGGTATAGAGTGTAGAGTGTAGGGTATAGAGTGTATGGTATAGAGTGTAGGGTATAGAGTGTAGGGCATAGAGTGTAGGGTATAGAGTGTAGGGTGTAGAGTGTAGGGTATAAGTGTAGGGTATAGAGTGCAGAGTGTAGGGTATAGAGAGTAGGGTATAGAGTGTAGGGTATAGAGTGTAGGGTATAGAGTGTAGAGTGTAGGGTATAGAGTGTAGAGTGTAGGGTATAGAGTGTAGAGTGTAGGGAATAGAGTGTAGGGTATAGAGTGTAGGGTATAGAGTGTAGGATATAGAGTGTAGGGTATAGAGTGTAGAGTGTAGGGTATAGAGTGTAGAGTGTAGGGTATAGAGTGTATGGTATAGAGTGTAGGGTATAGAGTGTAGGTTGTAGAGTGTTGGGTATAGAGTGTAGGGTATAGAGTGTAGGGTATAGAGTGTAGGGTATAGAGTGTATGGAATAGAGTGTAGAGTGTAAGGTATAGAGTGTAGAGTGTAGGGTATAGAGTGTAGAGTGTAGGGTATAGAGTGTAGGGTATAGAGTGTAGGGTATAGAGTGTAGGGTATAGAGTGTAGAGTGTAGGGTATAGAGTGTAGAGTGTAGGGTATAGAGTGTAGAGTGTAGGGCATAGAGTGTAGAGTGTAGGGTATAGAGTGTAGGGTATAGAGTGTAGGGTATAGAGTGTAGAGTGTAGGGTATAGAGTGTAGAGTGTAGGGTATAGAGTGTAGGGTATAGAGTGTAGGGTAGAGAGTGTAGAGTGTAGGGTATAGAGTGTAGGGTATAGAGTGTAGAGTGTAGGGATTGGAGTGTAGGGTATAGAGTGTAGGGTGTAGAGTGTAGGGTATAGAGTGTAGAGTGTAGGGTATTGAGTGTATGGTATAGAGTGTAGGGTATAGAGTGTAGGGTGTAGAGTGTAGGGTATAGAGTGTAGGGTATAGAGTGTAGGGTATAGAGTGTAGGGTATAGAGTGTAGGGAATAGAGTGTAGAGTGTAAGGTATAGAGTGTAGAGTGTAGGGTATAGAGTGTAGGGTATAGAGTGTAGAGTGTAGGGATTAGAGTGTAGGGTATAGAGTGTAGGGTGTAGAGTGTAGGGTATAGAGTGTAGAATGTAGGGTATAGAGTGTAGGGTATAGAGTGTAGGGTATAGAGTGTAGGGTGTAGAGTGTAGGGTATAGAGTGTAGGGTATAGAGTGTAGGGTATAGAGTGTAGGGAATAGAGTGTAGAGTGTAAGGTATAGAGTGTAGAGTGTAGGGTATAGAGTGTAGGGTATAGACTGTAGGGTATAGAGTGTAGGGTATAGAGTGTAGGGTATAGATTGTAGAGTGTAGGCTATAGGATGTAGGGTATAGAGTGTAGAGTGTAGGGTATAGAGTGTAGGGTATAGAGTGTAGGGTATAGAGTGTATGGTATAGAGTGTAGAGTGTAGGCTATAGTGTGTAGGGTATAGAATGCAGGGTGTAGAGTGTAGGGTATAGAGTGTAGGGTATAGAGTGTAGAGTGTAGGGTATAGAGTGTATGCTATAGAGTGTATGGTGTAGAGTGTATGGTATAGAGTGTAGGGTATAGAGAGTAGGGTATAGAGTGTAGGGTATAGAGTGTATGTTATACAGTGTAGGGTATAGAGTGTAGGGTAGAGAGTGTAGAGTGTATGGTATAGAGTGTAGGGTATAGAGTGTAGAGTGTCGGGATTAGAGTGTAGGGTATAGAGTGTAGGATGTGGAGTGTAGGGTATAGAGTGTAGAGTGTAGGGTATAGAGTGTATGGTATAGAGTGTAGGGTATAGAGTGTAGGGTGTAGAGTTTAGGGTATAGAGTGTAGGGTATAGAGAGTAGGGTATAGAGTGTAGGGTATAGAGTGTATGTTATACAGTGTAGGGTATAGAGTGTAGGGTAGAGAGTGTAGAGTGTAGGGTATAGAGTGTAGGGTATAGAGTGTATGGTATAGAGTGTAGAGTGTAGGCTATAGTGTGTAGGGTATAGAATGCAGGGTGTAGAGTGTAGGGTATAGAGTGTAGGGTATAGAGTGTAGAGTGTAGGGTATAGAGTGTATGCTATAGAGTGTATGGTGTAGAGTGTATGGTATAGAGTGTAGGGTATAGAGAGTAGGGTATAGAGTGTAGGGTATAGAGTGTATGTTATACAGTGTAGGGTATAGAGTGTAGGGTAGAGAGTGTAGAGTGTAGGGTATAGAGTGTGAAGTGTCGGGATTAGAGTGTAGGGTATAGAGTGTAGGATGTGGAGTGTAGGGTATAGAGTGTAGAGTGTAGGGTATAGAGTGTATGGTATAGAGTGTAGGGTATAGAGTGTAGGGTGTAGAGTTTAGGGTATAGAGTGTAGGGTATAGAGTGTAGGGTATAGAGTGTAGGGTGTAGAGTGTAGGGTATAGAGTGTAGGGTATAGCGTGTAGGGTATAGAGTGTATGGTATAGAGTGTAGAGTGTAGGATATAGAGTGTAGGGTATAGAGTGTAGAGTGTAGGGTATAGAGTGTAGGGTATGGAGTGTAGGGTATAGAGTGTAGAGTGTAGGGATTAGAGTGTAGGGTATAGAGTGTAGGGTATAGAGTGTAGGGTATAGAGTGTAGGGTGTAGAGTGTAGGGTATAGAGTGTAGGGTATAGAGTGTAGGGTATAGAGTGTATGGTATAGAGTGTAGGGTATAGAGTGTAGGGCATAGAGTGTAGGGTATAGAGTGTAGGGTGTAGAGTGTAGGGTATAGAGTGTAGGGTATAGAGTGCAGAGTGTAGGGTATAGAATGTAGGGTATAGAGTGTAGGGTATAGAGTGTAGGGTATAGAGTGTAGGGTATAGAGTGTAGAGTGTAGGGTATAGAGTGTAGTGTGTAGGGTATAGAGTGTAGGGTATAGAGTGTAGGGTATAGAGTGTAGGATATAGAGTGTAGGGTATAGAGTGTAGAGTGTAGGGTATAGAGTGTAGAGTGTAGGGTATAGAGTGTATGGTATAGAGTGTAGGGTATAGAGTGTAGGGTGTAGAGTGTTGGGTATAGAGTGTAGGGTATAGAGTGTAGGGTATAGAGTGTAGGGTATAGAGTGTATGGAATAGAGTGTAGAGTGTAAGGTATAGAGTGTAGAGTGTAGGGTATAGAGTGTAGGGTATAGAGTGTAGAGTGTAGGGATTAGAGTATAGGGTATAGAGTGTAGGGTATAGAGTGTTGGGTATAGAGTGTAGAGTGTAGGGTATAGAGTGTAGGGTATAGAGTGTAGGGTATAGAGTGTAGAGAGTAGGGTATAGAGTGTAGGGTATAGAGTGTAGGGTATAGAGTGTAGAGTGTAGGGTAAAGAGTGTAGGGTATAGAGTGTAGGGTATAGAGTGTAGGGTATAGAGTGTAGGGCATAGAGTGTAGGGTATAGAGTGTAGAGTGTAGGGTATAGAGTGTAGGGTATAGAGTGTAGGGTATAGAGTGTAGAGTGTAGGGTATAGAGTGTAGGGTATAGAGTGTAGGGTATAGAGTGTAGAGTGTAGGGTATAGAGTGTAGGGTATAGAGTGTAGGGTATAGAGTGTAGGGCATAGAGTGTAGGGTATAGATTGTAGGGTAAAGAGTGTAGAGTGTAGGATATAGAGTGTAGGGTATAGAGTGTAGGGTATAGAGTGTAGAGTGTAGGGCATAGAGTGTAGAGTGTAGGGTATAGAGTGTAGGGTATAGAGTGTAGAGTGTAGGGTATAGATTGTAGAGTGTAGGGTATAGAGTGTAGGGTATAGAGTGTAGGGTAGAGAGTGTAGTGTAGAGAGTGTAGAGTGTAGGGTATAGAGTGTAGGGTATAGAGTGTAGGGTATAGAGTGTAGAGTGTAGGGATTAGAGTGTAGGGTAGAGAGTGTAGGGTGTAGAGTGTAGGGCATAGAGTGTAGAGTGTAGGGTATAGAGTGTATGGTATAGAGTGTAGGGTATAGAGTGTAGGGTATAGAGTGTAGGGTATAGAGTGTAGGGTATAGTGTGTAGGGAATAGAGTGTTGAGTGTAAGGTATAGAGTGTAGAGTGTAGGGCGTAGAGTGTAGGGTATAGAGTGTAGGGTATAGAGTGTAGGGTATAGAGTGTAAGGTATAGAGTGTAGAGTGTAGGGTATAGAGTGTAGAGTGTAGGGCATAGAGTGTAGAGTGTAGGGTATAGAGTGTAGGGTATAGAGTGTAGGGTATATTGTGTAGGGTATAGAGTGTAGGGTATAGAGTGTAGAGTGTAGGGTATAGAGTGTAGAGTGTAGGGTATAGAGTGTAGGGTATAGAGTGTAGGGTATAGAGTGTAGTGTAGAGAGTGTAGAGTGTAGGGTATAGAGTGTAGGGTATAGAGTGTAGGGTATAGAGTGTAGAGTGTAGGGATTAGAGTGTAGGGTATAGAGTGTAGGGTGTAGAGTGTAGGGTATAGAGTGTAGAGTGTAGGGTATAGAGTGTATGGTATAGAGTGTAGGGTATAGAGTGTAGGGTGTAGAGTGTAGGGTATAGAGAGTAGGGTATAGAGTGTAGGGTATAGAGTGTAGGGTATAGAGTGTAGGGAATAGAGTGTAGAGTGTAATGTATAGAGTGTAGAGTGTAGGGTATAGAGTGTAGGGTATAGAGTGTAGAGTGTAGGGATTAGAGTGTAGGGTATAGAGTGTAGGGTATAGAGTGTAGGGTAGAGAGTGTAGAGTGTAGGGTATAGAGTGTAGGGTATAGAGTGTAGGGTATAGAGTGTAGGGCATAGAGTGTAGGGTATAGAGTGTAGGGTATAGAGTGTAGAGTGTAGGGTATAGAGTGTAGGGTATAGAGTGTAGAGTGTAGGGTATAGAGTGTAGGGTATAGAGTGTAGGGTATAGAGTGTAGGGTATAGAGTGTAAAGTGTAGGGTATAGAGTGTAGGGTATAGAGTGTAGGGTATAGAGTGTAGAGTGTAGGGTATAGAGTGTAGGGTATAGAGTGTAGGGTATAGAGTGTAGAGTGTAGGGTATAGAGTGTAGGGTATAAAGTGTAGGGTATATAGTGTAGGGTATAGAGTGTAGGGCATAGAGTGTAGGGTATAGAGTGTAGGGTATAGAGTGTAGGGTATAGAGTGTAGGGTATAGAGTGTAGGGTATAGAGTGTAGAGTGTAGGGTATAGAGTGTAGGGTATAGAGTGTAGGGTATAGAGTGTAGAGTGTAGGGTATAGAGTGTAGGGTATAGAGTGTAGGGTATAGAGTGTAGGGCATAGAGTGTAGGGTATAGAGTGTAGGGTATAGAGTGTAGAGTGTAGGGTATAGAGTGTAGGGTATAGAGTGTAGGGTATAGAGTGTAGAGTGTAGGGCATAGAGTGTAGAGTGTAGGGTATAGAGTGTAGGGTATAGAGTGTAGGGTATAGAGTGTAGAGTGTAGGGTATAGAGTGTAGAGTGTAGGGTATAGAGTGTAGGGTATAGAGTGTAGGGTAGAGAGTGTAGGGTAGAGAGTGTAGAGTGTAGGGTATTGAGTGTAGGGTATAGAGTGTAGGGTATAGAGTGTAGAGTGTAGGGATTAGAGTGTAGTGTATAGAGTGTAGGGTGTAGAGTGTAGTGTATAGAGTGTAGAGTGTAGGGTATAGAGTGTATGGTATAGAGTGTAGGGTATAGAGTGTGGGGTGTAGAGTGTAGGGTATAGAGTGTAGGGTATAGAGTGTAGGGTATAGAGTGTAGGGAATAGAGTGTAGAGTGTAAGGTATAGAGTGTAGAGTGTAGGGCATAGAGTGTAGAGTGTAGGGTATAGAGTGTAGGGTATAGAGTGTAGGGTATAGAGTGTAGGGTATAGAGTGTAGAGTGTAGGGTATAGAGTGTAGAGTGTAGGGTATAGAGTGTAGAGTGTAGGGCATAGAGTGTAGAGTATAGGGTATAGAGTGTAGGGTATAGAGTGTAGGGTATAGAGTGTAGGGTATAGAGTGTAGAGTGTAGGGTATAGAGTGTAGAGTGTAGGGTATAGAGTGTAGGGTATAGAGTGTAGGGTAGAGAGTGTAGGGTAGAGAGTGTAGAGTGTAGGGTATAGAGTGTAGGGTATAGAGTGTAGGGTATAGAGTGTAGAGTGTAGGGATTAGAGTGTAGTGTATAGAGTGTAGGGTGTAGAGTGTAGGGTATAGAGTGTAGAGTGTAGGGTATAGAGTGTATGGTATAGAGTGTAGGGTATAGAGTGTGGGGTGTAGAGTGTAGGGTATAGAGTGTAGGGTATAGAGTGTAGAGAGTAGGGTATAGAGTGTAGAGTGTAGGGTATAGAGTGTAGGGTATAGAGTGTAGGGTATAGAGTGTAGGGTATAGAGTGTAGGGTATAGAGTGTAGGGTATAGAGTTTAGAGTGTAGGGTATAGAGTGTAGAGTGTAGGGTATAGAGTGTAGGGTATAGAGTGCAGGGCATAGAGTGTAGGGTAGAGAGTGTAGAGTGTAGGGTATAGAGTGTAGGGTATAGAGTGTAGGGTGTAGAGTGTAGGGTATAGAGTGTAGAGTGTAGGGTATAGAGTGTATGGTATAGAGTGTAGGGTATAGAGTGTAGGGTGTAGAGTGTAGGGTATAGAGTGTAGGGTATAGAGTGTAGGGTATAGCGTGTAGGGTATAGATTGTAGGGAATAGAGTGTAGAGTGTAAGGTATAGAGTGTAGAGTGTAGGGTATAGAATGTAGGGTATAGAGAGTAGAGTGTAGGGATTAGAGTGTAGGGTATAGAGTGTAGGGTGTAGAGTGTAGGGTATAGAGTGTAGAGTGTAGGGTATAGAGTGTAGGGTATAGAGTGTAGGGTATAGAGTGTAGGGCATAGAGTGTAGGGTATAGATTGTAGGGTAAAGAGTGTAGAGTGTAGGATATAGAGTGTAGGGTATAGAGTGTAGGGTATAGAGTGTAGAGTGTAGGGCATAGAGTGTAGAGTGTAGGGTATAGAGTGTAGGGTATAGAGTGTAGAGTGTAGGGTATAGATTGTAGAGTGTAGGGTATAGAGTGTAGGGTATAGAGTGTAGGGTAGAGAGTGTAGTGTAGAGAGTGTAGAGTGTAGGGTATAGAGTGTAGGGTATAGAGTGTAGGGTATAGAGTGTAGAGTGAAGGGATTAGAGTGTAGGGTAGAGAGTGTAGGGTGTAGAGTGTAGGGCATAGAGTGTAGAGTGTAGGGTATAGAGTGTATGGTATAGAGTGTAGGGTATAGAGTGTAGGGTATAGAGTGTAGGGTATAGAGTGTAGGGTATAGTGTGTAGGGAATAGAGTGTTGAGTGTAAGGTATAGAGTGTAGAGTGTAGGGCGTAGAGTGTAGGGTATAGAGTGTAGGGTATAGAGTGTAGGGTATAGAGTGTAAGGTATAGAGTGTAGAGTGTAGGGTATAGAGTGTAGAGTGTAGGGCATAGAGTGTAGAGTGTAGGGTATAGAGTGTAGGGTATAGAGTGTAGGGTATATTGTGTAGGGTATAGAGTGTAGGGTATAGAGTGTAGAGTGTAGGGTATAGAGTGTAGAGTGTAGGGTATAGAGTGTAGGGTATAGAGTGTAGGGTATAGAGTGTAGTGTAGAGAGTGTAGAGTGTAGGGTATAGAGTGTAGGGTATAGAGTGTAGGGTATAGAGTGTAGAGTGTAGGGATTAGAGTGTAGGGTATAGAGTGTAGGGTGTAGAGTGTAGGGTATAGAGTGTAGAGTGTAGGGTATAGAGTGTATGGTATAGAGTGTAGGGTATAGAGTGTAGGGTGTAGAGTGTAGGGTATAGAGAGTAGGGTATAGAGTGTAGGGTATAGAGTGTAGGGTATAGAGTGTAGGGAATAGAGTGTAGAGTGTAATGTATAGAGTGTAGAGTGTAGGGTATAGAGTGTAGGGTATAGAGTGTAGAGTGTAGGGATTAGAGTGTAGGGTATAGAGTGTAGGGTATAGAGTGTAGGGTAGAGAGTGTAGAGTGTAGGGTATAGAGTGTAGGGTATAGAGTGTAGGGTATAGAGTGTAGGGCATAGAGTGTAGGGTATAGAGTGTAGGGTATAGAGTGTAGAGTGTAGGGTATAGAGTGTAGGGTATAGAGTGTAGAGTGTAGGGTATAGAGTGTAGGGTATAGAGTGTAGGGTATAGAGTGTAGGGTATAGAGTGTAGGGTATAGAGTGTAAAGTGTAGGGTATAGAGTGTAGGGTATAGAGTGTAGGGTATAGAGTGTAGAGTGTAGGGTATAGAGTGTAGGGTATAGAGTGTAGGGTATAGAGTGTAGAGTGTAGGGTATAGAGTGTAGGGTATAAAGTGTAGGGTATATAGTGTAGGGTATAGAGTGTAGGGCATAGAGTGTAGGGTATAGAGTGTAGGGTATAGAGTGTAGGGTATAGAGTGTAGGGTATAGAGTGTAGAGTGTAGGGTATAGAGTGTAGGGTATAGAGTGTAGGGTATAGAGTGTAGAGTGTAGGGTATAGAGTGTAGGGTATAGAGTGTAGGGTATAGAGTGTAGGGCACAGAGTGTAGGGTATAGAGTGTAGGGTATAGAGTGTAGAGTGTAGGGTATAGAGTGTAGGGTATAGAGTGTAGGGTATAGAGTGTAAAGTGTAGGGCATAGAGTGTAGAGTGTAGGGTATAGAGTGTAGGGTATAGAGTGTAGGGTATAGAGTGTAGAGTGTAGGGTATAGAGTGTAGAGTGTAGGGTATAGAGTGTAGGGTATAGAGTGTAGGGTAGAGAGTGTAGGGTAGAGAGTGTAGAGTGTAGGGTATTGAGTGTAGGGTATAGAGTGTAGGGTATAGAGTGTAGAGTGTAGGGATTAGAGTGTAGTGTATAGAGTGTAGGGTGTAGAGTGTAGTGTATAGAGTGTAGAGTGTAGGGTATAGAGTGTAGGGTATAGAGTGTGGGGTGTAGAGTGTAGGGTATAGAGTGTAGGGTATAGAGTGTAGGGTATAGAGTGTAGGGAATAGAGTGTAGAGTGTAAGGTATAGAGTGTAGAGTGTAGGGCATAGAGTGTAGAGTGTAGGGTATAGAGTGTAGGGTATAGAGTGTAGGGTATAGAGTGTAGGGTATAGAGTGTAGAGTGTAGGGTATAGAGTGTAGAGTGTAGGGTATAGAGTGTAGAGTGTAGGGCATAGAGTGTAGAGTGTAGGGTATAGAGTGTAGGGTATAGAGTGTAGGGTATAGAGTGTAGGGTATAGAGTGTAGAGTGTAGGGTATAGAGTGTAGAGTGTAGGGTATAGAGTGTAGGGTATAGAGTGTAGGGTAGAGAGTGTAGGGTAGAGAGTGTAGAGTGTAGGGTATAGAGTGTAGGGTATAGAGTGTAGGGTATAGAGTGTAGAGTGTAGGGATTAGAGTGTAGTGTATAGAGTGTAGGGTGTAGAGTGTAGGGTATAGAGTGTAGAGTGTAGGGTATAGAGTGTATGGTATAGAGTGTAGGGTATAGAGTGTGGGGTGTAGAGTGTAGGGTATAGAGTGTAGGGTATAGAGTGTAGAGTGTAGGGTATAGAGTGTAGAGTGTAGGGTATAGAGTGTAGGGTATAGAGTGTAGGGTATAGAGTGTAGGGTATAGAGTGTAGGGTATAGAGTGTAGGGTATAGAGTTTAGAGTGTAGGGTATAGAGTGTAGAGTGTAGGGTATAGAGTGTAGGGTATAGAGTGCAGGGCATAGAGTGTAGGGTAGAGAGTGTAGAGTGTAGGGTATAGAGTGTAGGGTATAGAGTGTATTGTGTAGAGTGTAGGGTATAGAGTGTAGAGTGTAGGGTATAGAGTGTATGGTATAGAGTGTAGGGTATAGAGTGTAGGGTGTAGAGTGTAGGGTATAGAGTGTAGGGTATATAGTGTAGGGTATAGAGTGTAGGGTATAGATTGTAGGGAATAGAGTGTAGAGTGTAAGGTATAGAGTGTAGAGTGTAGGGTATAGAGTGTAGGGTATAGAGAGTAGAGTGTAGGGATTAGAGTGTAGGGTATAGAGTGTAGGGTGTAGAGTGTAGGGTATAGAGTGTAGAGTGTAGGGTATAGAGTGTATGGTATAGAGTGTAGGGTATAGAGTGTAGGGTGTAGAGTGTAGGGTATAGAGTGTAGGGTATATAGTGTAGGGTATAGAGTGTAGGGTATAGAGTGTAGGGAATAAAGTGTAGAGTGTAAGGTATAGAGTGTAGAGTGTAGGGTATAGAGTGTAGAGTATAGACTGTAGGGTATAGAGTGTAGGGTATAGAGTGTAGGGTATAGATTGTAGAGTGTAGGCTATATAGTGTAGGGTATAGAGTGTAGAGTGTAGGGTATAGAGTGTAGGGTATAGAGTGTAGGGTATAGAGTGTAGGGTATAGAGTGTAGAGTGTAGGGTATAGTGTGTAGGGTATAGAGTGCAGGGTGTAGAGTGTAGGGTATAGAGTGTAGGGTATAGAGTGTAGAGTGTAGGGTATAGAGTGTATGCTATAGAGTGTATGGTGTAGAGTGTAGGGTGTAGAGTGTAGTGTATAGAGTGTAGAGTATAGGGTATAGAGTGTATGGTATAGAGTTTAGGGTATAGAGTGTGGGGTGTAGAGTGTAGGGTATAGAGTGTAGGGTATAGAGTGTAGGGTATAGAGTGTAGGGAATAGAGTGTAGAGTGTAAGGTATAGAGTGTAGAGTGTAGGGCATAAAGTGTAGAGTGTAGGGTATAGAGTGTAGGGTATAGAGTGTAGGGTATAGAGTGTAGGGTATAGAGTGTAGAGTGTAGGGTATAGAGTGTAGAGTGTAGGGTATAGAGTGTAGAGTGTAGGGCATAGAGTGTAGAGTGTAGGGTATAGAGTGTAGGGTATAGAGTGTAGGGTATAGAATGTAGGGTATAGAGTGTAGAGTGTAGGGTATAGAGTGTAGAGTGTAGGGTATAGAGTGTAGAGTGTATGGTATAGAGTGTAGGCTATAGAGTGTAGGGTATAGAGTGTAGAGTGTATGGTATAGAGTGTAGGGTATAGAGTGTAGGGTATAGAGTGTACGTTATAGAGTGTAGGGTATAGAGTGTAGGGTAGAGAGTGTAGAGTGTAGTGTATAGAGTGTAGGGTATAGAGTGTAGAGTGTAGGGTATAGAGTGTATGCTATAGAGTGTATGGTGTAGAGTGTAGGGTGTAGAGTGTAGTGTATAGAGTGTAGAGTGTAGGGTATAGAGTGTATGGTATAGATTGTAGGGTATAGAGTGTGGGGTGTAGAGTGTAGGGTATAGAGTGTAGGGTATAGAGTGTAGGGAATAGAGTGTAGAGTGTAAGGTATAGAGTGTAGAGTGTAGGGCATAGAGTGTAGAGTGTAGGGTATAGAGTGTAGGGTATAGAGTGTAGGGTATAGAGTGCAGGGTATAGAGTGTAGGGTATAGAGTGTAGAGTGTAGGGTATAGAGTGTAGAGTGTAGGGCATAGAGTGTAGAGTGTATGGTATAGAGTGTAGGGTATAGAGTGTAGGGTATAGAGTGTAGGGTATAGAGTGTAGAGTGTAGGGTATAGAGTGTAGAGTGTAGGGTATAGAGTGTAGGGTATAGAGTGTAGGGTAGAGAGTGTAGGGTAGAGAGTGTAGAGTGTAGGGTATAGAGTGTAGGGTATAGAGTGTAGGGTATAGAGTGTAGGGTAGAGAGTGTAGGGTAGAGAGTGTAGAGTGTAGGGTATAGAGTGTAGGGTATAGAGTGTAGGGTATAGAGTGTAGAGTGTAGGGATTAGAGTGTAGTGTATAGAGTGTAGAGTGTAGGGTGTAGAGTGTAGGGTATAGAGTGTAGAGTGTAGGGTATAGAGTGTATGGTATAGAGTGTAGGGTATAGGGTGTGGGGTGTAGAGTGTAGGGTATAGAGTGTAGGGTATAGAGTGTAGGGTATAGAGTGTAGGGAATAGAGTGTAGAGTGTAAGGTATAGAGTGTAGAGTGTAGGGCATAGAGTGTAGAGTGTAGGTTATAGAGTGTAGGGTATAGAGTGTAGGGTAGAGAGTGTAGGGTATAGAGTGTAGAGTGTAGGGTATAGAGTGTAGAGTGTAGGGTATAGAGTGTAGAGTGTAGGGTATAGAGTGTAGGGTATAGAGTGCAGGGTATAGAGTGTAGGGTAGAGAGTGTTGAGTGTAGGGTATAGAGTGTAGGGTATAGAGTGTAGGGTGTAGAGTGTAGGGTATAGAGTGTAGAGTGTAGGGTATAGAGTGTATGGTATAGAGTGTAGGGTATAGAGTGTAGGGTGTAGAGTGTAGGGTATAGAGTGTAGGGTATAGAGTGTAGGGTATAGAGTGTAGGGAATAGAGTGTAGAGTGTAAGGTATAGAGTGTAGAGTGTAGGGTATAGAGTGTAGGGTATAGAGAGTAGAGTGTAGGGATTAGAGTGTAGGGTAAAGAGTGTAGGGTGTAGAGTGTAGGGTATAGAGTGTAGAGTGTAGGGTATAGAGTGTATGGTATAGAGTGTAGGGTATAGAGTGTAGGGTGTAGAGTGTAGGGTATAGAGTGTAGGGTATAGAGTGTAGGGTATAGAGTGTAGGGTATAGAGTGTAGGGAATAGAGTGTAGAGTGTAAGGTATAGAGTGTAGAGTGTAGGGTATAGAGTGTAGGGTATAGACTGTAGGGTATAGAGTGTAGGGTATAGAGTGTAGGGTATAGATTGTAGAGTGTAGGCTATAGAGTGTAGGGTATAGAGTGTAGAGTGTAGGGTATAGAGTGTAGGGCATAGAGTGTAGGGTATAGAGTGTAGGGTATAGAGTGTAGAGTGTAGGGTATAGTGTGTAGGGTATAGAGTGCAGGGTGTAGAGTGTAGGGTATAGAGTGTAGGGAATAGAGTGTAGAGTGTAAGGTATAGAGTGTAGAGTGTAGGGCATAGAGTGTAGAGTGTAGGGTATAGAGTGTAGGGTATAGAGTGTAGGGTATAGAGTGTAGGGTATAGAGTGTAGAGTGTAGGGTATAGAGTGTAGAGTGTAGGGTATAGAGTGTAGAGTGTAGGGCATAGAGTGTAGAGTGTAGGGTATAGAGTGTAGGGTATAGAATGTAGGGTATAGAGTGTAGAGTGTAGGGTATAGAGTGTAGAGTGTAGGGTATAGAGTGTAGAGTGTATGGTATAGAGTGTAGGCTATAGAGTGTAGGGTATAGAGTGTAGAGTGTATGGTATAGAGTGTAGGGTATAGAGTGTAGGGTATAGAGTGTACGTTATAGAGTGTAGGGTATAGAGTGTAGGGTAGAGAGTGTAGAGTGTAGGGTATAGAGTGTAGGGTATAGAGTGTAGGGTATAGAGTGTAGAGTGTAGGGTATAGAGTGTATGCTATAGAGTGTATGGTGTAGAGTGTAGGGTGTAGAGTGTAGTGTATAGAGTGTAGAGTGTAGGGTATAGAGTGTATGGTATAGATTGTAGGGTATAGAGTGTGGGGTGTAGAGTGTAGGGTATAGAGTGTAGGGTATAGAGTGTAGGGAATAGAGTGTAGAGTGTAAGGTATAGAGTGTAGAGTGTAGGGCATAGAGTGTAGAGTGTAGGGTATAGAGTGTAGGGTATAGAGTGTAGGGTATAGAGTGTAGGGTATAGAGTGTAGGGTATAGAGTGTAGAGTGTAGGGTATAGAGTGTATGGTATAGAGTGTAGGGTATAGAGTGTAGGGTGTAGAGTGTAGGGTATAGAGTGTAGGGTATAGAGTGTAGGGTATAGAGTGTAGGGTATAGAGTGTAGGGAATAGAGTGTAGAGTGTAAGGTATAGAGTGTAGAGTGTAGGGTATAGAGTGTAGAGTATAGACTGTAGGGTATAGAGTGTAGGGTATAGAGTGTAGGGTATAGATTGTAGAGTGTAGGCTATATAGTGTAGGGTATAGAGTGTAGAGTGTAGGGTATAGAGTGTAGGGTATAGAGTGTAGGGTATAGAGTGTAGAGTGTAGGGTATAGTGTGTAGGGTATAGAGTGCAGGGTGTAGAGTGTAGGGTATAGAGTGTAGGGTATAGAGTGTAGAGTGTAGGGTATAGAGTGTATGCTATAGAGTGTATGGTGTAGAGTGTAGGGTGTAGAGTGTAGTGTATAGAGTGTAGAGTGTAGGGTATAGAGTGTATGGTATATAGTTTAGAGTATAGAGTGTGGGGTGTAGAGTGTAGGGTATAGAGTGTAGGGTATAGAGTGTAGGGTATAGAGTGTAGGGTATAGAGTGTAGAGTGTAGGGTATAGTGTGTAGGGTATAGAGTGCAGGGTGTAGAGTGTAGGGTATAGAGTGTAGGGTATAGAGTGTAGAGTGTAGGGTATAGAGTGTATGCTATAGAGTGTATGGTGTAGAGTGTAGGGTGTAGAGTGTAGGGCATAGAGTGTAGAGTGTAGGGTATAGAGTGTAGGGTATAGAGTGTAGGGTATAGAGTGTAGGGTATAGAGTGTAGAGTGTAGGGTATAGAGTGTAGAGTGTAGGGTATAGAGTGTAGAGTGTAGGGCATAGAGTGTAGAGTGTAGGGTATAGAGTGTAGGGCATAGAGTGTAGGGTATAGAATGTAGGGTATAGAGTGTAGAGTGTAGGGTATAGAGTGTAGAGTGTAGGGTATAGAGTGTAGAGTGTATGGTATAGAGTGAAGGCTATAGAGTGTAGGGTATAGAGTGTAGAGTGTATGGTATAGAGTGTAGGGTATAGAGTGTAGGGTATAGAGTGTACGTTATAGAGTGTAGGGTATAGAGTGTAGGGTAGAGAGTGTAGAGTGTAGGGTATAGAGTGTAGGGTATAGAGTGTAGGGTATAGAGTGTAGAGTGTAGGGTATAGAGTGTATGCTATAGAGTGTATGGTGTAGTGTAGGGTGTAGAGTGTAGGGTATAGAGTGTAGGGAATAGAGTGTAGGGCATAGAGTGTAGGGTATAGAGTGTAGGGTATAGAGTGTAGAGTGTAGGGTATAGAGTGTAGGGTATAGAGTGTAGGGTATAGAGTGTAGAGTGTAGGGTATAGAGTGTAGGGTATAGAGTATAGGGTATAGAGTGTAGAGTGTAGGGTATAGAGTGTAGGGTATAGAGTGTAGGGTATAGAGTGTAGGGCATTGAGTGTAGGGTATAGAGTGTAGGGTATAGAGTGTAGAGTGTAGGGTATAGAGTGTAGGGTATAGAGTGTAGGGTATAGAGTGTAGAGTGTAGGGTATATAGTGTAGGGTATAGAGTGTAGGGTATAGAGTGTAGAGTGTAGGGCACAGAGTGTAGAGTGTAGGGTATAGAGTGTAGGGTATAGAGTGTAGGGTATAGAGTGTAGAGTGTAGGGTATAGAGTGTAGAGTGTAGGGTATAGAGTGTAGGGTATAGAGTGTAGGGTAGAGAGTGTAGGGTAGAGAGTGTAGAGTGTAGGGTGTAGAGTGTAGGGTATAGAGTGTAGGGTATAGAGTATAGAGTGTAGGGATTAGAGTGTAGGGTATAGAGTGTAGGGTGTAGAGTGAAGGGTATAGAGTGTAGAGTGTAGGGTATAGAGTGTATGGTATAGAGTGTAGGGTATAGAGTGTAGGGTGTAGAGTGTAGGGTATAGAGTGTAGGGTATAGAGTGTAGGGTATAGAGTGTAGGGAATAGAGTGTAGAGTGTAGGGTATAGAGTGTAGGGTATAGAGTGTAGGGTATAGAGTGTAGGGTATAGAGTGTAGAGTGTAAGGTATAGAGTGTAGAGTGTAGGGCATAGAGTGTAGAGTGTAGGGTATAGAGTGTATGGTATAGAGTGTAGGGTATAGAGTGTAGGGTATAGAGTGTAGAGTGTAGGGTATAGAGTGTAGAGTGTAGGGTATAGAGTGTAGAGTGTAGGGCATAGAGTGTAGAGTGTAGGGTATAGAGTGTAGGGTATAGAGTGTAGGGTATAGACTGTAGGGTATAGAGTGTAGAGTGTAGGGTATAGAGTGTAGAGTGTAGGGTATAGAGTGTAGGGTATAGAGTGTAGGGTAGAGAGTGTAGAGTGTAGGGTATAGAGTGTAGGGTATAGAGTGTAGAGTGTAGGGATTGGAGTGTAGGGTATAGAGTGTAGGGTGTAGAGTGTAGGGTATAGAGTGTAGAGTGTAGGGTATTGAGTGTATGGTATAGAGTGTAGGGTATAGAGTGTAGGGTGTAGAGTGTAGGGTATAGAGTGTAGGGTATAGAGTGTAGGGTATAGAGTGTAGGGAATAGAGTGTAGAGTGTAAGGTATAGAGTGTAGAGTGTAGGGTATAGAGTGTAGGGTATAGAGTGTAGAGTGTAGGGATTAGAGTGTAGGGTATAGAGTGTAGGGTGTAGGGTATAGAGTGTAGAATGTATGGTATAGAGTGTATGGTATAGAGTGTAGGGTATAGAGTGTAGGGTGTAGAGTGTAGGGTATAGAGTGTAGAGTGTAAGGTATAGAGTGTAGAGTGTAGGGTATAGAGTGTAGGGTATAGACTGTAGGGTATAGAGTGTAGGGTATAGAGTGTATGCTATAGAGTGTATGGTGTAGAGTGTAGGGTGTAGAGTGTAGGGCATAGAGTGTAGAGTGTAGGGTATAGAGTGTAGGGTATAGAGTGTAGGGTATAGAGTGTAGGGTATAGAGTGTAGAGTGTAGGGTATAGAGTGTAGAGTGTAGGGTATAGAGTGTAGAGTGTAGGGCATAGAGTGTAGAGTGTAGGGTATAGAGTGTAGGGCATAGAGTGTAGGGTATAGAATGTAGGGTATAGAGTGTAGAGTGTAGGGTATAGAGTGTAGAGTGTAGGGTATAGAGTGTAGAGTGTATGGTATAGAGTGTAGGCTATAGAGTGTAGGGTATAGAGTGTAGAGTGTATGGTATAGAGTGTAGGGTATAGAGTGTAGGGTATAGAGTGTACGTTATAGAGTGTAGGGTATAGAGTGTAGGGTAGAGAGTGTAGAGTGTAGGGTATAGAGTGTAGGGTATAGAGTGTAGGGTATAGAGTGTAGAGTGTAGGGTATAGAGTGTATGCTATAGAGTGTATGGTGTAGAGTGTAGGGTGTAGAGTGTAGGGTATAGTGTGTAGGGAATAGAGTGTAGGGCATAGAGTGTAGGGTATAGAGTGTAGGGTATAGAGTGTAGAGTGTAGGGTATAGAGTGTAGGGTATAGAGTGTAGGGTATAGAGTGTAGAGTGTAGGGTATAGAGTGTAGGGTATAGAGTATAGGGTATAGAGTGTAGAGTGTATGGTATAGAGTGTAGGGTATAGAGTGTAGGGTATAGAGTGTAGGGCATTGAGTGTAGGGTATAGAGTGGAGGGTATAGAGTGTAGAGTGTAGGGTATAGAGTGTAGGGTATAGAGTGTAGGGTATAGAGTGTAGAGTGTAGGGTATATAGTGTAGGGTATAGAGTGTAGGGTATAGAGTGTAGAGTGTAGGGCACAGAGTGTAGAGTGTAGGGTATAGAGTGTAGGGTATAGAGTGTAGGGTATAGAGTGTAGAGTGTAGGGTATAGAGTGTAGAGTGTAGGGTATAGAGTGTAGGGTATAGAGTGTAGGGTAGAGAGTGTAGGGTAGAGAGTGTAGAGTGTAGGGTGTAGAGTGTAGGGTATAGAGTGTAGGGTATAGAGTATAGAGTGTAGGGATTAGAGTGTAGGGTATAGAGTGTAGGGTATAGAGTGTAGGGTATAGAGTGTAGAGTGTAGGGTATAGAGTGTATGGTATAGAGTGTAGGGTATAGAGTGTAGGGTGTAGAGTGTAGGGTATAGAGTGTAGGGTATAGAGTGTAGGGTATAGAGTGTAGGGAATAGAGTGTAGAGTGTAGGGTATAGAGTGTAGGGTATAGAGTGTAGGGTATAGAGTGTAGGGTATAGAGTGTAGAGTGTAAGGTATAGAGTGTAGAGTGTAGGGCATAGAGTGTAGAGTGTAGGGTATAGAGTGTAGGGTATAGAGTGTAGGGTATAGAGTGTAGGGTATAGAGTGTAGAGTGTAGGGTATAGAGTGTAGAGTGTAGGGTATAGAGTGTAGAGTGTAGGGCATAGAGTGTAGAGTGTAGGGTATAGAGTGTAGGGTATAGAGTGTAGGGTATAGACTGTAGGGTATAGAGTGTAGAGTGTAGGGTATAGAGTGTAGAGTGTAGGGTATAGAGTGTAGGGTATAGAGTGTAGGGTAGAGAGTGTAGAGTGTAGGGTATAGAGTGTAGGGTATAGAGTGTAGAGTGTAGGGATTGGAGTGTAGGGTATAGAGTGTAGGGTGTAGAGTGTAGGGTATAGAGTGTAGAGTGTAGGGTATTGAGTGTATGGTATAGAGTGTAGGGTATAGAGTGTAGGGTGTAGAGTGTAGGGTATAGAGTGTAGGGTATAGAGTGTAGGGTATAGAGTGTAGGGTATAGAGTGTAGGGAATAGAGTGTAGAGTGTAAGGTATAGAGTGTAGAGTGTAGGGTATAGAGTGTAGGGTATAGAGTGTAGAGTGTAGGGATTAGAGTGTAGGGTATAGAGTGTAGGGTGTAGGGTATAGAGTGTAGAATGTATGGTATAGAGTGTATGGTATAGAGTGTAGGGTATAGAGTGTAGGGTGTAGAGTGTAGGGTATAGAGTGTAGAGTGTAAGGTATAGAGTGTAGAGTGTAGGGTATAGAGTGTAGGGTATAGACTGTAGGGTATAGAGTGTAGGGTATAGAGTGTAGGGTATAGATTGTAGAGTGTAGGCTATAGGATGTAGGGTATAGAGTGTAGAGTGTAGGGTATAGAGTGTAGGGTATAGAGTGTAGGGTATAGAGTGTGGGGTATAGAGTGTAGAGTGTAGGCTATAGTGTGTAGGGTATAGAATGCAGGGTGTAGAGTGTAGGGTATAGAGTGTAGGGTATAGAGTGTAGAGTGTAGGGTATAGAGTGTATGCTATAGAGTGTATGGTATAGAGTGTAGGGTATAGAGTGTAGGGTATAGAGTGTAGGGTATAGAGTGTATGTTATACAGTGTAGGGTATAGAGTGTAGGGTAGAGAGTGTAGAGTGTAGGGTATAGAGTGTAGGGTATAGAGTGTAGAGTGTCGGGATTAGAGTGTAGGGTATAGAGTGTAGGATGTGGAGTGTAGGGTATAGAGTGTAGAGTGTAGGGTATAGAGTGTATGGTATAGAGTGTAGGGTATAGAGTGTAGGGTGTAGAGTTTAGGGTATAGAGTGTAGGGTATAGAGTGTAGGGTATAGAGTGTAGGGTGTAGAGTGTAGGGTATAGAGTGTAGGGTATAGCATGTAGGGTATAGAGTGTATGGTATAGAGTGTAGAGTGTAGGATATATAGTGTAGGGTATAGAGTGTAGAGTGTAGGGTATAGAGTGTAGGGTATGGAGTGTAGGGTATAGAGTGTAGAGTGTAGGGATTAGAGTGTAGGGTATAGAGTGTAGGGTATAGAGTGTAGGGTATAGAGTGTAGGGTGTAGAGTGTAGGGTATAGAGTGTAGGGTATAGAGTGTAGGGTATAGAGTGTAGAGTGTAGGGTATAGAGTGTATGGTATAGAGTGTAGGGTATAGAGTGTAGGGCATAGAGTGTAGGGTATAGAGTGTAGGGTGTAGAGTGTAGGGTATAGAGTGTAGGGTATAGAGTGCAGAGTGTAGGGTATAGAGTGTAGGGTATAGAGTGTAGGGTATAGAGTGTAGGGTATAGAGTGTAGGGTGTAGGGTATAGAGTGTAGAGTGTAGGGTATAGAGTGTAGGGTATAGAGTGTAGGGTATAGAGTGTAGGATATAGAGTGTAGGGTATAGAGTGTAGAGTGTAGGGTATAGCGTGTAGAGTGTAGGGTATATAGTGTATGGTATAGAGTGTAGGGTATAGAGTGTAGGGTGTAGAGTGTTGGGTATAGAGTGTAGGGTATAGAGTGTAGGGTATAGAGTGTAGGGTATAGAGTGTATGGAATAGAGTGTAGAGTGTAGGATATAGAGTGTAGGGTATAGAGTGTAGAGTGTAGGGCATAGAGTGTAGAGTGTAGGGTATAGAGTGTAGGGTATAGAGTGTAGGGTATAGAGTGTGGAGTGTAGGGTATAGAGTGTAGAGTGTAGGGTATAGAGTGTAGGTATAGAGTGTAGGGTAGAGAGTGTAGTGTAGAGAGTGTAGAGTGTAGGGTATAGAGTGTAGGGTATAGAGTGTAGGGTATAGAGTGTAGAGTGTAGGGATTAGAGTGTAGGGTAGAGAGTGTAGGGTGTAGAGTGTAGGGCATAGAGTGTAGAGTGTAGGGTATAGAGTGTATGGTATAGAGTGTAGGTTATAGAGTGTAGGGTGTAGAGTGTAGGGTATAGAGTGTAGGGTATAGAGTGTAGGGTATAGAGTGTAGGGTATAGAGTGTAGGGAATAGAGTGTTGAGTGTAAGGTATAGAGTGTAGAGTGTAGGGCGTAGAGTGTAGGGTATAGAGTGTAGGGTATAGAGTGTAGGGTATAGAGTGTAGAGTGTAGGGTATAGAGTGTAGAGTGTAGGGCATAGAGTGTAGAGTGTAGGGTATAGAGTGTAGGGTATAGAGTGTAGGGTATATTGTGTAGGGTATAGAGTGTAGGGTATAGAGTGTAGAGTGTAGGGTATAGAGTGTAGAGTGTAGGGTATAGAGTGTAGGGTATAGAGTGTAGGGTATAGAGTGTAGTGTAGAGAGTGTAGAGTGTAGGGTATAGAGTGTAGGGTATAGAAATGTAGGGTATAGAGTGTAGAGTGTAGGGATTAGAGTGTAGGGTATAGAGTGTAGGGTGTAGAGTGTAGGGTATAGAGTGTAGAGTGTAGGGTATAGAGTGTATGGTATAGAGTGTAGGGTATAGAGTGTAGGGTGTAGAGTGTAGGGTATAGAGAGTAGGGTATAGAGTGTAGGGTATAGAGTGTAGGGTATAGAGTGTAGGGAATAGAGTGTAGAGTGTAATGTATAGAGTGTAGAGTGTAGGGTATAGAGTGTAGGGTATAGAGTGTAGAGTGTAGGGATTAGAGTGTAGGGTATAGAGTGTAGGGTATAGAGTGTAGGGTAGAGAGTGTAGAGTGTAGGGTATAGAGTGTAGGGTATAGAGTGTAGGGTATAGAGTGTAGGGCATAGAGTGTAGGGTATAGAGTGTAGGGTATAGAGTGTAGAGTGTAGGGTATAGAGTGTAGGGTATAGAGTGTAGAGTGTAGGGTATAGAGTGTAGGGTATAGAGTGTAGGGTATAGAGTGTAGGGTATAGAGTGTAGGGTATAGAGTGTAGAGTGTAGGGTATAGAGTGTAGGGTATAGAGTGTAGGGTATAGAGTGTAGAGTGTAGGGTATAGAGTGTAGGGTATAGAGTGTAGGGTATAGAGTGTAGAGTGTAGGGTATAGAGTGTAGGGTATAAAGTGTAGGGTATAGAGTGTAGGGTATAGAGTGTAGGGTATAGAGTGTAGGGCATAGAGTGTAGGGTATAGAGTGTAGGGTATAGAGTGTAGGGTATAGAGTGTAGGGTATAGAGTGTAGAGTGTAGGGTATAGAGTGTAGGGTATAGAGTGTAGGGTATAGAGTGTAGAGTGTAGGGTATAGAGTGTAGGGTATAGAGTGTAGGGTATAGAGTGTAGAGTGTAGGGCATAGAGTGTAGAGTGTAGGGTATAGAGTGTAGGGTATAGAGTGTAGGGTATAGAGTGTAGGGAATAGAGTGTAGAGTGTAATGTATAGAGTGTAGAGTGTAGGGTACAGAGTGTAGGGTATAGAGTGTAGAGTGTAGGGATTAGAGTGTAGGGTATAGAGTGTAGGGTATAGAGTGTAGATTAGAGAGTGTAGAGTGTAGGGTATAGAGTGTAGGGTATAGAGTGTAGGGTATAGAGTGTAGGGCATAGAGTGTAGGGTATAGAGTGTAGGGTATAGAGTGTAGAGTGTAGGGTATAGAGTGTAGGGTATAGAGTGTAGAGTGTAGGGTATAGAGTGTAGGGTATAGAGTGTAGGGTATAGAGTGTAGGGTATAGAGTGTAGGGTATAGAGTGTAGAGTGTAGGGTATAGAGTGTAGGGTATAGAGTGTAGGGTATAGAGTGTAGAGTGTAGGGTATAGAGTGTAGGGTATAGAGTGTAGGGTATAGAGTGTAGAGTGTAGGGTATAGAGTGTAGGGTATAAAGTGTAGGGTATAGAGTGTAGGGTATAGAGTGTAGGGTATAGAGTGTAGGGCATAGAGTGTAGGGTATAGAGTGTAGGGTATAGAGTGTAGGGTATAGAGTGTAGGGTATAGAGTGTAGAGTGTAGGGTATAGAGTGTAGGGTATAGAGTGTAGGGTATAGAGTGTAGAGTGTAGGGTATAGAGTGTAGGGTATAGAGTGTAGGGTATAGAGTGTAGAGTGTAGGGCATAGAGTGTAGAGTGTAGGGTATAGAGTGTAGGGTATAGAGTGTAGGGTATAGAGTGTAGAGTGTAGGGTATAGAGTGTAGGGTATAGAGTGTAGGGTATAGAATGTAGGGTAGAGAGTGTAGGGTAGAGAGTGTAGAGTGTAGGGTATTGAGTGTAGGGTATAGAGTGTAGGGTATAGAGTGTAGAGTGTAGGGATTAGAGTGTAGTGTATAGAGTGTAGGGTGTAGAGTGTAGTGTATAGAGTGTAGAGTGTAGGGTATAGAGTGTATGGTATAGAGTGTAGGGTATAGAGTGTGGGGTGTAGAGTGTAGGGTATAGAGTGTAGGGTATAGAGTGTAGGGTATAGAGTGTAGGGAATAGAGTGTAGAGTGTAAGGTATAGAGTGTAGAGTGTAGGGCATAGAGTGTAGAGTGTAGGGTATAGAGTGTAGGGTATAGAGTGTAGGGTATAGAGTGTAGGGTATAGAGTGTAGAGTGTAGGGTATAGAGTGTAGAGTGTAGGGTATAGAGTGTAGAGTGTAGGGCATAGAGTGTAGAGTGTAGGGTATAGAGTGTAGGGTATAGAGTGTAGGGTATAGAGTGTAGGGTATAGAGTGTAGAGTGTAGGGTATAGAGTGTAGAGTGTAGGGTATAGAGTGTAGGGTATAGAGTGTAGGGTAGAGAGTGTAGGGTAGAGAGTGTAGAGTGTAGGGTATAGAGTGTAGGGTATAGAGTGTAGGGTGTAGAGTGTAGAGTGTAGGGATTAGAGTGTAGTGTATAGAGTGTAGGGTGTAGAGTGTAGGGTATAGAGTGTAGAGTGTAGGGTATAGAGTGTATGGTATAGAGTGTAGGGTATAGAGTGTGGGGTGTAGAGTGTAGGGTATAGAGTGTAGGGTATAGAGTGTAGGGTATAGAGTGTAGAGTGTAGGGTATAGAGTGTAGAGTGTAGGGTATAGAGTGTAGGGTATAGAGTGTAGGGTATAGAGTGTAGGGTATAGAGTGTAGGGTATAGAGTGTAGGGTATAGAGTGTAGAGTGTAGGGTATAGAGTGTAGAGTGTAGGGTATAGAGTGTAGGGTATAGAGTGCAGGGCATAGAGTGTAGGGTAGAGAGTGTAGAGTGTAGGGTATAGAGTGTAGGGTATAGAGTGTAGGGTGTAGAGTGTAGGGTATAGAGTGTAGAGTGTAGGGTATAGAGTGTATGGTATAGAGTGTAGGGTATAGAGTGTAGGGTGTAGAGTGTAGGGTATAGAGTGTAGGGTATAGAGTGTAGGGTATAGAGTGTAGGGTATAGAGTGTAGGGAATAGAGTGTAGAGTGTAAGGTATAGAGTGTAGAGTGTAGGGTATAGAGTGTAGGGTATAGAGAGTAGAGTGTAGGGATTAGAGTGTAGGGTATAGAGTGTAGGGTGTAGAGTGTAGGGTATAGAGTGTAGAGTGTAGGGTATAGAGTGTATGGTATAGAGTGTAGGGTATAGAGTGTAGGGTGTAGAGTGTAGGGTATAGAGTGTAGGGTATAGAGTGTAGGGTATAGAGTGTAGGGTATAGAGTGTAGGGAATAGAGTGTAGAGTGTAAGGTATAGAGTGTAGAGTGTAGGGTATAGAGTGTAGAGTATAGACTGTAGGGTATAGAGTGTAGGGTATAGAGTGTAGGGTATAGATTGTAGAGTGTAGGCTATATAGTGTAGGGTATAGAGTGTAGAGTGTAGGGTATAGAGTGTAGGGTATAGAGTGTAGGGTATAGAGTGTAGGGTATAGAGTGTAGAGTGTAGGGTATAGTGTGTAGGGTATAGAGTGCAGGGTGTAGAGTGTAGGGTATAGAGTGTAGGGTATAGAGTGTAGAGTGTAGGGTATAGAGTGTATGCTATAGAGTGTATGGTGTAGAGTGTAGGGTGTAGAGTGTAGTGTATAGAGTGTAGAGTGTAGGGTATAGAGTGTATGGTATAGAGTTTAGGGTATAGAGTGTAGGGTATAGAGTGTAGGGTATAGAGTGTAGGGAATAGAGTGTAAGGTATAGAGTGTAGAGTGTAGGGCATAGAGTGTAGAGTGTAGGGTATAGAGTGTAGGGTATAGAGTGTAGGGTATACAGTGTAGGGTATAGAGTGTAGAGTGTAGGGTATAGAGTGTAGAGTGTAGGGTATAGAGTGTAGAGTGTAGGGCATAGAGTGTAGAGTGTAGGGTATAGAGTGTAGGGTATAGAGTGTAGGGTATAGAATGTAGGGTATAGAGTGTAGAGTGTAGGGTATAGAGTGTAGAGTGTAGGGTATAGAGTGTAGAGTGTATGGTATAGAGTGTAGGCTATAGAGTGTAGGGTATAGAGTGTAGAGTGTATGGTATAGAGTGTAGGGTATAGAGTGTAGGGTATAGAGTGTACGTTATAGAGTGTAGGGTATAGAGTGTAGGGTAGAGAGTGTAGAGTGTAGGGTATAGAGTGTAGGGTATAGAGTGTAGAGTGTAGGGATTAGAGTGTAGTGTATAGAGTGTAGGGTGTAGAGTGTAGTGTATAGAGTGTAGAGTGTAGGGTATAGAGTGTATGGTATAGAGTGTAGGGTATAGAGTGTGGGGTGTAGAGTGTAGGGTATAGAGTGTAGGGTATAGAGTGTAGGGTATAGAGTGTAGGGAATAGAGTGTAGAGTGTAAGGTATAGAGTGTAGAGTGTAGGGCATAGAGTGTAGAGTGTAGGGTATAGAGTGTAGGGTATAGAGTGTAGGGTATAGAGTGTAGGGTATAGAGTGTAGAGTGTAGGGTATAGAGTGTAGAGTGTAGGGTATAGAGTGTAGAGTGTAGGGCATAGAGTGTAGAGTGTAGGGTATAGAGTGTAGGGTATAGAGTGTAGGGTATAGAGTGTAGGGTATAGAGTGTAGAGTGTAGGGTATAGAGTGTAGAGTGTAGGGTATAGAGTGTAGGGTATAGAGTGTAGGGTAGAGAGTGTAGGGTAGAGAGTGTAGAGTGTAGGGTATAGAGTGTAGGGTATAGAGTGTAGGGTATAGAGTGTAGAGTGTAGGGATTAGAGTGTAGTGTATAGAGTGTAGGGTGTAGAGTGTAGGGTATAGAGTGTAGAGTGTAGGGTATAGAGTGTATGGTATAGAGTGTAGGGTATAGAGTGTGGGGTGTAGAGTGTAGGGTATAGAGTGTAGGGTATAGAGTGTAGGGTATAGAGTGTAGAGTGTAGGGTATAGAGTGTAGAGTGTAGGGTATAGAGTGTAGGGTATAGAGTGCAGGGCATAGAGTGTAGGGTAGAGAGTGTAGAGTGTAGGGTATAGAGTGTAGGGTATAGAGTGTAGGGTGTAGAGTGTAGGGTATAGAGTGTAGAGTGTAGGGTATAGAGTGTATGGTATAGAGTGTAGGGTATAGAGTGTAGGGTGTAGAGTGTAGGGTATAGAGTGTAGGGTATAGAGTGTAGGGTATAGAGTGTAGGGTATAGAGTGTAGGGAATAGAGTGTAGAGTGTAAGGTATAGAGTGTAGAGTGTAGGGTATAGAGTGTAGGGTATAGAGAGTAGAGTGTAGGGATTAGAGTGTAGGGTATAGAGTGTAGGGTGTAGAGTGTAGGGTATAGAGTGTAGAGTGTAGGGTATAGAGTGTATGGTATAGAGTGTAGGGTATAGAGTGTAGGGTGTAGAGTGTAGGGTATAGAGTGTAGGGTATAGAGTGTAGGGTATAGAGTGTAGGGTATAGAGTGTAGGGAATAGAGTGTAGAGTGTAAGGTATAGAGTGTAGAGTGTAGGGTATAGAGTGTAGAGTATAGACTGTAGGGTATAGAGTGTAGGGTATAGAGTGTAGGGTATAGATTGTAGAGTGTAGGCTATATAGTGTAGGGTATAGAGTGTAGAGTGTAGGGTATAGAGTGTAGGGTATAGAGTGTAGGGTATAGAGTGTAGGGTATAGAGTGTAGAGTGTAGGGTATAGTGTGTAGGGTATAGAGTGCAGGGTGTAGAGTGTAGGGTATAGAGTGTAGGGTATAGAGTGTAGAGTGTAGGGTATAGAGTGTATGCTATAGAGTGTATGGTGTAGAGTGTAGGGTGTAGAGTGTAGTGTATAGAGTGTAGAGTGTAGGGTATAGAGTGTATGGTATAGAGTTTAGGGTATAGAGTGTGGGGTGTAGAGTGTAGGGTATAGAGTGTAGGGTATAGAGTGTAGGGTATAGAGTGTAGGGAATAGAGTGTAAGGTATAGAGTGTAGAGTGTAGGGCATAGAGTGTAGAGTGTAGGGTATAGAGTGTAGGGTATAGAGTGTAGGGTATACAGTGTAGGGTATAGAGTGTAGAGTGTAGGGTATAGAGTGTAGAATGTAGGGTATAGAGTGTAGAGTGTAGGGCATAGAGTGTAGAGTGTAGGGTATAGAGTGTAGGGTATAGAGTGTAGGGTATAGAATGTAGGGTATAGAGTGTAGAGTGTAGGGTATAGAGTGTAGAGTGTAGGGTATAGAGTGTAGAGTGTATGGTATAGAGTGTAGGCTATAGAGTGTAGGGTATAGAGTGTAGAGTGTATGGTATAGAGTGTAGGGTATAGAGTGTAGGGTATAGAGTGTACGTTATAGAGTGTAGGGTATAGAGTGTAGGGTAGAGAGTGTAGAGTGTAGGGTATAGAGTGTAGGGTATAGAGTGTAGAGTGTAGGGTATAGAGTGTATGCTATAGAGTGTATGGTGTAGAGTGTAGGGTGTAGAGTGTAGTGTATAGAGTGTAGAGTGTAGGGTATAGAGTGTATGGTATAGATTGTAGGGTATAGAGTGTGGGGTGTAGAGTGTAGGGTATAGAGTGTAGGGTATAGAGTGTAGGGAATAGAGTGTAGAGTGTAAGGTATAGAGTGTAGAGTGTAGGGCATAGAGTGTAGAGTGTAGGGTATAGAGTGTAGGGTATAGAGTGTAGGGTATAGAGTGTAGGGTATAGAGTGTAGAGTGTAGGGTATAGAGTGTAGAGTGTAGGGCATAGAGTGTAGAGTGTAGGGTATAGAGTGTAGGGTATAGAGTGTAGGGTATAGAGTGTAGGGTATAGAGTGTAGAGTGTAGGGTATAGAGTGTAGAGTGTAGGGTATAGAGTGTAGGGTATAGAGTGTAGGGTAGAGAGTGTAGGGTAGAGAGTGTAGAGTGTAGGGTATAGAGTGTAGGGTATAGAGTGGAGGGTATAGAGTGTAGAGTGTAGGGATTAGAGTGTAGTGTATAGAGTGTAGGGTGTAGAGTGTAGGGTATAGAGTGTAGAGTGTAGGGTATAGAGTGTATGGTATAGAGTGTAGGGTATAGAGTGTGGGGTGTAGAGTGTAGGGTATAGAGTGTAGGGTATAGAGTGTAGGGTATAGAGTGTAGGGAATAGAGTGTAGAGTGTAAGGTATAGAGTGTAGGGCATAGAGTGTAGAGTGTAGGGTATAGAGTGTAGGGTATAGAGTGTAGGGTATAGAGTGTAGGGTATAGAGTGTAGAGTGTAGGGTATAGAGTGTAGAGTGTAGGGTATAGAGTGTAGAGTGTAGGGTATAGAGTGTAGGGTATAGAGTGTAGGGTATAGAGTGTAGGGTATAGAGTGTAGAGTGTAGGGTATAGAGTGTAGAGTGTAGGGTATAGAGTGTAGGGTATAGAGTGCAGGGTATAGAGTGTAGGGTAGAGAGTGTAGAGTGTAGGGTATAGAGTGTAGGGTATAGAGTGTAGGGTGTAGAGTGTAGGGTATAGAGTGTAGAGTGTAGGGTATAGAGTGTATGGTATAGAGTGTAGGGTATAGAGTGTAGGGTGTAGAGTGTAGGGTATAGAGTGTAGGGTATAGAGTGTAGGGTATAGAGTGTAGGGAATAGAGTGTAGAGTGTAAGGTATAGAGTGTAGAGTGTAGGGTATAGAGTGTAGGGTATAGAGAGTAGAGTGTAGGGATTAGAGTGTAGGGTATAGAGTGTAGGGTGTAGAGTGTAGGGTATAGAGTGTAGAGTGTAGGGTATAGAGTGTATGGTATAGAGTGTAGGGTATAGAGTGTAGGGTGTAGAGTGTAGGGTATAGAGTGTAGGTTATAGAGTGTAGGGTATAGAGTGTAGGGTATAGAGTGTAGGGAATAGAGTGTAGAGTGTAAGGTATAGAGTGTAGAGTGTAGGGTATAGAGTGTAGGGTATAGACTGTAGGGTATAGAGTGTAGGGTATAGAGTGTAGGGTATAGATTGTAGAGTGTAGGCTATAGAGTGTAGGGTATAGAGTGTAGAGTGTATGGTATAGAGTGTAGGGCATAGAGTGTAGGGTATAGAGTGTAGGGTATAGAGTGTAGAGTGTAGGGTATAGTGTGTAGGGTATAGAGTGCAGGGTGTAGAGTGTAGGGTATAGAGTGTAGGGAATAGAGTGTAGAGTGTAAGGTATAGAGTGTAGAGTGTAGGGCATAGAGTGTAGAGTGTAGGGTATAGAATGTAGGGTATAGAGTGTAGGGTATAGAGTGTAGGGTAAAGAGTGTAGAGTGTAGGGTATAGAGTGTAGAGTGTAGGGTATAGAGTGTAGAGTGTAGGGCATAGAGTGTAGAGTGTAGGGTATAGAGTGTAGGGTATAGAGTGTAGGGTATAGAATGTAGGGTATAGAGTGTAGAGTGTAGGGTATAGAGTGTAGAGTGTAGGGTATAGAGTGTAGAGTGTATGGTATAGAGTGTAGGCTATAGAGTGTAGGGTATAGAGTGTAGAGTGTATGGTATAGAGTGTAGGGTATAGAGTGTAGGGTATAGAGTGTACGTTATAGAGTGTAGGGTATAGAGTGTAGGGTAGAGAGTGTAGAGTGTAGTGTATAGAGTGTAGGGTATAGAGTGTAGGGTATAGAGTGTAGAGTGTAGGGTATAGAGTGTATGCTATAGAGTGTATGGTGTAGAGTGTAGGGTGTAGAGTGTAGTGTATAGAGTGTAGAGTGTAGGGTATAGAGTGTATGGTATAGATTGTAGGGTATAGAGTGTGGGGTGTAGAGTGTAGGGTATAGAGTGTAGGGTATAGAGTGTAGGGAATAGAGTGTAGAGTGTAAGGTATAGAGTGTAGAGTGTAGGGCATAGAGTGTAGAGTGTAGGGTATAGAGTGTAGGGTATAGAGTGTAGGGTATAGAGTGTAGGGTACAGAGTGTAGG
This sequence comes from Ranitomeya imitator, assembly GCF_032444005.1. Classification (NCBI taxonomy): domain Eukaryota; kingdom Metazoa; phylum Chordata; class Amphibia; order Anura; family Dendrobatidae; genus Ranitomeya; species Ranitomeya imitator. Next base: position 941,769 of record NW_027193325.1, on the reverse strand, counting down.
GTATAGAGTGTAGAGTGTAGGGTATAGAGTGTAGAGTGTAGGGCATAGAGTGTAGAGTGTAGGGTATAGAGTGTAGGGTATAGAGTGTAGGGTATAGAGTGTAGGGTATAGAGTGTAGAGTGTAGGGTATAGAGTGTAGTGTATAGAGTGTAGGGTGTAGAGTGTAGGGTATAGAGTGTAGAGTGTAGGGTATAGAGTGTATGGTATAGAGTGTAGGGTATAGAGTGTGGGGTGTAGAGTGTAGGGTATAGAGTGTAGGGTATAGAGTGTAGGGTATAGAGTGTAGGGAATAGAGTGTAGAGTGTAAGGTATAGAGTGTAGAGTGTAGGGCGTAGAGTGTAGGGTATAGAGTGTAGAGTGTAGGGTATAGAGTGTATGGTATAGAGTGTAGGGTATAGAGTGTAGGGTGTAGAGTGTAGGGTATAGAGTGTAGGGTATAGAGTGTAGGGTATAGAGTGTAGGGTATAGAGTGTAGGGAATAGAGTGTAGAGTGTAAGGTATAGAGTGTAGAGTGTAGGGCATAGAGTGTAGAGTGTAGGGTATAGAGTGTAGGGTATAGAGTGTAGGGTATAGAGTGTAGGGTATAGAGTGTAGAGTGTAGGGTATAGAGTGTAGGGTATAGAGTGTAGGGTATAGAGTGTAGGGTATAGAGTGTAGAGTGTAGGGTATAGTGTGTAGGGTATAGAGTGCAGGGTGTAGAGTGTAGGGTATAGAGTGTAGGGTATAGAGTGTAGAGTGTAGGGTATAGAGTGTATGCTATAGAGTGTATGGTGTAGAGTGTAGGGTGTAGAGTGTAGTGTATAGAGTGTAGAGTGTAGGGTATAGAGTGTATGGTATAGAGTTTAGGGTATAGAGTGTGGGGTGTAGAGTGTAGGGTATAGAGTGTAGGGTATAGAGTGTAGGGTATAGAGTGTAGGGAATAGAGTGTAAGGTATAGAGTGTAGAGTGTAGGGCATAGAGTGTAGAGTGTAGGGTATAGAGTGTAGGGTATAGAGTGTAGGGTATACAGTGTAGGGTATAGAGTGTAGAGTGTAGGGTATAGAGTGTAGAGTGTAGGGTATAGAGTGTAGAGTGTAGGGCATAGAGTGTAGAGTGTAGGGTATAGAGTGTAGGGTATAGAGTGTAGGGTATAGAATGTAGGGTATAGAGTGTAGAGTGTAGGGTATAGAGTGTAGAGTGTAGGGTATAGAGTGTAGAGTGTATGGTATAGAGTGTAGGCTATAGAGTGTAGGGTATAGAGTGTAGAGTGTATGGTATAGAGTGTAGGGTATAGAGTGTAGGGTATAGAGTGTACGTTATAGAGTGTAGGGTATAGAGTGTAGGGTAGAGAGTGTAGAGTGTAGGGTATAGAGTGTAGGGTATAGAGTGTAGAGTGTAGGGATTAGAGTGTAGTGTATAGAGTGTAGGGTGTAGAGTGTAGTGTATAGAGTGTAGAGTGTAGGGTATAGAGTGTATGGTATAGAGTGTAGGGTATAGAGTGTGGGGTGTAGAGTGTAGGGTATAGAGTGTAGGGTATAGAGTGTAGGGTATAGAGTGTAGGGAATAGAGTGTAGAGTGTAAGGTATAGAGTGTAGAGTGTAGGGCATAGAGTGTAGAGTGTAGGGTATAGAGTGTAGGGTATAGAGTGTAGGGTATAGAGTGTAGGGTATAGAGTGTAGAGTGTAGGGTATAGAGTGTAGAGTGTAGGGTATAGAGTGTAGAGTGTAGGGCATAGAGTGTAGAGTGTAGGGTATAGAGTGTAGGGTATAGAGTGTAGGGTATAGAGTGTAGGGTATAGAGTGTAGAGTGTAGGGTATAGAGTGTAGAGTGTAGGGTATAGAGTGTAGGGTATAGAGTGTAGGGTAGAGAGTGTAGGGTAGAGAGTGTAGAGTGTAGGGTATAGAGTGTAGGGTATAGAGTGTAGGGTATAGAGTATAGAGTGTAGGGATTAGAGTGTAGTGTATAGAGTGTAGGGTGTAGAGTGTAGGGTATAGAGTGTAGAGTGTAGGGTATAGAGTGTATGGTATAGAGTGTAGGGTATAGAGTGTGGGGTGTAGAGTGTAGGGTATAGAGTGTAGGGTATAGAGTGTAGGGTATAGAGTGTAGAGTGTAGGGTATAGAGTGTAGAGTGTAGGGTATAGAGTGTAGGGTATAGAGTGTAGGGTATAGAGTGTAGGGTATAGAGTGTAGGGTATAGAGTGTAGGGTATAGAGTGTAGAGTGTAGGGTATAGAGTGTAGAGTGTAGGGTATAGAGTGTAGGGTATAGAGTGCAGGGCATAGAGTGTAGGGTAGAGAGTGTAGAGTGTAGGGTATAGAGTGTAGGGTATAGAGTGTAGGGTGTAGAGTGTAGGGTATAGAGTGTAGAGTGTAGGGTATAGAGTGTATGGTATAGAGTGTAGGGTATAGAGTGTAGGGTGTAGAGTGTAGGGTATAGAGTGTAGGGTATAGAGTGTAGGGTATAGAGTGTAGGGTATAGAGTGTAGGGAATAGAGTGTAGAGTGTAAGGTATAGAGTGTAGAGTGTAGGGTATAGAGTGTAGGGTATAGAGAGTAGAGTGTAGGGATTAGAGTGTAGGGTATAGAGTGTAGGGTGTAGAGTGTAGGGTATAGAGTGTAGAGTGTAGGGTATAGAGTGTATGGTATAGAGTGTAGGGTATAGAGTGTAGGGTGTAGAGTGTAGGGTATAGAGTGTAGGGTATAGAGTGTAGGGTATAGAGTGTAGGGTATAGAGTGTAGGGAATAGAGTGTAGAGTGTAAGGTATAGAGTGTAGAGTGTAGGGTATAGAGTGTAGAGTATAGACTGTAGGGTATAGAGTGTAGGGTATAGAGTGTAGGGTATAGATTGTAGAGTGTAGGCTATATAGTGTAGGGTATAGAGTGTAGAGTGTAGGGTATAGAGTGTAGGGTATAGAGTGTAGGGTATAGAGTGTAGGGTATAGAGTGTAGAGTGTAGGGTATAGTGTGTAGGGTATAGAGTGCAGGGTGTAGAGTGTAGGGTATAGAGTGTAGGGTATAGAGTGTAGAGTGTAGGGTATAGAGTGTATGCTATAGAGTGTATGGTGTAGAGTGTAGGGTGTAGAGTGTAGTGTATAGAGTGTAGAGTGTAGGGTATAGAGTGTATGGTATAGAGTTTAGGGTATAGAGTGTGGGGTGTAGAGTGTAGGGTATAGAGTGTAGGGTATAGAGTGTAGGGTATAGAGTGTAGGGAATAGAGTGTAAGGTATAGAGTGTAGAGTGTAGGGCATAGAGTGTAGAGTGTAGGGTATAGAGTGTAGGGTATAGAGTGTAGGGTATAGAATGTAGGGTATAGAGTGTAGAGTGTAGGGTATAGAGTGTAGAGTGTAGGGTATAGAGTGTAGAGTGTAGGGCATAGAGTGTAGAGTGTAGGGTATAGAGTGTAGGGTATAGAGTGTAGGGTATAGAATGTAGGGTATAGAGTGTAGAGTGTAGGGTATAGAGTGTAGAGTGTAGGGTATAGAGTGTAGAGTGTATGGTATAGAGTGTAGGCTATAGAGTGTAGGGTATAGAGTGTAGAGTGTATGGTATAGAGTGTAGGGTATAGAGTGTAGGGTATAGAGTGTACGTTATAGAGTGTAGGGTATAGAGTGTAGGGTAGAGAGTGTAGAGTGTAGGGTATAGAGTGTAGGGTATAGAGTGTAGAGTGTAGGGTATAGAGTGTATGCTATAGAGTGTATGGTGTAGAGTGTAGGGTGTAGAGTGTAGTGTATAGAGTGTAGAGTGTAGGGTATAGAGTGTATGGTATAGATTGTAGGGTATAGAGTGTGGGGTGTAGAGTGTAGGGTATAGAGTGTAGGGTATAGAGTGTAGGGAATAGAGTGTAGAGTGTAAGGTATAGAGTGTAGAGTGTAGGGCATAGAGTGTAGAGTGTAGGGTATAGAGTGTAGGGTATAGAGTGTAGGGTATAGAGTGTAGGGTATAGAGTGTAGAGTGTAGGGTATAGAGTGTAGAGTGTAGGGCATAGAGTGTAGAGTGTAGGGTATAGAGTGTAGGGTATAGAGTGTAGGGTATAGAGTGTAGGGTATAGAGTGTAGAGTGTAGGGTATAGAGTGTAGAGTGTAGGGTATAGAGTGTAGGGTATAGAGTGTAGGGTAGAGAGTGTAGGGTAGAGAGTGTAGAGTGTAGGGTATAGAGTGTAGGGTATAGAGTGGAGGGTATAGAGTGTAGAGTGTAGGGATTAGAGTGTAGTGTATAGAGTGTAGGGTGTAGAGTGTAGGGTATAGAGTGTAGAGTGTAGGGTATAGAGTGTATGGTATAGAGTGTAGGGTATAGAGTGTGGGGTGTAGAGTGTAGGGTATAGAGTGTAGGGTATAGAGTGTAGGGTATAGAGTGTAGGGAATAGAGTGTAGAGTGTAAGGTATAGAGTGTAGAGTGTAGGGCATAGAGTGTAGAGTGTAGGGTATAGAGTGTAGGGTATAGAGTGTAGGGTATAGAGTGTAGGGTATAGAGTGTAGAGTGTAGGGTATAGAGTGTAGAGTGTAGGGTATAGAGTGTAGAGTGTAGGGTATAGAGTGTAGGGTATAGAGTGTAGGGTATAGAGTGTAGGGTATAGAGTGTAGAGTGTAGGGTATAGAGTGTAGAGTGTAGGGTATAGAGTGTAGGGTATAGAGTGCAGGGTATAGAGTGTAGGGTAGAGAGTGTAGAGTGTAGGGTATAGAGTGTAGGGTATAGAGTGTAGGGTGTAGAGTGTAGGGTATAGAGTGTAGAGTGTAGGGTATAGAGTGTATGGTATAGAGTGTAGGGTATAGAGTGTAGGGTGTAGAGTGTAGGGTATAGAGTGTAGGGTATAGAGTGTAGGGTATAGAGTGTAGGGTATAGAGTGTAGAGTGTAGGGTATAGTGTGTAGGGTATAGAGTGCAGGGTGTAGAGTGTAGGGTATAGAGTGTAGGGAATAGAGTGTAGAGTGTAAGGTATAGAGTGTAGAGTGTAGGGCATAGAGTGTAGAGTGTAGGGTATAGAATGTAGGGTATAGAGTGTAGGGTATAGAGTGTAGGGTAAAGAGTGTAGAGTGTAGGGTATAGAGTGTAGAGTGTAGGGTATAGAGTGTAGAGTGTAGGGCATAGAGTGTAGAGTGTAGGGTATAGAGTGTAGGGTATAGAGTGTAGGGTATAGAATGTAGGGTATAGAGTGTAGAGTGTAGGGTATAGAGTGTAGAGTGTAGGGTATAGAGTGTAGAGTGTATGGTATAGAGTGTAGGCTATAGAGTGTAGGGTATAGAGTGTAGAGTGTATGGTATAGAGTGTAGGGTATAGAGTGTAGGGTATAGAGTGTACGTTATAGAGTGTAGGGTATAGAGTGTAGGGTAGAGAGTGTAGAGTGTAGTGTATAGAGTGTAGGGTATAGAGTGTAGGGTATAGAGTGTAGAGTGTAGGGTATAGAGTGTATGCTATAGAGTGTATGGTGTAGAGTGTAGGGTGTAGAGTGTAGTGTATAGAGTGTAGAGTGTAGGGTATAGAGTGTATGGTATAGATTGTAGGGTATAGAGTGTGGGGTGTAGAGTGTAGGGTATAGAGTGTAGGGTATAGAGTGTAGGGAATAGAGTGTAGAGTGTAAGGTATAGAGTGTAGAGTGTAGGGCATAGAGTGTAGAGTGTAGGGTATAGAGTGTAGGGTATAGAGTGTAGGGTATAGAGTGTAGGGTATAGAGTGTAGGGTATAGAGTGTAGAGTGTAGGGTATAGAGTGTAGAGTGTAGGGCATAGAGTGTAGAGTGTAGGGTATAGAGTGTAGGGTATAGAGTGTAGGGTATAGAGTGTAGGGTATAGAGTGTAGAGTGTAGGGTATAGAGTGTAGTGTATAGAGTGTAGGGTGTAGAGTGTAGGGTATAGAGTGTAGAGTGTAGGGTATAGAGTGTATGGTATAGAGTGTAGGGTATAGAGTGTGGGGTGTAGAGTGTAGGGTATAGAGTGTAGGGTATAGAGTGTAGGGTATAGAGTGTAGGGAATAGAGTGTAGAGTGTAAGGTATAGAGTGTAGAGTGTAGGGCATAGAGTGTAGAGTGTAGGGTATAGAGTGTAGAGTGTAGGGTATAGAGTGTATGGTATAGAGTGTAGGGTATAGAGTGTAGGGTGTAGAGTGTAGGGTATAGAGTGTAGGGTATAGAGTGTAGGGTATAGAGTGTAGGGTATAGAGTGTAGGGAATAGAGTGTAGAGTGTAAGGTATAGAGTGTAGAGTGTAGGGCATAGAGTGTAGAGTGTAGGGTATAGAGTGTAGGGTATAGAGTGTAGGGTATAGAGTGTAGGGTATAGAGTGTAGAGTGTAGGGTATAGAGTGTAGAGTGTAGGGTATAGAGTGTAGGGTATAGAGTGCAGGGTATAGAGTGTAGGGTAGAGAGTGTAGAGTGTAGGGTATAGAGTGTAGGGTATAGAGTGTAGGGTGTAGAGTGTAGGGTATAGAGTGTAGAGTGTAGGGTATAGAGTGTATGGTATAGAGTGTAGGGTATAGAGTGTAGGGTATAGAGTGTAGGGTGTAGAGTGTAGGGTATAGAGTGTAGGGTATAGAGTGTAGGGTATAGAGTGTAGGGTGTAAAGTGTAGGGTATAGAGTGTAGAGTGTAGGGTATAGAGTGTATGGTATAGAGTGTAGGGTATAGAGTGTAGGGTGTAGAGTGTAGGGTATAGAGTGTAGGGTATAGAGTGTAGGGTATAGAGTGTAGGGTATAGAGTGTAGGGAATAGAGTGTAGAGTGTAAGGTATAGAGTGTAGAGTGTAGGGTATAGAGTGTAGGGTATAGAGAGTAGAGTGTAGGGATTAGAGTGTAGGGTATAGAGTGTAGGGTGTAGAGTGTAGGGTATAGAGTGTAGAGTGTAGGGTATAGAGTGTATGGTATAGAGTGTAGGGTATAGAGTGTAGGGTGTAGAGTGTAGGGTATAGAGTGTAGGGTATAGAGTGTAGGGCATAGAGTGTAGGGTATAGAGTGTAGGGAATAGAGTGTAGAGTGTAAGGTATAGAGTGTAGAGTGTAGGGTATAGAGTGTAGAGTATAGACTGTAGGGTACAGAGTGTAGGGTATAGAGTTTAGGGTATAGATTGTAGAGTGTAGGCTATAGAGTGTAGGGTATAGAGTGTAGAGTGTAGGGTATAGAGTGTAGGGTATAGAGTGGAGGGAATAGAGTGTAGGGTATAGAGTGTAGAGTGTAGGGTATAGTGTGTAGGGTATAGAGTGCAGGGTGTAAAGTGTAGGGTATAGAGTGTAGGGTATAGAGTGTAGAGTGTAGGGTATAGAGTGTATGCTATAGAGTGTATGGTGTAGAGTGTAGGGTGTAGAGTGTAGTGTATAGAGTGTAGAGTGTAGGGTATAGAGTGTATGGTATAGAGTTTAGGGTATAGAGTGTGGGGTGTAGAGTGTAGGGTATAGAGTGTAGGGTATAGAGTGTAGGGTATAGAGTGTAGGGAATAGAGTGTAGAGTGTAAGGTATAGAGTGTAGAGTGTAGGGCATAGAGTGTAGAGTGTAGGGTATAGAGTGTAGGGTATAGAGTGTAGGGTATAGAGTGTAGGGTATAGAGTGTAGAGTGTAGGGTATAGAGTGTAGAGTGTAGGGTATAGAGTGTAGTGTGTAGGGCATAGAGTGTAGAGTGTAGGGTATAGAGTGTAGGGTATAGAGTGTAGGGTATAGAATGTAGGGTATAGAGTGTAGAGTGTAGGGTATAGAGTGTAGAGTGTAGGGTATAGAGTGTAGAGTGTATGGTATAGAGTGTAGGCTATAGAGTGTAGGGTATAGAGTGTAGAGTGTATGGTATAGAGTGTAGGGTATAGAGTGTACGTTATAGAGTGTAGGGTATAGAGTGTAGGGTATAGAGTGTAGGGTAGAGAGTGTAGGGTAGAGAGTGTAGAGTGTAGGGTATAGAGTGTAGGGTAAAGAGTGTAGGGTATAGAGTGTAGAGTGTAGGGATTAGAGTGTAGTGTATAGAGTGTAGGGTGTAGAGTGTAGGGTATAGAGTGTAGAGTGTAGGGTATAGAGTGTATGGTATAGAGTGTAGGGTATAGAGTGTGGGGTGTAGAGTGTAGGGCATAGAGTGTAGGGTATAGAGTGTAGGGAATAGAGTGTAGAGTGTAAGGTATAGAGTGTAGAGTGTAGGGTATAGAGTGTAGGGTATAGAGTGTAGGGTATAGAGTGTAGGGTATAGAGTGTAGAGTGTAGGGTATAGAGTGTAGAGTGTAGGGTATAGAGTGTAGAGTGTAGGGCATAGAGTGTAGAGTGTAGGGTATAGAGTGTAGGGTATAGAGTGTAGGGTATAGAGTGTAGGGTATAGAGTGTAGAGTGTAGGGTATAGAGTGTAGAGTGTAGGGAATAGAGTGTAGGGTATAGAGTGTAGGGTAGAGAGTGTAGGGTAGAGAGTGTAGAGTGTAGGGTATAGAGTGTAGGGTATAGAGTGTAGGGTATAGAGTGTAGAGTGTAGGGATTAGAGTGTAGTGTATAGAGTGTAGGGTGTAGAGTGTAGGGTATAGAGTGTAGAGTGTAGGGTATAGAGTGTATGGTTTAGAGTGTAGGGTATAGAGTGTGGGGTGTAGAGTGTAGGGTATAGAGTGTAGGGTATAGAGTGTAGGGTATAGAGTGTAGGGAATAGAGTGTAGAGTGTAAGGTATAGAGTGTAGAGTGTAGGGCATAGAGTGTAGAGTGTAGGGTATAGAGTGTAGGGTATAGAGTGTAGGGTATAGAGTGTAGGGTATAGAGTGTAGAGTGTAGGGTATAGAGTGTAGAGTGTAGGGTATAGAGTGTAGAGTGTAGGGCATAGAGTGTAGAGTGTAGGGTATAGAGTGTAGGGTATAGAGTGTAGGGTATAGAGTGTAGAGTGTAGGGTATAGAGTGTAGAGTGTAGGGTATAGAGTGTAGGGTAGAGAGTGTAGGGTAGAGAGTGTAGGGTAGAGAGTGTAGAGTGTAGGGTATAGAGTGTAGGGTAAAGAGTGTAGGGTATAGAGTGTAGAGTGTAGGGATTAGAGTGTAGTGTATAGAGTGTAGGGTGTAGAGTGTAGGGTATAGAGTGTAGAGTGTAGGGTATAGAGTGTATGGTATAGAGTGTAGGGTATAGAGTGTGGGGTGTAGAGTGTAGGGTATAGAGTGTAGGGTATAGAGTGTAGGGTATAGAGTGTAGGGAATAGAGTGTAGAGTGTAAGGTATAGAGTGTAGAGTGTAGGGCATAGAGTGTAGAGTGTAGGGTATAGAGTGTAGGGTATAGAGTGTAGGGTATAGAGTGTAGTTTATAGAGTGTAGAGTGTAGGGTATAGAGTGTAGAGTGTAGGGTATAGAGTGTAGAGTGTAGGGCATAGAGTGTAGAGTGTAGGGTATAGAGTGTAGGGTATAGAGTGTAGGGTATAGAGTGTAGGGTATAGAGTGTAGAGTGTAGGGTATAGAGTGTAGAGTGTAGGGTATAGAGTGTAGGGTATAGAGTGTAGGGTAGAGAGTGTAGGGTAGAGAGTGTAGAGTGTAGGGTATAGAGTGTAGGGTATAGAGTGTAGGGTATAGAGTGTAGAGTGTAGGGATTAGAGTGTAGTGTATAGAGTGTAGGGTGTAGAGTGTAGGGTATAGAGTGTAGAGTGTAGGGTATAGAGTGTATGGTATAGAGTGTAGGGTATAGAGTGTGGGGTGTAGAGTGTAGGGTATAGAGTGTAGGGTATAGAGTGTAGGGTATAGAGTGTAGGGAATAGAGTGTAGAGTGTAAGGTATAGAGTGTAGAGTGTAGGGCATAGAGTGTAGAGTGTAGGGTATAGAGTGTAGGGTATAGAGTGTAGGGTATAGAGTGTAGGGTATAGAGTGTAGATTGTAGGGTATAGAGTGTAGAGTGTAGGGTATAGAGTGTAGAGTGTAGGGTATAGAGTGTAGGGTATAGAGTGTAGGGTATAGAGTGTAGGGTATAGAGTGTAGGGTATAGAGTGTAGAGTGTAGGGTATAGAGTGTAGAGTGTAGGGTATAGAGTGTAGGGTATAGAGTGCAAGGTATAGAGTGTAGGGTAGAGAGTGTAGAGTGTAGGGTATAGAGTGTAGGGTATAGAGTGTAGGGTGTAGAGTGTAGGGTATAGAGTGTAGAGTGTAGGGTATAGAGTGTATGGTATAGAGTGTAGGGTATAGAGTGTAGGGTGTAGAGTGTAGGGTATAGAGTGTAGGGTATAGAGTGTAGGGTATAGAGTGTAGGGAATAGAGTGTAGAGTGTAAGGTATAGAGTGTAGAGTGTAGGGTATAGAGTGTAGAGTATAGAGAGTAGAGTGTAGGGATTAGAGTGTAGGGTATAGAGTGTAGGGTGTAGAGTGTAGGGTATAGAGTGTAGAGTGTAGGGTATAGAGTGTATGGTATAGAGTGTAGGGTATAGAGTGTAGGGTGTAGAGTGTAGGGTATAGAGTGTAGGGTATAGAGTGTAGGGAATAGAGTGTAGAGTGTAAGGTATAGAGTGTAGAGTGTAGGGTATAGAGTGTAGGGTATAGACTGTAGGGTATAGAGTGTAGGGTATAGAGTGTAGGGTATAGATTGTAGAGTGTATGCTATAGAGTGTAGGGTGTAGAGTGTAGAGTGTAGGGTATAGAGTGTAGGGCATAGAGTGTAGGGTATAGAGTTGTAGGGTATAGAGTGTAGAGTGTAGGGTATAGTGTGTAGGGTATAGAGTGCAGGGTGTAGAGTGTAGGGTATAGAGTGTAGGGTATAGAGTGTAGAGTGTAGGGTATAGAGTGTATGCTATAGAGTGTATGGTGTAGAGTGTATGGTATAGAGTGTAGGGTATAGAGTGTAAAGTGTATGGTATAGAGTGTAGGGTATAGAATGTAGGGTATAGAGTGTAGGGTATAGAGTGTAGGGAATAGAGTGTAGAGTGTAAGGTATAGAGTGTAGAGTGTAGGGTATAGAGTGTAGGGTATAGACTGTAGGGTATAGAGTGTAGGGTATAGAGTGTAGGGTATAGATTGTAGAGTGTATGCTATAGAGTGTAGGGTGTAGAGTGTAGAGTGTAGGGTATAGAGTGTAGGGCATAGAGTGTAGGGTATAGAGTTGTAGGGTATAGAGTGTAGAGTGTAGGGTATAGTGTGTAGGGTATAGAGTGCAGGGTGTAGAGTGTAGGGTATAGAGTGTAGGGTATAGAGTGTAGAGTGTAGGGTATAGAGTGTATGCTATAGAGTGTATGGTGTAGAGTGTATGGTATAGAGTGTAGGGTATAGAGTGTAAAGTGTATGGTATAGAGTGTAGGGTATAGAATGTAGGGTATAGAGTGTATGTTATAGAGTGTAGGGTATAGAGTGTAGGGTAGAGAGTGTAGAGTGTAGGGTATAGAGTGTAGGGTATAGAGTGTAGGGTATAGAGTGTAGAGTGTTGGGATTAGAGTGTAGGGTATAGAGTGTAGGATGTAGAGTGTAGGGTATAGAGTGTAGAGTGTAGGGTATAGAGTGTATGGTATAGAGTGTAGGGTATAGAGTGTAGGGTGTAGAGTGTAGGGTATAGCGTGTAGGGTATAGAGTGTAGGGTATAGAGTGTAGTGTATAGAGTGTAGGGTGTAGAGTGTAGGGTATAGAGTGTAGGGTATAGAGTGTAGGGTATAGAGTGTATGGTATAGAGTGTAGAGTGTAGGGTATAGAGTGTATGGTATAGAGTGTAGGGTGTAGAGTGTAGGGTATAGAGTGTAGGGTATAGAGCGTAGGGTATAGAGTGTAGGGTATAGAATGTAGGGAATAGAGTGTAGACTGTAAGGTATAGAGTGTAGAGTGTAGGGTATAGAGTGTATGGTATAGAGTGTAGGGTATAGAGTGTAGGGTGTAGAGTGTAGGGTATAGAGTGTAGGGTATAGAGTGTATGGTATAGAGTGTAGGGTGTAGAGTGTAGGGTATAGAGTGTAGGGTATAGAGCGTAGGGTATAGAGTGTAGGGTATAGAATGTAGGGAATAGAGTGTAGAGTGTAAGGTATAGAGTGTAGAGTGTAGGGTATAGAGTGTATGGTATAGAGTGTAGGGTATAGAGTGTAGGGTGTAGAGTGTAGGGTATAGAGTGTAGGGTATAGAGTGTAGGGTATAGAGTGTAGGGAATACAGTGTAGAGTGTAAGGTATAGAGTGTAGAGTGTAGGGTTTAGAGTGTAGGGTATAGAGTGTAGGGTATAGAGTGTAGGGTGTAGAGTGTAGGGTATAGAGTGTAGGGTATAGAGTGTAGGGTATAGAGTGTAGGGTATAGAGTGTAGGGAATAGAGTGTAGAGTGTAAGGTATAGAGTGTAGAGTGTAGGGTATAGAGTGTAGGGTATAGACTGTAGGGTATAGAGTGTAGGGTATAGAGTGTAGGGTGTAGAGTGTAGTGTATAGAGTGTAGGGTATAGAGTGTATGGTATAGAGTGTAGGGTGTAGAGTGTAGGGTATAGAGTGTAGGGTATAGAGCGTAGGGTATAGAGTGTAGGGTATAGAATGTGGGGAATAGAGTGTAGAGTGTAAGGTATAGAGTGTAGAGTGTAGGGTATAGAGTGTATGGTATAGAGTGTAGGGTATAGAGTGTAGGGTGTAGAGTGTAGGGTATAGAGTGTAGGGTATAGAGTGTAGGGTATAGAGTGTAGGGAATAGAGTGTAGAGTGTAAGGTATAGAGTGTAGAGTGTAGGGTATAGAGTGTAGGGTATAGAGTGTAGGGTATAGAGTGTAGGGTGTAGAGTGTAGGGTATAGAGTGTAGGGTATAGAGTGTAGGGTATAGAGTGTAGGGTATAGAGTGTAGGGAATAGAGTGTAGAGTGTAAGGTATAGAGTGTAGAGTGTAGGGTATAGAGTGTAGGGTATAGACTGTAGGGTATAGAGTGTAGGGTATAGAGTGTAGGGTATAAAGTGTAGAGTGTAGGGTATAGAGTGTATGGTATAGAGTGTAGGGTATAGAGTGTAGGGTGTAGAGTGTAGGGTATAGAGTGTAGGGTATAGAGTGTAGGGTATAGAGTGTAGGGTATAGAGTGTAGGGAATAGAGTGTAGAGTGTAAGGTATAGAGTGTAGAGTGTAGGGTATAGAGTGTAGGGTATAGACTGTAGGGTATAGAGAGTAGGTTATAGAGTGTAGGGTATAGATTGTAGAGTGTAGGCTATAGAGTGTAGGGTATAGAGTGTAGAGTGTAGGGTATAGAGTGTAGGGTATAGAGTGTAGGGTATAGAGTGTAGGGTATAGAGTGTAGGGTATAGAGTTTAGGGTATAGAGTGTAGAGTGTAGGGTATAGAGTGTAGGGTATAGAGTGTAGGGTATAGAGTGTAGAGTGTAGGGTATAGAGTGTAGGGTATAGAGTATAGGGCATAGAGTGTAGGGTATAGAGTATATGGCATAGAGTGTAGGGTATAGAGTGTAGGGTATAGAGTGTAGAGTGTAGGGTATAGAATGTAGGGTATAGAGTGTAGGGTATAGAGTGTAGAGTGTAGGGTATAGAGTGTAGGGTATAGAGTGTAGGGTATAGAGTGTAGGGTATAGAGTGTAAAGTGTAGGGTATAGTGTGTAGGGTATAGAGTGCAGGGTGTAGAGTGTAGGGTATAGAGTGTAGGGTATAGAGTGTAGGGTATAGAGTGTAGGGTATAGAGTGTAGAGTGTAGGGTATATAGTGTAGAGTGTAGGGTATAGAGTGTAGAGTATAGGGCATAGAGTGTAGAGTGTAGGGTATAGAGTGTAGGGTATAGAGTGTAGAGTGTAGTTTATAGAGTGTAGGGTATAGAGTGTAGGGTATAGAGTGTAGAGTGTAGGGTATAGAGTGTAGGGTATAGAGTATAGGGCATAGAGTGTAGGGTATAGAGTATAGGTCATAGAGTGTAGGGTATAGAGTGTAGGGTATAGAGTGTAGAGTGTAGGGTATAGAATGTAGGGTATAGAGTGTAGGGTATAGAGTGTAGAGTGTAGGGTATAGAGTGTAGGGTATAGAGTGTAGAGTGTAGGGTATAGAGTGTAGAGTGTAGGGTATAGAGTGTATGGTATAGAGTGTAGGGTATAGAGTGTAGGGTGTAGAGTGTAGGGTATAGAGTGTATGGTATAGAGTGTAGGGTATAGAGTGTAGGGTAGAGAGTGTAGGGTAGAGAGTGTAGAGTCTAGGGTATAGAGTGTAGGGTATAGAGTGTAGGGTATAGAGTGTAGAGTGTAGGGATTAGAGTGTAGGGCATAGAGTGTAGGGTGTAGAGTGTAGGGTATAGAGTGTAGAGTGTAGGGTATAGAGTGTATGGTATAGAGTGTAGGGTATAGAGTGTAGGGTGTAGAGTGTAGGGTATAGAGTGTATGGTATAGAGTGTAGGGTATAGAGTGTAGGGCATAGAGTGTAGGGAATAGAGTGTAGAGTGTAAGGTATAGAGTGTAGAGTGTAGGGCATAGAGTGTAGAGTGTAGGGTATAGAGTGTAGGGTATAGAGTGTAGAGTGTAGGGTATAGAGTGTAGAGTGTAGGGTATAGAGTGTAGAGTGTAGGGCATAGAGTGTAGAGTGTAGGGTATAGAGTGTAGGGTATAGAGTGTAGGGTATAGAGTGTAGGGTATAGAGTGTAGAGTGTAGGGTATAGAGTGTAGAGTGTAGGGTATAGAGTGTAGGGTATAGAGTGTAGGGTATAGAGTGTAGGGTAGAGAGTGTAGAGTGTAGGGTATAGAGTGTAGGGTATAGAGTGTAGGGTATAGAGTGTAGAGTGTAGGGATTAGAGTGTAGGGTATAGAGTGTAGGGTGTAGAGTGTAGGGTATAGAGTGTAGAGTGTAGGGTATAGAGTGTAGGGTATAGAGTGTAGGGTATAGAGTGTAGGGTATAGAGTGTAGGGTATAGACTGTAGGGAATAGAGTGTAGAGTGTAAGGTATAGAGTGTAGAGTGTAGGGTATAGAGTATAGAGTGTAGGGATTAGAGTGTAGGGTATAGAGTGTAGGGTGTAGAGTGTAGGGTATAGAGTGTAGAGTGTAGGGTATAGAGTGTATGGTATAAAGTGTACGGTATAGAGTGTAGGGTGTAGAGTGTAGGGTATAGAGTGTAGGGTATAGAGTGTAGGGAATAGAGTGTAGAGTGTAAGGTATAGAGTGTAGAGTGTAGGGTATAGAGTGTAGAGTGTAGGGTATAGAGTGTAGGGTATAGAGTGTAGGATAGATAGTGTAGAGTGTAGGGTATAGAGTGTAGGGTATAGAGTGTAGAGTGTAGGGTATAGAGTGTATGGTATAGAGTGTAGGGTATAGAGTGTAGGGTGTAGAGTGTAGGGTATAGAGTGTAGGGTTTAGAGTGTATGGTATAGAGTGTAGGGTATAGAGTGTAGGGTGTAGAGTGTAGGGTATAGAGTGTAGGGTATAGAGTGTAGGGTATAGAGTGTAGAGTGTAGGGTATAGAGTGTAGGGTACAGAGTGTAGGGTATAGAGTGTAGGGTATAGAGTGTAGGGTATAGAGTGTAGAGTGTAGGGTATAGAGTGTATAGTGTAGGGTATAGAGTGTAGGGTATAGATTGTAGGGTATAGAGTGTAGGGTAGAGAGTGTAGAGTGTAGGGTATAGAGTGTAGAGTGTAGGGTATAGAGTGTATGGTATAGAGTGTAGGGTATAGAGTGTAGGGTGTAGAGTGTAGGGTATAGAGTATAGGGTATAGAGTGTATGGTATAGAGTGTAGGGTGTAGAGTGTAGGGTATAGAGTGTAGGGTATAGAGTGTAGGGTATAGAGTGTAGGGTATAGAATGTAGGGAATAGAGTGTAGAGTGTAAGGTATAGAGTGTAGAGTGTAGGGTATAGAGTGTATGGTATAGAGTGTAGGGTATAGAGTGTAGTGTGTAGAGTGTAGGGTATAGAGTGTAGGGTATAGAGTGTAGGGTATAGAGTGTAGGGCATAGAGTGTAGGGAATAGAGTGTAGAGTGTAAGGTATAGAGTGTAGAGTGTAGGGTATAGAGTGTAGGGTATAGAGTGTAGGGTATAGAGTGTAGGGTGTAGAGTGTAGGGTATAGAGTGTAGGGTATAGAGTGTAGGGAATAGAGTCTAGAGTGTAAGGTATAGAGTGTAGAGTGTAGGGTATAGAGTGTAGGTTATAGACTGTAGGGTATAGAGTGTAGGGTATAGAGTGTAGGGTATAAAGTGTAGAGTGTAGGGTATAGAGTGTATGGTATAGAGTGTAGGGTATAGAGTGTAGGGTGTAGAGTGTAGGGTATAGAGTGTAGGGTATAGAGTGTAGGGTATAGAGTGTAGGGTATAGAGTGTAGGGAATAGAGTGTAGAGTGTAAGGTATAGAGTGTAGAGTGTAGGGTATAGAGTGTAGGGTATAGACTGTAGGGTATAGAGTGTAGGGTATAGAGTGTAGGGTATAGATTGTAGAGTGTAGGCTATAGAGTGTAGGGTATAGAGTGTAGAGTGTAGGGTATAGAGTGTAGGGTATAGAGTGTAGGGTATAGAGTGTAGGGTATAGAGTGTAGGGTATAGAGTGTAAAGTGTAGGGTATAGTGTGTAGGGTATAGAGTGCAGGGTGTAGAGTGTAGGGTATAGAGTGTAGGGTATAGAGTGTAGGGCAAAGAGTGTAGGGTATAGAGTGTAGGGTATAGAGTGTTGGATATAGAGTGTAGAGTGTAGGGTATTGAGTGTAGAGTGTAGGGATTAGAGTGTAGGGTATAGAGTGCAGGGTGTAGAGTGTAGGGTATAGAGTGTAGAGTGTAGGGTATAGAGTGTATGGTATAGAGTGTAGGGTATAGAGTGTAGGGTGTAGAGTGTAGGGTATAGAGTGAAGGGCATAGAGTGTAGGGTATAGAGTGTAGGGTATAGAGTGTAGAGTGTAGGGTATAGAGTGTATGGTATAGAGTGTAGGGTGTAGAGTGTAGGGTATAGAGTGTAGGATAGAGAGTGTAGAGTGTAGGGTATAGAGTGTAGGGTATAGAGTGTAGAGTGTAGGGTAAAGAGTGTATGGTATAGAGTGTAGGGTATAGAGTGTAGGGTGTAGAGTGTAGGGTATAGAGTGTAGGGTATAGAGTGTAGGGTATAGAGTGTATGGTATAGAGTGTAGGGTATAGAGTGTAGGGTGTAGAGTGTAGGGTATAGAGTGTAGGGTATAGAGTGTAGGGTATAGAGTGTAGAGTGTAGGGTATAGAGTGTAGGGTACAGAGTGTAGGGTATAGAGTGTAGGGTATAGAGTGTAGGGTATAGAGTGTAGAGTGTAGGGTATAGAGTGTATAGTGTAGGGTATAGAGTGTAGGGTATAGATTGTAGGGTATAGAGTGTAGGGTAGAGAGTGTAGAGTGTAGAGTATAGAGTGTAGGGTATAGAGTGTAGAGTGTAGGGTATAGAGTGTATGGTATAGAGTGTAGGGTATAGAGTGTAGGGTGTAGAGTGTAGGGTATAGAGTGTAGGGTATAGAGTGTATGGTATAGAGTGTAGGGTGTAGAGTGTAGGGTATAGAGTGTAGGGTATAGAGTGTAGGGTATAGAGTGTAGGGTATAGAATGTAGGGAATAGAGTGTAGAGTGTAAGGTATAGAGTGTAGAGTGTAGGGTATAGAGTGTATGGTATAGAGTGTAGGGTATAGAGTGTAGTGTGTAGAGTGTAGGGTATAGAGTGTAGGGTATAGAGTGTAGGGTATAGAGTGTAGGGTATAGAGTGTAGGGAATAGAGTGTAGAGTGTAAGGTATAGAGTGTAGAGTGTAGGGTATACAGTGTAGGGTATAGAGTGTAGGGTATAGAGTGTAGGGTGTAGAGTGTAGGGTATAGAGTGTAGGGTATAGAGTGTAGGGTATAGAGTGTAGGGTATAGAGTGTAGGGAATAGAGTCTAGAGTGTAAGGTATAGAGTGTAGAGTGTAGGGTATAGAGTGTAGGGTATAGACTGTAGGGTATAGAGTGTAGGGTATAGAGTGTAGGGTATAAAGTGTAGAGTGTAGGGTATAGAGTGTATGGTATAGAGTGTAGGGTATAGAGTGTAGGGTGTAGAGTGTAGGGTATAGAGTGTAGGGTATAGAGTGTAGGGTATAGAATGTAGGGTATAGAGTGTAGGGAATAGAGTGTAGAGTGTAAGGTATAGAGTGTAGAGTGTAGGGTATAGAGTGTAGGGTATAGACTGTAGGGTATAGAGTGTAGGGTATAGAGTGTAGGGTATAGATTGTAGAGTGTAGGCTATAGAGTGTAGGGTATAGAGTGTAGAGTGTAGGGTATAGAGTGTAGGGTATAGAGTGTAGGGTATAGAGTGTAGGGTATAGAGTGTAGGGTATAGAGTGTAAAGTGTAGGGTATAGTGTGTAGGGTATAGAGTGCAGGGTGTAGAGTGTAGGGTATAGAGTGTAGGGTATAGAGTGTAGGGCAAAGAGTGTAGGGTATAGAGTGTAGGGTATAGAGTGTTGGATATAGAGTGTAGAGTGTAGGGTATAGAGTGTAGAGTGTAGGGAATAGAGTGTAGGGTATAGAGTGTAGGGTATAGACTGTAGGGTATAGAGTGTAGGGTATAGAGTGTAGGGTATAGATTGTAGAGTGTAGGCTATAGAGTTTAGGGTATAGAGTGTAGAGTGTAGGGTATAGAGTGTAGGGTATAGAGTGTAGGGTATAGAGTGTAGGGTATAGAGGGTAGAGTGTAGGGTATAGTGTGTAGGGTATAGAGTGCAGGGTGTAGAGTGTAGGGTATAGAATGTAGGGTATAGAGTGTAGGGTATAGAGTGTAGGGTATAGAGTGTAGAGTGTAAGGTATAGAGTGTAGAGTGTAGGGTATAGAGTGTAGGGTATAGAGTGTAGGGTATAGAGTGTAGGGTATAGAGTGTAGGGAATAGAGTGTAGAGTGTAAGGTATAGAGTGTAGAGTGTAGGGTATAGAGTGTAGGGTATAGACTGTAGGGTATAGAGTGTAGGGTATAGAGTGTAGGGTATAGATTGTAGAGTGTAGGCTATAGAGTGTAGGGTATAGAGTGTAGAGTGTAGGGTATAGAGTGTAGGGTATAGAGTGTAGGGTATAGAGTGTAGGGTATAGAGGGTAGAGTGTAGGGTATAGTGTGTAGGGTATAGAGTGCAGGGTGTAGAGTGTAGGGAATAGAGTGTAGAGTGTAAGGTTTAGAGTGTAGAGTGTAGGCTATAGAGTGTAGGGTATAGAGTGTAGGGTATAGAGTGTAGGGTGTAGAGTGTAGGGTATAGAGTGTAGGGTATAGAGTGTAGGGAATAGAGTGTAGAGTGTAAGGTATAGAGTGTAGAGTGTAGGGTATAGAGTGTAGGGTATAGACTGTAGGGTATAGAGTGTAGGGTATAGAGTGTAGGGTATAGATTGTAGAGTGTAGGCTATAGAGTGTAGGGTATAGAGTGTAGAGTGTAGGGTATAGAGTGTAGGGTATAGAGTGTAGGGTATAGAGTGTAGGGTATAGAGGGTAGAGTGTAGGGTATAGTGTGTAGGTTATAGAGTGCAGGGTGTAGAGTGTAGGGAATAGAGTGTAGAGTGTAAGGTATAGAGTGTAGAGTGTAGGGTATAGAGTGTAGGGTATAGACTGTAGGGTATAGAGTGTAGGGTATAGAGTGTAGGGTATAGATTGTAGAGTGTAGGCTATAGAGTGTAGGGTATAGAGTGTAGAGTGTAGGGTATAGAGTGTAGGGTATAGAGTGTAGGGTATAGATTGTAGAGTGTAGGCTATAGAGTGTAGGGTATAGAGTGTAGAGTGTAGGGTATAGAGTGTATGGTATAGAGTGTAGGGTATAGAGTGTAGGGTATAGAGTGTAGGGTATAGAGTGTAGGGTATAGTGTGTAGGTTATAGAGTGCAGGGTGTAGAGTGTAGGGAATAGAGTGTAGAGTGTAAGGTATAGAGTGTAGAGTGTAGGGTATAGAGTGTAGGGTATAGACTGTAGGGTATAGAGTGTAGGGTATAGAGTGTAGGGTATAGATTGTAGAGTGTAGGCTATAGAGTGTAGGGTATAGAGTGTAGACTGTAGGGTATAGAGTGTAGGGTATAGAGTGTAGGGTATAGATTGTAGAGTGTAGGCTATAGAGTGTAGGGTATAGAGTGTAGAGTGTAGGGTATAGAGTGTAGGGTATAGAGTGTAGGGTATAGAGGGTAGAGTGTAGGGTACAGTGTGTAGGTTATAGATTGCAGGGTGTAGAGTGTAGGGAATAGAGTGTAGAGTGTAAGGTATGGAGTGTAGAGTGTAGGGTATAGAGTGTAGGGTATAGACTGTAGGGTATAGAGTGTAGGGTATAGAGTGTAGGGTATAGAGTGTAGAGTGTAGGGTATAGAGTGTATGGTATAGAGTGTAGGGTATAGAGTGTAGGGTGTAGAGTGTAGGGTATAGAGTGTAGGGTATAGAGTGTAGGGTATATAGTGTAGGGTATAGAGTGTAGGGAATAGAGTGTAGAGTGTAAGGTATAGAGTGTAGAGTGTAGGGTATAGAGTGTAGGGTATAGACTGTAGGGTATAGAGTGTAGGGTATAGAGTGTAGGGTATAGATTGTAGAGTGTAGGCAATAGAGTGTAGGGTATAGAGTGTAGAGTGTAGGGTATAGAGTGTAGGGTATAGAGTGTAGGGTATAGAGTGTAGGGTATAGAGGGTAGAGTGTAGGGTATAGTGTGTAGGGTATAGAGTGCAGGGTGTAGAGTGTAGGGTATAGAGTGTAGGGTATAGAGTGTAGGGTATAGAGTGTAGAGTGTAAGGTATAGAGTGTAGAGTGTAGGGTATAGAGTGTAGGGTATAGAGTGTAGGGTATTGAGTGTAGTGAATAGAGTGTAGAGTGTAAGGTATAGAGTGTAGAGTGTAGGGTATAGAGTGTAGGGTATAGACTGTAGGGTATAGAGTGTAGGGTATAGAGTGTAGGGTATAGATTGTAGAGTGTAGGCTATAGAGTGTAGGGTATAGAGTGTAGAGTGTAGGGTATAGAGTGTAGGGTATAGAGTGTAGGGTATAGAGTGTAGGGTATTTATTATGATGGAATATAGGCTGAACTGGATGGACAAATGTCTTTTTTCGGCCTTACTAACTATGTTACTATGTTACTATGTTACTATGTATAGAGGGTAGAGTGTAGGGTATAGTGTGTAGGGTATAGAGTGCAGGGTGTAGAGTGTAGGGAATAGAGTGTAGAGTGTAAGGTATAGAGTGTAGAGTGTAGGGTATAGAGTGTAGGGTATAGAGTGTAGGGTGTAGAGTGTAGGGTATAGAGTGTAGGGTATAGAGTGTAGGGTATAGAGTGTAGGGAATAGAGTGTAAGGTATAGAGTGTAGAGTGTAGGGTATAGAGTGTAGGGTATAGACTCTAGGGTATAGAGTGTAGGGTATAGAGTGTAGGGTATAGAGTGTAGAGTGTAGGGTATAGAGTGTATGGTATAGAGTGTAGGGTACAGAGTGTAGGGTGTAGAGTGTAGGGTATAGAGTGTAGGGTATAGAGTGTAGGGTATAGAGTGTAGGGTATAGAGTGTAGGGAATAGAGTGTAGAGTGTAAGGTATAGAGTGTAGAGTGTAGGGTATAGAGTGTAGGGTATAGACTGTAGGGTATAGAGTGTAGGGTATAGAGTGTAGGGTATAGATTGTAGAGTGTAGGCTATAGAGTGTAGGGTATAGAGTGTAGAGTGTAGGGTATAGAGTGTAGGGTATAGAGTGTAGGGTATAGAGTGTAGGGTATAGAGGGTAGAGTGTAGGGTATAGTGTGTAGGGTATAGAGTGCAGGGTGTAGAGTGTAGGGTATAGAGTGTAGGGCAAAGAGTGTAGGGTATAGAGTGTAGGGTATAGAGTGTTGGATATAGAGTGTAGAGTGTAGGGTATAGAGTGTAGAGTGTAGGGATTATAGTGTATTGTATAGAGTGTAGGGTGTAGAGTGTAGGGTATAGAGTGTAGAGTGTAGGGTATAGAGTGTATGGTATAGAGTGTAGGGCATAGAGTGTAGGGTGTAGAGTGTAGGGTATGAAGTGTAGGGCATAGAGGGTAGGGTATAGAGTGTAGGGTATAGAGTGTAGAGTGTAGGGTATAGAGTGTATGGTATAGAGTGTAGGGTATAGAGTGTAGGGTATAGAGTGTAGGGTATAGAGTGTAGGGCAAAGAGTGTAGGGAATAGAGTGTAGGGTATAGAGTGTAGAGTGTAGGGTATAGAGTGTAGGGTATAGAGTGTAGGGTATATAGTGTAGAGTGTAGGGTATAGAGTGTAGGGTATAGAGTGTAGGGTATAGAGTGTAGGGAATAGAGTGTAGAGTGTAATGTATAGAGTGTAGAGTGTAGGGTATAGAGTGTAGGGTATAGAGTGTAGAGTGTAGGGTATAGAGTGTATGGTATAGAGTGTAGGGTATAGAGTGTAGGGTGTAGAGTGTAGGGTATAGAGTGTAGGGTGTAGAGTGTAGGGTATAGAGTGTAGAGTGTAGGGTATAGAGTGTATGGTATAGAGTGTAGGGTATAGAGTGTAGGGTATAGAGTGTAGGGTATAGAGTGTAGGGTATAGAGTGTAGGGTATAGAGTGTAGGGTATAGAGTGTAGGGAATAGAGTGTAGAGTGTAAGGTATAGAGTGTAGAGTGTTGGGTATAGAGTGTAGGGTATAGAGTGTAGGGTATAGAGTGTAGGGTATAGATTGTAGAGTGTAGGCTATAGAGTGTAGCATATAGAGTGTAGAGTGTAGGGTATAGAGTGTAGGGTATAGAGTGTAGGGTATAGAGTGTAGGGTATAGAGTGTAGAGTGTAGGGTATAGTGTGTAGGGTATAGAGTGCAGGGTGTAGAGTGTAGGGTATAGAGTGTAGGGTATAGAGTGTAGGGTATAGAGTGTAGAGTGTAGGGTATAGAGTGTATGCTATAGAGTGTATGGTGTAGAATGTATGGTATAGAGTGTAGGGTATAGAGTGTAGACTGTATGGTATAGAGTGTAGGGTATAGAGTGTAGGGTATAGAGTGTATGTTATAGAGTGTAGGGTATAGAGTGTAGAGTGTAGGGTATAGAGTTTAGATTGTAGGGTATAGAGTGTAGGGTATAGAGTGTAAGGTATAGAGTGTAGGGTGTAGAGTGTAGGGTATAGAGTGTAGGGCATAGAGTGTAGGGTATAGAGTGTATGGTATAGTGTGTAGGGTATAGAGTGTATGGTATAGAGTGTAGAGTGTAGGGTATAGAATGTAGGGTATAGAGTGTAGGGTATAGAGTGTAGGGTATAGAGTGTAGGGCATAGAGTGTAGGGTGTAAGTTATAGAGTGTAGAGTGTAGGGTATAGAGTTTAGGGTATAGAATGTAGGGTATAGAGTGTAGAGTGTAGGGTATAGAGTGTAGGGTGATATAGAGGGGTTAATAGTTTGCCTTTAAGTGCCTTTTGCCTTTAATTGCTACAATTGCTAGAATCTGTTGATGCAGTAGTCTTAATGTCTCCAATTCAAGGAGACCATACTTCTTATCATGTATGTTCCCAATATTCAGTCACAACATGCTCTGGGTACGTTAGAGAATAAAGGTCAGTATGACCCTGGGTGATGGAGGGGGCTACATGAATTACATTAGAGTTACAGTTGTTGGAAATGGTATATAATATTGCCTCTTGCTCTATTACTTCAGATAAAAGTGACTTGCTCACAGGATATGTGTGAGGTGTCTTTTTGTCTCCAAGCGCGCTTGTAAAATGACGGGCGTAACTCCACAATTTGGTCTCACTGGTGATCTGTAAGCTGACATTTGGGTCAGAATGAAAAACAGCTACGACAAGGGTATAGAGTGTAGGGTATAGAGTGTAGGGCATAAAGTGTAGGGTATAGAGTGTAGGGTATAGAGTGTAGAGTGTAGGGTATAGAGTGTAGGGTATAGAGTGTAGAGTGCAGGGAATAGAGTGTAGGGTATAGAGTGTAGAGTGTAGGGTATAGAGTGTAGGGTATAGAGTGTAGGGTACAGAGTGTAGGGTATAGAGTGTAGGGTATAGAGTGTAGAGTGTAGGGTATAGAGTGTAGAGTGTAGGGTATAGAGTGTAGGGTATAGAGTGTAGGGTATAGAGTGTAGGGTAGAGAGTGTAGAGTGTAGGGTATAGAGTGTAGGGTATAGAGTGTAGGGTATAGAGTGTAGAATGTAGGGATTAGAGTGTAGGGTATAGAGTGTAGGGTGTAGAGTGTAGGGTAAAGAGTGTAGAGTGTAGGGTATAGAGTGTATGGTATAGAGTGTAGGGTATAGAGTGTAGGGTGTAGGGTATAGAGTGTAGGGAATAGAGTGTAGGGTATAGAGTGTAGGGTATAGAATGTAGGGAATAGAGTGTAGAGTGTAAGGTATTGAGTGTAGGGTATAGAGGGTAGGGTATAGAGTGTAGAGTGTAGGGATTAGAGTGTAGGGCATAGAGTGTAGAGTGTAGAGTGTAGGGTATAGAGTGTAGAGTGTAGGGTATAGAGTGTATGGTATAGAGTGTAGGGTATAGAGTGTAGGGTGTAGAGTGTAGGGTATAGAGAGTAGGGTATAAAGTGTAGGGTATAGAGTGTAGGGTATAGAGTGTAGGGAATAGAGTGTAGAGTGTAAGGTATAGAGTGTAGAGTGTAGGGTATAGAGTGTAGGGTATAGACTGTAGGGTATAGAGTGTAGGGTATAGAGTGTAGGGTATAGATTGTAGAGTGTAGGCTATAGAGTGTAGGGTATAGAGTGTAGAGTGTAGGGTATAGAGTGTAGGGTATAGAGTGTAGGGTATAGAGTGTAGAGTGTAGGGTATAGTGTGTAGGGTATAGAGTGCAGGGTGTAGAGTGTAGGGTATAGAGTGTAGGGTATAGAGTGTAGGGTATAAAGTGTACAGTGTAGGGTATAGAGTGTATAGTGTAGGGTATAGAGTGTTGGGTATAGAGTGTAGGGTATAGAGTGTAGAGTGTAGGGTATAGAGTGTATGCTATAGAGTATATGGTGTAGAGTGTATGGTATAGAGTGTAGGGTATAGAGTGTAGAGTGTAAGGTATAGAGTGTAGGGTATAGAGTGTAAGGTATAGAGTGTAGGGTATGGAGTGTAGGGTATAGAGTGTAGGGTATAGAGTGTATGGTATAGAGTGTAGGGTATAGAGTGTATGGTATAGAGTGTAGGGTATAGAGTATAGAGTGTAGGATATAGAGTGTAGGGTATAGAGTGTAGAGTGTAGGGTATAGAGTGTAGGGTATAGAGTGTAGGGTATAGAGTGTAGAGTGTAGGGATTAGAGTGTAGGGTATAGAGTGTAGGGTATAGAGTGTAGAGTGTAGGGTATAGAGTGTAGGGTATAGAGTGTAGAGTGTAGGGTATAGAGTGTAGGGTATAGAGTGTAGGGTATAAAGTGTAGAGTGTAGGGTATAGAGTGTATAGTGTAGGGTATAGAGTGTAGGGTATAGAGTGTAGGGTATAGAGTGTAGAGTGTAGGGTATAGAGTGTATGCTATAGAGTATATGGTGTAGAATGTAGAGTATAGAGTGTAGGGTATAGAGTGTATGTTATAGAGTGTAGGGTATAGAGTGTAGAGTGTAGGGTATAGAGTTTAGATTGTAGGGTATAGAGTGTAGGTTATAGAGTGTAGGGTATAGAGTGTATGGTATAGAGTGTAGGGTATAGAGTGTAGAGTGTAGGGTATAGAGTGTATGGTATAGAGTGTAGGGTGTAGAGTGTATGGTATATAGTGTAGGGTATAGAATGTAGGGTATAGAGTGTAGGGTATAGAGTGTAGGGCATAGAGTGTAGGGTATAGAGTGTAGGGTATAGAGTGTAGGGTATAGAGTGTAGGGTATAGAGTGTATGTTATAGAGTGTAGGGTATAGAGTGTAGAGTGTAGGGTATAGAGTTTAGATTGTAGGGTATAGAGTGTAGGGTATAGAGTGTAAGGTATAGAGTGTAGGGTATAGAGTGTAGGGTATAGAGTGTAGGGTATAGAGTGTATGGTATAGAGTGTAGGGTATAGAGTGTATGGTATAGAGTGTAGGGTATAGAGTGTAGAGTGTAGGATATAGAGTGTAGGGTATAGAGTGTAGAGTGTAGGGTATAGAGTGTAGGGTATAGAGTGTAGGGTATAGAGTGTAGAGTGTAGGGATTAGAGTGTAGGGTATAGAGTGTAGGGTATAGAGTGTAGAGTGTAGGGTATAGAGTGTAGGGTATAGAGTGTAGAGTGTAGGGTATAGAGTGTAGGGTATAGAGTGTAGGGTATAGAGTGTAGGGTATAGAGTGTAGGGTATAGAGTGTAGGGTATAGAGTTTAGGGTATAGAGTGTAGAGTGTAGGGTATAGAGTGTAGGGTATAGAGTGTAGGGTATAGAGTGTAGGGTATAGAATGTAGGGTATAGAGTGTAGAGTGTAGGGTATAGAGTGTAGAGTGTAGGGTATAGAGTGTAGGGTATAGAGTGTAGGGTATAGAGTGTAGGGTATAGAGTGTAGAGTGTAGGGTATAGAGTGTAGAGTGTAGGGTATAGAGTGTATGGTATAGAGTGTAGGGTATAGAGTGTAGGGTGTAGAGTGTTGGGTATAGAGTGTAGGGTATAGAGTGTAGGGTATAGATTGTAGGGTATAGAGTGTAGGGAATAGAGTGTAGAGTGTAGGGTATAGAGTGTAGGGTATAGAGTGTAGAGTGTAGGGATTAGAGTGTAGGGTATAGAGTGTAGGGTCTAGAGTGTAGGGTATAGAGTGTAGAGTGTAGGGTATAGGGTGTAGGGTATAGAGTGTAGGGTATAGAGTGTAGGGCATAGAGTGTAGGGTATAGAGTGTAGGGTATAGAGTGTAGAGTGTAGGGTATAGAGTGTATGGTATAGAGTGTAGGGTATAGAGTGTAAGGTATAGAGTGTAGGGTATGGAGTGTAGGGTATAGAGTGTAGGGTATAGAGTGTATGGTATAGAGTGTAGGGTATAGAGTGTATGGTATAGAGTGTAGGGTATAGAGTGTAGAGTGTAGGATATAGAATGTAGGGTATAGAGTGTAGAGTGTAGGGTATAGAGTGTAGGGTATAGAGTGTAGGGTATAGAGTGTAGAGTGTAGGGTATAGAGTGTATAGTGTAGGGTATAGAGTGTAGGGTATAGAGTGTAGGGTATAGAGTGTAGAGTGTAGGGTATAGAGTGTATGCTATAGAGTATATGGTGTAGAGTGTATGGTATAGAGTGTAGGGTATAGAGTGTAGAGTGTATGGTATAGAGTGTAGGGTATAGAGTGTAAGGTATAGAGTGTAGGGTATGGAGTGTAGGGTATAGAGTGTAGGGTATAGAGTGTATGGTATAGAGTGTAGGGTATAGAGTGTATGGTATAGAGTGTAGGGTATAGAGTGTAGAGTGTAGGATATAGAGTGTAGGGTATAGAGTGTAGAGTGTAGGGTATAGAGTGTAGGGTATAGAGTGTAAGGTATAGAGTGTAGGGTATGGAGTGTAGGGTATAGAGTGTAGGGTATAGAGTGTATGGTATAGAGTGTAGGGTATAGAGTGTATGGTATAGAGTGTAGGGTATAGAGTGTAGAGTGTAGGATATAGAGTGTAGGGTATAGAGTGTAGAGTGTAGGGTATAGAGTGTAGGGTATAGAGTGTAGGGTATAGAGTGTAGAGTGTAGGGATTAGAGTGTAGGGTATAGAGTGTAGGGTATAGAGTGTAGAGTGTAGGGTATAGAGTGTAGGGTATAGAGTGTAGAGTGTAGGGTATAGAGTGTAGGGTATAGAGTGTAGGGTATAAAGTGTAGAGTGTAGGGTATAGAGTGTATAGTGTAGGGTATAGAGTGTAGGGTATAAAGTGTAGGGTATAGAGTGTAGAGTGTAGGGTATAGAGTGTATGCTATAGAGTATATGGTGTAGAGTGTAGAGTATAGCGTGTAGGGTATAGAGTGTATGTTATAGAGTGTAGGGTATAGAGTGTAGAGTGTAGGGTATAGAGTTTAGATTGTAGGGTATAGAGTGTAGGTTATAGAGTGTAGGGTATAGAGTGTATGGTATAGAGTGTAGGGTATAGAGTGTAGAGTGTAGGGTATAGAGTGTATGGTATAGAGTGTAGGGTGTAGAGTGTATGGTATATAGTGTAGGGTATAGAATGTAGGGTATAGAGTGTAGGGTATAGAGTGTAGGGCATAGAGTGTAGGGTATAGAGTGTAGAGTGTAGGGTATAGAGTGTAGGGTATAGAGTGTAGGGTATAGAGTGTATGTTATAGAGTGTAGGGTATAGAGTGTAGAGTGTAGGGTATAGAGTTTAGATTGTATGGTATAGAGTGTAGGGTATAGAGTGTAAGGTATAGAGTGTAGGGTATAGAGTGTAGGGTATAGAGTGTAGGGTATAGAGTGTATGGTATAGAGTGTAGGGTATAGAGTGTATGGTATAGAGTGTAGGGTATAGAGTGTAGAGTGTAGGATATAGAGTGTAGGGTATAGAGTGTAGAGTGTAGGGTATAGAGTGTAGGGTATAGAGTGTAGGGTATAGAGTGTAGAGTGTAGGGATTAGAGTGTAGGGTATAGAGTGTAGGGTATAGAGTGTAGAGTGCAGGGTATAGAGTGTAGGGTATAGAGTGTAGAGTGTAGGGTATAGAGTGTAGGGTATAGAGTGTAGGGTATAGAGTGTAGGGTATAGAGTGTAGGGTATAGAGTGTAGAGTGTAGGGTATAGAGTGTAGGGTATAGAGTGTAGGGTATAGAGTGTAGATTGTAGGGTATAGAGTGTAGGGTATAGAGTGTAGGGTATAGAGTGTAGGGTATAGAGTGTAGGGTATAGAGTTTAGGGTATAGAGTGTAGAGTGTAGGGTATAGAGTGTAGGGTATAGAGTGTAGGGTATAGAGTGTAGGGTATAGAATGTAGGGTATAGAGTGTAGAGTGTAGGGTATAGAGTGTAGAGTGTAGGGTATAGAGTGTAGGGTATAGAGTGTAGGGTATAGAGTGTAGGGTATAGAGTGTAGAGTGTAGGGATTAGAGTGTAGGGTATAGAGTGTAGGGTATAGAGTGTAGAGTGTAGGGTATAGAGTGTAGGGTATAGAGTGTAGAGTGTAGGGTATAGAGTGTAGGGTATAGAGTGTAGGGTATAAAGTGTAGAGTGTAGGGTATAGAGTGTATAGTGTAGGGTATAGAGTGTAGGGTATAAAGTGTAGGGTATAGAGTGTAGAGTGTAGGGTATAGAGTGTATGCTATAGAGTATATGGTGTAGAGTGTAGAGTATAGCGTGTAGGGTATAGAGTGTATGTTATAGAGTGTAGGGTATAGAGTGTAGAGTGTAGGGTATAGAGTTTAGATTGTAGGGTATAGAGTGTAGGTTATAGAGTGTAGGGTATAGAGTGTATGGTATAGAGTGTAGGGTATAGAGTGTAGAGTGTAGGGTATAGAGTGTATGGTATAGAGTGTAGGGTGTAGAGTGTATGGTATATAGTGTAGGGTATAGAATGTAGGGTATAGAGTGTAGGGTATAGAGTGTAGGGCATAGAGTGTAGGGTATAGAGTGTAGAGTGTAGGGTATAGAGTGTAGGGTATAGAGTGTAGGGTATAGAGTGTATGTTATAGAGTGTAGGGTATAGAGTGTAGAGTGTAGGGTATAGAGTTTAGATTGTATGGTATAGAGTGTAGGGTATAGAGTGTAAGGTATAGAGTGTAGGGTATAGAGTGTAGGGTATAGAGTGTAGGGTATAGAGTGTATGGTATAGAGTGTAGGGTATAGAGTGTATGGTATAGAGTGTAGGGTATAGAGTGTAGAGTGTAGGATATAGAGTGTAGGGTATAGAGTGTAGAGTGTAGGGTATAGAGTGTAGGGTATAGAGTGTAGGGTATAGAGTGTAGAGTGTAGGGATTAGAGTGTAGGGTATAGAGTGTAGGGTATAGAGTGTAGAGTGCAGGGTATAGAGTGTAGGGTATAGAGTGTAGAGTGTAGGGTATAGAGTGTAGGGTATAGAGTGTAGGGTATAGAGTGTAGGGTATAGAGTGTAGGGTATAGAGTGTAGAGTGTAGGGTATAGAGTGTAGGGTATAGAGTGTAGGGTATAGAGTGTAGATTGTAGGGTATAGAGTGTAGGGTATAGAGTGTAGGGTATAGAGTGTAGGGTATAGAGTGTAGGGTATAGAGTTTAGGGTATAGAGTGTAGAGTGTAGGGTATAGAGTGTAGGGTATAGAGTGTAGGGTATAGAGTGTAGGGTATAGAATGTAGGGTATAGAGTGTAGAGTGTAGGGTATAGAGTGTAGAGTGTAGGGTATAGAGTGTAGGGTATAGAGTGTAGGGTATAGAGTGTAGGGTATAGAGTGTAGAGTGTAGGGTATAGAGTGTAGAGTGTAGGGTATAGAGTGTAGGGTATAGAGTGTAGGGTGTAGAGTGTTGGGTATAGAGTGTAGGGTATAGAGTGTAGGGTATAGATTGTAGGGTATAGAGTGTAGGGAATAGAGTGTAGAGTGTAGGGTATAGAGTGTAGGGTATAGAGTGTAGAGTGTAGGGATTAGAGTGTAGGGTATAGAGTGTAGGGTCTAGAGTGTAGGGTATAGAGTGTAGAGTGTAGGGTATAGGGTGTAGGGTATAGAGTGTAGGGTATAGAGTGTAGGGCATAGAGTGTAGGGTATAGAGTGTAGGGTATAGAGTGTAGAGTGTAGGGTATAGAGTGTAGGGTATAGAGTGTAAGGTATAGAGTGTAGAGTGTAGGGTATAGAGTGTAGGGTATAGAGTGTAGAGTGTAGGGTATAGAGTGTAGGGTATAGAGTGTATGGTATAGAGTGTAGGGTATAGAGTGTAGGGTGTAGAGTGTTGGGTATAGAGTGTAGGGTATAGAGTGTAGGGTATAGATTGTAGGGTATAGAGAGTAGGGAATAGAGTGTAGAGTGTAGGGTATAGAGTGTAGGGTATAGAGTGTAGGATATAGAGTGTAGGGCATAGAGTGTAGGGTATAGAGTGTAGGGTATAGAGTGTAGAGTGTAGGGTATAGAGTGTAGGGTATAGAGTGTAGGGTAGAGAGTGTAGGGTAGAGAGTGTAGAGTGTAGGGTATAGAGTGTAGGGTATAGAGTGTAAAGTGTAGGGTGTAGAGTGTAGGGTATAGAGTGTAGGGTGTAGGGTATAGAGTGTATGGTATAGAGTGTAGGGTATAGAGTGCAGAATGTAGAGTGTAGGGTATAGAGTGTAGGGTATATAGTGTAGGGTATAGAGTGTAGAGTGTAGGGTATAGAGTGTATGCTATAGAGTATATGGTGTAGAGTGTATGGTATAGAGTGTAGGGTATAGAGTGTAGAGTGTATGGTATAGAGTGTAGGGTATAGAGTGTAAGGTATAGAGTGTAGGGTATGGAGTGTAGGGTATAGAGTGTAGGGTATAGAGTGTATGGTATAGAGTGTAGGGTATAGAGTGTATGGTATAGAGTGTAGGGTATAGAGTGTAGAGTGTAGGATATAGAGTGTAGGGTATAGAGTGTAGAGTGTAGGGTATAGAGTGTAGGGTATAGAGTGTAGGGTATAGAGTGTAGAGTGTAGGGTATAGAGTGTATAGTGTAGGGTATAGAGTGTAGGGTATAGAGTGTAGGGTATAGAGTGTAGAGTGTAGGGTATAGAGTGTATGCTATAGAGTATATGGTGTAGAGTGTATGGTATAGAGTGTAGGGTATAGAGTGTAGAGTGTATGGTATAGAGTGTAGGGTATAGAGTGTAAGGTATAGAGTGTAGGGTATGGAGTGTAGGGTATAGAGTGTAGGGTATAGAGTGTATGGTATAGAGTGTAGGGTATAGAGTGTATGGTATAGAGTGTAGGGTATAGAGTGTAGAGTGTAGGATATAGAGTGTAGGGTATAGAGTGTAGAGTGTAGGGTATAGAGTGTAGGGTATAGAGTGTAGGGTATAGAGTGTAGAGTGTAGGGATTAGAGTGTAGGGTATAGAGTGTAGGGTATAGAGTGTAGAGTGTAGGGTATAGAGTGTAGGGTATAGAGTGTAGAGTGTAGGGTATAGAGTGTAGGGTATAGAGTGTAGGGTATAAAGTGTAGAGTGTAGGGTATAGAGTGTATAGTGTAGGGTATAGAGTGTAGGGTATAGAGTGTAGGGTATAGAGTGTAGAGTGTAGGGTATAGAGTGTATGCTATAGAGTATATGGTGTAGAGTGTAGAGTATAGAGTGTAGGGTATAGAGTGTATGTTATAGAGTGTAGGGTATAGAGTGTAGAGTATAGGGTATAGAGTTTAGATTGTAGAGTATAGAGTGTAGGTTATAGAGTGTAGGGTATAGAGTGTATGGTATAGAGTGTAGGTTATAGAGTGTAGAGTGTAGGGTATAGAGTGTATGGTATAGAGTGTAGGGTGTAGAGTGTATGGTATATAGTGTAGGGTATAGAATGTAGGGTATAGAGTGTAGGGTATAGAGTGTAGGGCATAGAGTGTAGGGTATAGAGTGTAGAGTGTAGGGTATAGAGTGTAGGGTATAGAGTGTAGAGTGTAGGGTATAGAGTTTAGATTGTAGGGTATAGAGTGTAGGGTATAGAGTGTAAGGTATAGAGTGTAGGGTATAGAGTGTAGGGTATAGAGTGTAGGGTATAGAGTGTATGGTATAGAGTGTAGGGTATAGAGTGTATGGTATAGAGTGTCGGGTATAGAGTGTAGAGTGTAGGATATAGAGTGTAGGGTATAGAGTGTAGAGTGTAGGGTATAGAGTGTAGGGTATAGAGTGTAGGGTATAGAGTGTAGAGTGTAGGGATTAGAGTGTAGGGTATAGAGTGTAGGGTATAGAGTGTAGAGTGTAGGGTATAGAGTGTAGGGTATAGAGTGTAGAGTGTAGGGTATAGAGTGTAGGGTATAGAGTGTAGGGTATAGAGTGTAGGGTATAGAGTGTAGGGTATAGAGTGTAGAGTGTAGGGTATAGAGTGTAGGGTATAGAGTGTAGGGTATAGAGTGTAGATTGTAGGGTATAGAGTGTAGGGTATAGAGTGTAGGGTATAGAGTGTAGGGTATAGAGTGTAGGGTATAGAGTTTAGGGTATAGAGTGTAGAGTGTAGGGTATAGAGTGTAGGGTATAGAGTGTAGGGTATAGAGTGTAGGGTGTAGAATGTAGGGTATAGAGTGTAGAGTGTAGGGTATAGAGTATAGAGTGTAGGGTATAGAGTGTAGGGTATAGAGTGTAGGGTATAGAGTGTAGGGTATAGAGTGTAGAGTGTAGGGTATAGAGTGTAGGGTATAGAGTGTAGGGTATAGAGTGTAGGGTATAGAGTGTAGGGTGTAGAGTGTTGGGTATAGAGTGTAGGGTATAGAGTGTAGGGTATAGATTGTAGGGTATAGAGTGTAGGGAATAGAGTGTAGAGTGTAGGGTATAGAGTGTAGGGTATAGAGTGTAGAGTGTAGGGATTAGAGTGTAGGGTATAGAGTGTAGGGTCTAGAGTGTAGGGTATAGAGTGTAGAGTGTAGGGTATAGGGTGTAGGGCATAGAGTGTAGGGTATAGAGTGTAGGGTATAGAGTGTAGAGTGTAGGGTATAGAGTGTAGGGTATAGAGTGTAGGGTATAGAGTGTAGAGTGTAGGGTATAGAGTGTAGGGTATAGAGTGTAGAGTGTAGGGTATAGAGTGTAGGGTATAGAGTGTATGGTATAGAGTGTAGGGTATAGAGTGTAGGGTGTAGAGTGTTGGGTATAGAGTGTATGGTATAGAGTGTAGGGTATAGAGTGTAGAGTGTATGGTATAGAGTGTAGGGTATAGAGTGTAGGGTATAGAGTGTAGAGTGTAGGGTATAGAGTGTAGGGTATAGAGTGTAGAGTGTAGGGTATAGAGTGTAGGGTATAGAGTGTAGAGTGTAGGGTATAGAGTGTAGGGTATAGAGTGTAGAGTGTAGGGTATAGAGTGTAGGGTATAGAGTGTATGGTATAGAGTGTAGGGTATAGAGTGTAGGGTGTAGAGTGTTGGGTATAGAGTGTAGGGTATGGAGTGTAGGGTATAGAGTGTAGGGTATAGAGTGTATGGTATAGAGTGTAGGGTATAGAGTGTAGGATATAGAGTGTAGGGTATAGAGTGTAGAGTGTAGGGTATAGAGTGTAGGGTATAGAGTGTAGGGTATAGAGTGTAGAGTGTAGGGTATAGAGTGTATAGTGTAGGGTATAGAGTGTAGGGTATAGAGTGTAGGGTATAGAGTGTAGAGTGTAGGGTATAGAGTGTATGCTATAGAGTATATGGTGTAGAGTGTATGGTATAGAGTGTAGGGTATAGAGTGTAGAGTGTAGGGTATAGAGTGTATAGTGTAGGGTATAGAGTGTAGGGTATAGAGTGTAGGGTATAGAGTGTAGAGTGTAGGGTATAGAGTGTATGCTATAGAGTATATGGTGTAGAGTGTATGGTATAGAGTGTAGGGTATAGAGTGTAGAGTGTATGGTATAGAGTGTAGGGTATAGAGTGTAGGGTATAGAGTGTAGAGTGTAGGGTATAGAGTGTATAGTGTAGGGTATAGAGTGTAGGGTATAGAGTGTAGGGTATAGAGTGTAGAGTGTAGGGTATAGAGTGTATGCTATAGAGTATATGGTGTAGAGTGTATGGTATAGAGTGTAGGGTATAGAGTGTAGAGTGTAGGGTATAGAGTGTATAGTGTAGGGTATAGAGTGTAGGGTATAGAGTGTAGGGTATAGAGTGTAGAGTGTAGGGTATAGAGTGTATGCTATAGAGTATATGGTGTAGAGTGTATGGTATAGAGTGTAGGGTATAGAGTGTAGAGTGTATGGTATAGAGTGTAGGGTATAGAGTGTAAGGTATAGAGTGTAGGGTATGGAGTGTAGGGTATAGAGTGTAGGGTATAGAGTGTATGGTATAGAGTGTAGGGTATAGAGTGTATGGTATAGAGTGTAGGGTATAGAGTGTAGAGTGTAGGATATAGAGTGTAGGGTATAGAGTGTAGAGTGTAGGGTATAGAGTGTAGGGTATAGAGTGTAGGGTATAGAGTGTAGAGTGTAGGGATTAGAGTGTAGGGTATAGAGTGTAGGGTATAGAGTGTAGAGTGTAGGGTATAGAGTGTAGGGTATAGAGTGTAGAGTGTAGGGTATAGAGTGTAGGGTATAGAGTGTAGGGTATAAAGTGTAGAGTGTAGGGTATAGAGTGTATAGTGTAGGGTATAGAGTGTAGGGTATAGAGTGTAGAGTGTAGGGTATAGAGTGTATGCTATAGAGTATATGGTATAGAGTGTAGAGTATAGAGTGTAGGGTATAGAGTGTATGTTATAGAGAGTAGGGTATAGAGTGTAGAGTGTAGGGTATAGAGTTTAGATTGTAGGGTATAGAGTGTAGGTTATAGAGTGTAGGGTATAGAGTGTATGGTATAGAGTGTAGGGTATAGAGTGTAGAGTGTAGGGTATAGAGTGTATGGTATAGAGTGTAGGGTGTAGAGTGTATGGTATATAGTGTAGGGTATAGAATGTAGGGTATAGAGTGTAGGGTATAGAGTGTAGGGCATAGAGTGTAGGGTATAGAGTGTAGAGTGTAGGGTATAGAGTGTAGGGTATAGAGTGTAGGGTATAGAGTGTATGTTATAGAGTGTAGGGTATAGAGTGTAGAGTGTAGGGTATAGAGTTTAGATTGTAGGGTATAGAGTGTAGGGTATAGAGTGTAAGGTATAGAGTGTAGGGTATAGAGTGTAGGGTATAGAGTGTAGGGTATAGAGTGTATGGTATAGAGTGTAGGGTATAGAGTGTATGGTATAGAGTGTATGGTATAGAGTGTAGAGTGTAGGATATAGAGTGTAGGGTATAGAGTGTAGAGTGTAGGGTATAGAGTGTAGGGTATAGAGTGTAGGGTATAGAGTGTAGAGTGTAGGGATTAGAGTGTAGGGTATAGAGTGTAGGGTATAGAGTGTAGAGTGTAGGGTATAGAGTGTAGGGTATAGAGTGTAGAGTGTAGGGTATAGAGTGTAGGGTATAGAGTGTAGGGTATAGAGTGTAGGGTATAGAGTGTAGGGTATAGAGTGTAGGGTATAGAGTGTAGAGTGTAGGGTATAGAGTGTAGGGTATAGAGTGTAGGGTATAGAGTGTAGATTGTAGGGTATAGAGTGTAGGGTATAGAGTGTAGGGTATAGAGTGTAGGGTATAGAGTTTAGGGTATAGAGTGTAGAGTGTAGGGTATATAGTGTAGGGTATAGAGTGTAGGGTATAGAGTGTAGGGTATAGAATGTAGGGTATAGAGTGTAGAGTGTAGGGTATAGAGTGTAGAGTGTAGGGTATAGAGTGTAGGGTATAGAGTGTAGGGTATAGAGTGTAGGGTATAGAGTGTAGAGTGTAGGGTATAGAGTGTAGAGTGTAGGGTATAGAGTGTAGGGTATAGAGTGTAGAGTGTAGGGTATAGAGTGTAGGGTATAGAGTGTAGGGTATAGAGTGTATGGTATAGAGTGTAGGATATAGAGTGTAGGGCATAGAGTGTAGGGTATAGAGTGTAGGGTATAGCGTGTAGAGTGTAGGGTATAGAGTGTAGGGTATAGAGTGTAGAGTGTAGGGCATAGAGTGTAGAGTGTAGGGTATAGAGTGTAGGGTATAGAGTGTAGGGTATAGAGTGTAGAGTGTAGGGTATAGAGTGTAGAGTGTAGGGTATAGAGTGTAGGGTATAGAGTGTAGGGTAGAGAGTGTAGGGTAGAGAGTGTAGAGTGTAGGGTATAGAGTGTAGGGTATAGAGTGTAGGGTATAGAGTGTAAAGTGTAGGGATTAGAGTGTAGGGTATAGAGTGTAGGGTGTAGAGTGTAGGGTATAGAGTGTAGGGTGTAGGGTATAGAGTGTATGGTATAGAGTGTAGGGTATAGAGTGTAGAATGTAGAGTGTAGGGTATAGAGTGTAGGGTATATAGTGTAGGATATAGAGTGTAGGGAATAGAGTGTAGAGTGTAAGGTATAGAGTGTAGAGTGTAGGGCATAGAGTGTAGAGTGTAGGGTATAGAGTATAGGGTATAGAGTGTAGGGTATAGAGTGTAGGGTATAGAGTGTAGAGTGTAGGGTATAGAGTGTAGAGTGTAGGGTATAGAGTGTAGAGTGTAGGGCATAGAGTGTAGAGTGTAGGGTATAGAGTGTAGGGTATAGAGTGTAGAGTGTAGAGTATAGAGTGTAGGGTATAGAGTGTAGGGTATAGAGTGTAGAGTGTAGGGTATAGAGTGTAGGGTATAGAGTGTAGGGTATAGAGTGTAGGGCATAGAGTGTAGGGTATAGAGTGTAGGGTATAGAGTGTAGAGTGTAGGGTATAGAGTGTAGGGTATCGAGTGTAGGGTATAGAGTGTAGAGTGTAGGGCATAGAGTGTAGAGTGTAGGGTATAGAGTGTAGAGTGTAGGGTATAGAGTGTAGAGTGTAGGGTATAGAGTGTATGGTATAGAGTGTAGGGTAGAGAGTGTAGGGTAGAGAGTGTAGAGTGTAGGGTATAGAGTGTAGGGTATAGAGTGTAGGGTATAGAGTGTAGAGTGTAGGGATTAGAGTGTAGGGTATAGAGTGTAGGGTGTAGAGTGTAGGGTATAGAGTGTAGAGTGTAGGGTATAGAGTGTATGGTATAGAGTGTAGGGTGTAGAGTGTAGGGTATAGAGTGTAGGGTATAGAGTGTAGGGTATAGAGTGTAGGGCATAGATTGTAGGGAATAGAGTGTAGAGTGTAAGGTATAGAGTGTAGAGTGTAGGGCATAGAGTGTAGAGTGTAGGGTATAGAGTGTAGGGTATAGAGTGTAGGGTATAGAGTGTAGAGTGTAGGGTATAGAGTGTAGAGTGTAGGGTATAGAGTGTAGAGTGTAGGGCATAGAGTGTAGAGTGTAGGGTATAGAGTGTAGGGTATAGAGTGTAGGGTATAGAGTGTAGGGTATAGAGTGTAGAGTGTAGGGTATAGAGTGTAGAGTGTAGGGTATAGAGTGTAGGGTATAGAGTGTAGGGTATAGAGTGTAGGGTAGAGAGTGTAGAGTGTAGGGTATAGAGTGTAGGGTATAGAGTGTAGGGTGTAGAGTGTAGGGTATAGAGTGTAGAGTGTAGGGTATAGAGTGTAGGGTATAGAGTGTAGGGTGTAGAGTGTAGGGTATAGAGTGTAGGGTATAGAGTGTAGGGTATAGAGTGTAGGGAATAGAGTGTAGAGTGTAAGGTATAGAGGGTAGAGTGTAGGGTATAGAGTGTAGGGTATAGAGTGTAGAGTGTAGGGATTAGAGTGTAGGGTATAGAGTGTAGGGTGTAGAGTGTAGGGTATAGAGTGTAGAGTGTAGGGTATAGAGTGTATGGTATAAAGTGTACGGTATAGAGTGTAGGGTGTAGAGTGTAGGGTATAGAGTGTAGGGTATAGAGTGTAGGGAATAGAGTGTAGAGTGTAAGGTATAGAGTGTAGAGTGTAGGGTATAGAGTGTAGGGTATAGACTGTAGGGTATAGAGTGTAGGGTATAGAGTGTAGGGTATAGATTGTAGAGTGTAGGCTATAGAGTGTAGGGTATAGAGTGTACAGTGTAGGGTATAGAGTGTAGGGTATAGAGTGTAGGGTATAGTGTGTAGGGTATAGAGTGTAGAGTGTAGGGTATAGTGTGTAGGGTATAGAGTGCAGGGTGTAGAGTGTAGGGTATAGAGTGTAGGGTATAGAGTGTAGAGTGTAGGGTATAGAGTGTATGCTATAGAGTGTATGGTGTAGAGTGTATGGTATAGAGTGTAGGTTATAGAGTGTAGAGTGTATGGTATAGAGTGTAGGGTATAGAGTGTACAGTGTAGGGTATAGAGTGTGTGGTATAGAGTGTAGGGTGTAGAGTGTATGGTATAGAGTGTATGGTATAGAGTGTAGAGTGTAGGGTATAGAGTGTAGGGTATAGAGTGTAGGGTATAGAGTGTAGGGCATCGAGTGTAGGGTATAGAGTGTAGGGTATAGAGTGTAGAGTGTAGAGTATAGAGTGTAAAGTGTAGGGTGTAGAGTGTAGAGTGTAGGGTATAGAGTGTAGGGCATAGAGTGTAGGGTGTAGAGTGTAGGGTATATAGTGTAGAGTGTAGGGTATAGAGTGTATGGTATAGTGTGTAGGGTATAGAGTGTAGGGTATAGAGTGTAGGGTATAGAGTGTAGGGTATAGATTGTAGAGTGTAGGCTATAGAGTGTAGGGTATAGAGTGTAGAGTGTAGGGTATAGAGTGTAGGGTATAGAGTGTAGGGTATAGAGTGTAGGGTATAGAGTGTAGAGTGTAGGGTATAGTGTGTAGGGTATAGAGTGCAGGGTGTAGAGTGTAGGGTATAGAGTGTAGGGTATAGAGTGTAGGGTATAAAGTGTAGAGTGTAGGGTATAGACTGTATAGTGTAGGGTATAGAGTGTAGGGTATAGAGTGTAGGGTATAGAGTGTATGTTATAGAGTGTAGGGTATAGAGTGTAGGGTAGAGAGTGTAGAGTGTAGGGTATAGAGTGTAGGGTATAGAGTGTAGGGTGTAGAGTGTAGGGTATAGAGTGTAGAGTGTAGGGTATAGAGTGTATGGTATAGAGTGTAGGGTATAGAGTGTAGGGTGTAGAGTGTAGGGTATAGAGTGTAGGGTATAGAGTGTAGGGTATAGAGTGTAGGGTATAGAGTGTAGGGAATAGAGTGTAGAGTGTAAGGTATAGAGTGTAGAGTGTAGGGTATAGAGTGTAGGGTATAGAGTGTAGAGTGTAGGGATTAGAGTGTAGGGTATAGAGTGTAGGGTGTAGAGTGTACGGTATAGAGTGTAGAGTGTAGGGTATAGAGTGTATGGTATAGAGTGTAGGGTATAGAGTGTAGGGTGTAGAGTGTAGGGTATAGAGTGTAGGGTATAGAGTGTAGGGTATAGAGTGTAGGGTATAGATTGTAGGGAATAGAGTGTAGAGTGTAAGGTATAGAGTGTAGAGTGTAGGGTATAGAGTGTAGGGTATAGACTGTAGGGTATAGAGTGTAGGGTATAGAGTGTAGGGTATAGATTGTAGAGTGTAGGCTATAGATTGTAGGGTATAGAGTGTAGAGTGTAGGGTATAGAGTGTAGGGTATAGAGTGTAGGGTATAGAGTGTAGAGTGTAGGGTATAGTGTGTAGGGTGTAGAGTGTAGGGTATAGAGTGTAGGGTATAGAGTGTAGGGTATAGAGTGTAGGGTATAGAGTGTAGGGAATAGAGTGTAGAGTGTAAGGTATAGAGTGTAGAGTGTAGGGTATAGAGTGTAGGGTATAGAGTGTAGAGTGTAGGGATTAGAGTGTAGGGTATAGAGTGTAGGGTTTAGAGTGTAGGGTATAGAGTGTAGAGTGTAGGGTATAGAGTGTATGGTATAGAGTGTAGGGTATAGAGTGTAGGGTGTAGAGTGTAGGGTATAGAGTGTAGGGTATAGAGTGTATGGTATAGAGTGTAGGGTATAGAGTGTAGGGAGTAGAGTGTAAGGTATAGAGTGTAGAGTGTAGGGTATAGAGTGTAGGGTATAGACTGTAGGGTATAGAGTGTAGGGTATAGAGTGTAGGGTATAGATTGTAGAGTGTAGGCTTTAGAGTGTAGGGTATAGAGTGTAGAGTGTAGGGTATAGAGTGTAGGGTATAGAGTGCAGGGTGTAGAGTGTAGGGTATAGAGTTTAGGGTATAGAGTGTAGGGTATAAAGTGTAGAGTGTAGGGTATAGAGTGTATAGTGTAGGGTATAGAGTGTAGGGTATAGAGTGTAGGGTATAGAGTGTATGTTATAGAGTGTAGGGTATAGAGTGTAGGGTAGAGAGTGTAGAGTGTAGGGTATAGAGTGTAGGGTATAGAGTGTAGGGTGTAGAGTGTAGGGTATAGAGTGTAGAGTGTAGGGTATAGAGTGTATGGTATAGAGTGTAGGGTATAGAGTGTAGGGTGTAGAGTGTAGGGTATAGAGTGTAGGGTATAGAGTGTAGGGTATAGAGTGTAGGGTATAGAGTGTAGGGAATAGAGTGTAGAGTGTAAGGTATAGAGTGTAGAGTGTAGGGTATAGAGTGTAGGGTATAGAGTGTAGAGTGTAGGGATTAGAGTGTAGGGTATAGAGTGTAGGGTGTAGAGTGTAGGGTATAGAGTGTAGAGTGTA
Organism: Ranitomeya imitator; assembly: GCF_032444005.1. Classification (NCBI taxonomy): domain Eukaryota; kingdom Metazoa; phylum Chordata; class Amphibia; order Anura; family Dendrobatidae; genus Ranitomeya; species Ranitomeya imitator. The sequence goes on along the minus strand of NW_027193325.1, from coordinate 901,140 downwards.
GGGTATATAGTGTATGGTATAGAGTGTAGGGTATAGAGTGTAGGTTGTAGAGTGTTGGGTATAGAGTGTAGGGTATAGAGTGTAGGGTATAGAGTGTAGGGTATAGAGTGTAGGGAATAGAGTGTAGAGTGTAAGGTATAGAGTGTAGAGTGTAGGGTATAGAGTGTAGGGTATAGACTGTAGGGTATAGAGTGTAGGGTATAGAGTGTAGGGTATAGATTGTAGAGTGTAGGCTATAGAGTGTAGGGTATAGAGTGTAGAGTGTAGGGTATAGAGTGTAGGGTATAGAGTGTAGGGTATAGAGTGTAGGGTATAGAGTGTAGAGTGTAGGGTATAGTGTGAAGGGTGTAGAGTGTAGGGTATAGAGTGTAGGGTATAGAGTGTAGGGTATAGAGTGTAGGGTATAGAGTGTAGGGAATAGAGTGTAGAGTGTAAGGTATAGAGTGTAGGGTATAGAGTGTAGGGTATAGAGTGTAGAGTGTAGGGATTAGAGTGTAGGGTATAGAGTGTAGGGTGTAGAGTGTAGGGTATAGAGTGTAGAGTGTAGGGTATAGAGTGTATGGTATAGAGTGTAGGGTATAGAGTGTAGGGTGTAGAGTGTAGGGTATAGAGTGTAGGGAATAGAGTGTAGAGTGTAAGGTATAGAGTGTAGAGTGTAGGGTATAGAGTGTAGGGTATAGAGTGTAGGGTGTAGAGTGTAGGGTATAGAGTGTAGAGTATAGAGTGTATGGTATAGAGTGTAGGGTATAGAGTGTAGGTTGTAGAGTGTAGGGTATAGAGTGTAGGGTATAGAGTGTAGGGTATAGAGTGTAGGGTATAGAGTGTAGGGAATAGAGTGTAGAGTGTAAGGTATAGAGTGTAGAGTGTAGGGTATAGAGTGTAGGGTATAGACTGTAGGGTATAGAGTGTAGGGTATAGAGTGTAGGGTATAGATTGTAGAGTGTAGGCTATAGAGTGTAGGGTATAGAGTGTAGAGTGTAGGGTATAGAGTGTAGGTTATAGAGTGTAGGGTATAGAGTGTAGGGTATAGAGTGTAGAGTGTAGGGTATAGTGTGTAGGGTGTAGAGTGTAGGTTATAGAGTGTAGGGTATAGAGTGTAGGGTATAGAGTGTAGGGTATAGAGTGTAGGGAATAGAGTGTAGAGTGTAAGGTATAGAGTGTAGGGTATAGAGTGTAGGGTATAGAGTGTAGAGCGTAGGGATTAGAGTGTAGGGTATAGAGTGTAGGGTGTAGAGTGTAGGGTATAGAGTGTAGAGTGTAGGGTATAGAGTGTATGGTATAGAGTGTAGGGTATAGAGTGTAGGGTGTAGGGTATAGAGTGTAGGGTATAGAGTGCAGGGTGTAGAGTGTAGGGTATAGAGTGTAGGGTATAGACTGTAGAGTGTAGGGTATAGAGTGTATGCTATAGAGTGTATGGTGTAGAGTGTATCGTATAGAGTGTAGGGTATAGAGTGTAGAGTGTATGGTATAGAGTGTAGGGTATAGAGTGTAGGGTATAGAGTGTATGTCATAGAGTGTAGGGTATAGAGTGTAGAGTGTAGGGTATAGAGTTTAGAGTGTAGGGTATAGAGTGTAGCGTATAGAGTGTAGGGTATAGAGTGTAGAGTGTAGGGTATAGAGTGTATGGTATAGAGTGTAGGGTATAGAGTGTAGGGTGTAGAGTGTAGGGTATAGAGTGTAGGGTATAGAGTGTAGGGAATAGAGTGTAGAGTGTAAGGTATAGAGTGTAGAGTGTGGGGTATAGAGTGTAGGGTATAGACTGTAGGGTATAGAGTGTAGGGTATAGAGTGTAGGGTATAGATTGTAGAGTGTAGGCTATAGAGTGTAGGGTATAGAGTGAAGAGTGTAGGGTATAGAGTGTAGGGTATAGAGTGTAGGGTATAGTGTGTAGGGTATAGAGTGTAGAGTGTAGGGTATAGTGTGTAGGGTGTAGAGTGCAGGGTGTAGAGTGTAGGGTATAGAGTGTAGGGTATAGAGTGTAGAGTGTAGGGTATAGAGTGTATGCTATAGAGTGTATGGTGTAGAGTGTATGGTATAGAGTGTAGGGTATAGAGTGTAGAGTGTATGATATAGAGTGTAGGGTATAGAGTGTAGGGTATAGAGTGTATGTTATAGACTGTAGGGTATAGAGTGTAGGGTAGAGAGTGTAGAGTGTGGGGTAGAGAGTGTAGAGTGTAGGGTATAGAGTGTAGAGAGTAGGGATTAGAGTGTAGGGTATAGAGTGTAGGGTGTAGAGTGTAGGGTATAGAGTGTAGAGTGTAGGGTATAGAGTGTATGGTATAGAGTGTAGGTTATAGAGTGTAGGGTAGAGAGTGTAGAATGTAGGGATTAGAGTGTAGGGTATAGAGTGTAGGGTATAGAGTGTAGGGTATAGTGTGTAGGGTATAGAGTGTAGAGTGTAGGGTATAGTGTGTAGGGTATAGAGTGCAGGGTGTAGAGTGTAGGGTATAGAGTGTAGGGTATAGAGTGTAGAGTGTAGGGTATAGAGTGTATGCTATAGAGTGTATGGTGTAGAGTGTATGGTATAGAGTGTAGGGTATAGAGTGTAGAGTGTATGGTATAGAGTGTAGGGTATAGAGTGTGGAGTGTAGGGTATAGAGTGTGTGGTATAGAGTGTAGGGTGTAGAGTGTATGGTATAGAGTGTATGGTATAGAGTGTAGAGTGTAGGGTATAGAGTGTAGGGTATAGAGTGTAGGGTATAGAGTGCAGGGCATCGAGTGTAGGGTATAGAGTGTAGGGTATAGAGTGTAGAGTGTAGGGTATAGAGTGTAGAGTGTAGGGTGTAGAGTGTAGAGTGTAGGGTATAGAGTGTAGGGCATAGAGTGTAGGGTGTAGAGTGTAGGGTATAGAGTGTAGAGTGTAGGGTATAGAGTGTATGGTAGAGAGTGTAGGGTATAGAGTGTAGGGTATAGAGTGTAGGGTATAGAGTGTAGGGTATAGATTGTAGAGTGTAGGCTATAGAGTGTAGGGTATAGAGTGTAGAGTGTAGGGTATAGAGTGTAGGGTATAGAGTGTAGGGTATAGAGTGTAGGGTATAGAGTGTAGAGTGTAGGGTATAGTGTGTAGGGTATAGAGTGCAGGGTGTAGAGTGTAGGGTATAGAGTGTAGGGTATAGAGTGTAGGGTATAAAGTGTAGAGTGTAGGGTATAGAGTGTATAGTGTAGGATATAGAGTGTAGGGTATAGAGTGTAGGGTATAGAGTGTATGTTATAGAGTGTAGGGTATAGAGTGTAGGGTAGAGAGTGTAGAGTGTAGGGTATAGAGTGTAGGGTATAGAGTGTAGGGTGTAGAGTGTAGGGTATAGAGTGTAGGGTATAGAGTGTAAGGTATAGAGTGTAGGGTATAGAATGTAGGGAATAGAGTGTAGAGTGTAAGGTATAGAGTGTAGAGTGTAGGGTATAGAATGTAGGGTATAGAGTGTAGAGTGTAGGGATTAGAGTGTAGGGTATAGAGTGTAGGGTGTAGAGTGTACGGTATAGAGTGTAGAGTGTAGGGTATAGAGTGTATGGTATAGAGTGTAGGGTATAGAGTGTAGGGTGTAGAGTGTAGGGTATAGAGTGTAGGGTATAGAGTGTAGGGTATAGAGTGTAAGGTATAGAGTGTAGGGAATAGAGTGTAGAGTGTAAGGTATAGAGTGTAGAGTGTAGGGTATAGAGTGTAGGGTATAGACTGTAGGGCATAGAGTGTAGGGTATAGAGTGTAGGGTATAGATTGTAGAGTGTAGGCTATAGAGTGTAGGGTATAGAGTGTAGAGTGTAGGGTATAGAGTGTAGGGTATAGAGTGTAGGGTATAGAGTGTATGGTATAGAGTGTAGAATGTAGGGTATAGTGTGTAGGGTGTAGAGTGTAGGGTATAGAGTGTAGGGTATAGAGTGTAGGGTATAGAGTGTAGGGTATAGAGTGTAGGGAATAGAGTGTAGAGTGTAAGATATAGAGTGTAGAGTGTAGGGTATAGAGTGTAGGGTATAGATTGTAGAGTGTAGGGATTAGAGTGTAGGGTATAGAGTGTAGGGTTTAGAGTGTAGGGTATAGAGTGTAGAGTGTAGGGTATAGAGTGTATGGTATAGAGTGTAGGGTATAGAGTGTAGGGTGTAGAGTGTAGGGTATAGAGTGTAGGGTATAGAGTGTAGGGTATAGAGTGTAGGTTATAGAGTGTAGGGAGTAGAGTGTAAGGTATAGAGTGTAGAGTCTAGGGTATAGAGTGTAGGGTATAGACTGTAGGGTATAGAGTGTAGGGTATAGATTGTAGAGTGTAGGCTATAGAGTGTAGGGTATAGAGTGTAGAGTGTAGGGTATAGAGTGTAGGGTATAGAGTGCAGGGTGTAGAGTGTAGGGTATAGAGTGTAGGGTATAGAGTGTAGGGTATAAAGTGTAGAGTGTAGGGTATAGAGTGTATAGTGTAGGGTATAGAGTGTAGGGTATAGAGTGTAGGGTATAGAGTGTATGTTATAGAGTGTAGGGTATAGAGTGTAGGGTAGAGAGTGTAGAGTGTAGGGTATAGAGTGTAGGGAATAGAGTGTAGGGTGTAGAGTGTAGGGTATAGACTGTAGAGTGTAGGGTATATAGTGTATGGTATAGAGTGTAGGGTATAGAGTGTAGGGTGTAGAGTGTAGGGTATAGAGTGTAGGGTATAGAGTGTAGGGTATAGAGTGTAGGGAATAGAGTGTAGAGTGTAAGGTATAGAGTGTAGAGTGTAGGGTATAGAGTGTAGGGTATAGAGTGTAGAGTGTAGGGATTAGAGTGTAGGGTATAGAGTGTAGGGTGTAGAGTGTAGGGAATAGAGTGTAGGGTATAAAGTGTATGATATAGAGTGTAGGGTATAGAGTGTAGGTTGTAGAGTGTTGGGTATAGAGTGTAGGGTATAGAGTGTAGGGTATAGAGTGTAGGGTATAGAGTGTAGGGAATAGAGTGTAGAGTGTAAGGTATAGAGTGTAGAGTGTAGGGTATAGAGTGTAGGGTATAGACTGTAGGGTATAGAATGTAGGGTATAGAGTGTAGGGTATAGATTGTAGAGTGTAGGCTATAGAGTGTAGGGTATAGAGTGTAGGGTATAGAGTGTAGGGTATAGAGTGTAGAGTGTAGGGTATAGTGTGTAGGGTGTAGAGTGTAGAGTATAGAGTGTAGGGTATAGAGTGTAGGGTATAGAGTGTAGGGAATAGAGTGTAGAGTGTAAGGTATAGTGTGTAGGGTATAGAGTGTAGGGTATAGAGTGTAGAGTGTAGGGATTAGAGTGTAGGGTATAGAGTGTAGGGTGTAGAGTGTAGGGTATAGAGTGTAGAGAGTAGGGTATAGAGTGTATGGTATAGAGTGTAGGGTATAGAGTGTAGGGTGTAGAGTGTAGGGAATAGAGTGTAGAGTGTAAGATATAGAGTCTAGAGTGTAGGGTATAGAGTGTAGGGTATAGAGTGTAGGGTGTAGAGTGTAGGGTATAGAGTGTAGAGTGTAGGGTATAGAGTGTATGGTATAGAGTGTAGGGTATAGAGTGTAGGTTTTAGAGTGTAGGGTATAGAGTGTAGGGTATAGAGTGTAGGGTATAGAGTGTAGGGAATAGAGTGTAGAGTGTAAGGTATAGAGTGTAGAGTGTAGGGTATAGAGTGTAGGGTATAGACTGTAGGGTATAGAGTGTAGGGTATAGAGTGTAGGGTATAGATTGTAGAGTGTAGGCTATAGAGTGTAGGGTATAGAGTGTAGAGTGTAGGGTATAGAGTGTAGGGTATAGAGTGTAGGGTATAGAGTGTAGGGTATAGAGTGTAGAGTGTAGGGTATAGTGTGTAGGGTGTAGAGTGTAGGGTATAGAGTGTAGGGTATAGAGTGTAGGTTGTAGAGTGTAGGGTATAGAGTGTAGGGAATAGAGTGTAGAGTGTAAGGTATAGAGTGTAGAGTGTAGGGTATAGAGTGTAGGGTATAGACTGTAGGGTATAGAGTGTAGGGTATAGAGTGTAGGGTATAGAGTGTAGGGTATAGATTGTAGAGTGTAGGCTATAGAGTGTAGGGTATAGAGTGTAGAGTGTAGGGTATAGAGTGTAGGGTATAGAGTGTAGGGTATAGAGTGTAGGGTATAGAGTGTAGAGTGTAGGGTATAGTGTGTAGGGTGTAGAGTGTAGGGTATAGAGTGTAGGGAATAGAGTGTAGGGTATAGAGTGTAGGGTATAGAGTGTAGGGAATAGAGTGTAGAGTGTAAGGTATAGAGTGTAGGGTATAGAGTGTAGGGTATAGAGTGTAGAGTGTAGGGATTAGAGTGTAGGGTATAGAGTGTAGGGTGTAGAGTGTAGGGTATAGAGTGTAGAGTGTAGGGTATAGAGTGTAGGGTATAGAGTGTAGGGTGTAGAGTGTAGGGTATAGAGTGTAGGGTATAGAGTGTAGGGTATAGAGTGTAGGGTATAGAGTGTAGGGAATAGAGTGTAGAGTGTAAGGTATAGAGTGTAGAGTGTAGGGTATAGAGTGTAGGGTATAGAGTGTAGGGTATAGAGTGTAGGGTATAGAGTGTAGGGTATAGATTGTAGAGTGTAGGCTATAGAGTGTAGGGTATAGAGTGTAGAGTGTAGGGTATAGAGTGTAGGGTATAGAGTGCAGGGTGTAGAGTGTAGGGTATAGAGTGTAGGGTATAGACTGTAGAGTGTAGGGTATAGAGTGTATGCTATAGAGTGTATGGTGTAGAGTGTATCGTATAGAGTGTAGGGTGTAGAGTGTAGAGTGTATGGTATAGAGTGTAGGGTATAGAGTGTAGGGTATAGAGTGTATGTCATAGAGTGTAGGGTATAGAGTGTAGAGTGTAGGGTATAGAGTTTAGAGTGTAGGGTATAGAGTGTAGGATATAGAGTGTAGGGTATAGAGTGTAGAGTGTAGGGTATAGAGTGTATGGTATAGAGTGTAGGGTATAGAGTGTAGGGTGTAGAGTGTAGGGTATAGAGTGTAGGGTATAGAGTGTAGGGAATAGAGTGTAGAGTGTAAGGTATAGAGTGTAGAGTGTGGGGTATAGAGTGTAGGGTATAGACTGTAGGGTATAGAGTGTAGGATATAGAGTGTAGGGTATAGATTGTAGAGTGTAGGCTATAGAGTGTAGGGTATAGAGTGTAGAGTGTAGGGTATAGAGTGTAGGGTATAGAGTGTAGGGTATAGTGTGTAGGGTATAGAGTGTAGGGTATAGTGTGTAGGGTGTAGAGTGCAGGGTGTAGAGTGTAGGGTATAGAGTGTAGGGTATAAAGTGTAGAGTGTAGGGTATAGAGTGTATGCTATACAGTGTATGGTGTAGAGTGTATGGTATAGAGTGTAGGGTATAGAGTGTAGAGTGTATGGTATAGAGTGTAGAGTATAGAGTGTAGGGTATAGAGTGTATGTTATAGAGTGTAGGGTATAGAGTGTAGGGTAGAGAGTGTAGAGTGTAGGGTAGAGAGTGTAGAGTGTAGGGTATAGAGTGTAGAGTGTAGGGATTAGAGTGTAGGGTATAGAGTGTAGGGTATAGAGTGTAGAGTGTAGGGTATAGAGTGTATGGTATAGAGTGTAGGGTATAGAGTGTAGGATGTAGAGTGTAGGGTATAGATTGCAGGGTATAGATTGTAGGGTATAGAGTGTAGGGAATAGAGTGTAGAGTGTAAGGTATAGAGTGTAGAGTGTAGGGTATAGAGTGTAGGGTATAGAGTGTAGAGTGTAGGGATTAGAGTGTAGGGTATAGAGTGTAGGGTGTAGAGTGTAGGGTATAGAGTGTAGAGTGTAGGGTATAGAGTGTATGGTATAGAGTGTAGGGTATAGAGTGTAGGGTGTAGAGTGTAGGGTATAGAGTGTAGGGTATAGAGTGTAGGGTATAGAGTGTAGGGTATAGAGTGTAGGGAATAGAGTGTAGAGTGTAAGGTATAGAGTGTAGAGTGTAGGGTATAGAGTGTAGGGTATAGACTGTAGGGTATAGAGTGTAGGGTATAGAGTGTAGGGTATAGATTGTAGAGTGTAGGCTATAGAGTGTAGGGTATAGAGTGTAGAGTGTAGGGTATAGAGTGTAGGGTATAGAGTGTAGGGTATAGAGTGTAGGGTATAGAGTGTAGAGTGTAGGGTATAGTGTGTAGGGTATAGAGTGCAGGGTGTAGAGTGTAGGGTATAGAGTGTAGGGTATAGAGTGTAGAGTGTAGGGTATAGAGTGTATGCTATAGAGTGTATGGTGTAGAGTGTATGGTATAGAGTGTAGGGTATAGAGTGTAGAGTGTATGGTATAGAGTGTAGGGTATAGAGTGTAGGGTATAGAGTGTATGTTATAGAGTGTATGGTATAGAGTGTAGAGTGTAGGGTATAGAGTGTAGAGTGTAGGGTATAGAGTGTAGGGTATAGAGTGTAGAGTGTAGGGATTAGAGTGTAGGGTATAGAGTGTAGGGTGTAGAGTGTAGGGTATAGAGTGTAGGGTAGAGAGTGTAATATGTAGGGATTAGAGTGTAGGGTATAGAGTGTAGGGTATAGAGTGTAGGGTATAGAGTGTAGGGTATAGTGCGTAGGGTATAGAGTGTAGAGTGTAGGGTATAGTGTGTAGGGTATAGAGTGCAGGGTGTAGAGTGTAGGGTATAGAGTGTAGGGTATAGAGTGTAGAGTGTAGGGTATAGAGTGTATGCCATAGAGTGTATGGTGTAGAGTGTATGGTATAGAGTGTAGGGTATAGAGTGTAGAGTGTATGGTATAGAGTGTAGGGTATAGAGTGTAGAGTGTAGGGTATAGAGTGTGTGGTATAGAGTGTAGGGTGTAGAGTGTATGGTATAGAGTGTATGGTATAGAGTGTAGAGTGTAGGGTATAGAGTGTAGGGTTTAGAGTGTAGGGTATAGAGTGTAGGGCATCAAGTGTAGGGTATAGAGTGTAGGGTATAGAGTGTAGAGTGTAGGGTATAGAGTGTAGAGTGTAGGGTGTAGAGTGTAGAGTGTAGGTTACAGAGTGTAGGGCATAGAGTGTAGGGTGTAGAGTGTAGGGTATAGAGTGTAGAGTGTAGGGTATAGAGTGTATGGCATAGAGTGTAGGGTATAGAGTGTAGGGTATAGAGTGTAGGGTATAGATTGTAGAGTGTAGGCTATAGAGTGTAGGGTATAGAGTGTAGAGTGTAGGGTATAGAGTGTAGGGTATAGAGTGTAGGGTATTGAGTGTAGAGTGTAGGGTATAGTGTGTAGGGTATAGAGTGCAGGGTGTAGAGTGTAGGGTATAGAGTGTAGGGTATAGAGTGTAGGGTATAAAGTGTAGAGTGTAGGGTATAGAGTGTATAGTGTAGGGTATAGAGTGTAGGGTATAGAGTGTAGGGTATAGAGTGTATGTTATAGAGTGTAGGGTATAGAGTGTAGGGTAGAGAGTGTAGAGTGTAGGGTATAGAGTGTAGGGTATAGAGTGTAGGGTGTAGAGTGTAGGGTATAGAGTGTAGAGTGTAGGGTATAGAGTGTATGGTATAGAGTGTAGGGTATAGAGTGTAGGGTGTAGAGTGTAGGGTATAGAGTGTAGGGTATAGAGTGTAGGGTATAGAGTGTAGGGTATAGAGTGTAGGGAATAGAGTGTAGAGTGTAAGGTATAGAGTGTAGAGTGTAGGGTATAGAGTGTAGGGTATAGAGTGTAGAGTGTACGGATTAGAGTGTAGGGTATAGAGTGTAGGGTGTAGAGTGTACGGTATAGAGTGTACAGTGTAGGGTATAGAGTGTATGGTATAGAGTGTAGGGTATAGAGTGTAGGGTGTAGAGTGTAGGGTATAGAGTGTAGGGTATAGAGTGTAGGGTATAGAGTGTAAGGTATAAAGTGTAGGGAATAGAGTGTAGAGTGTAAGGTATAGAGTGTAGAGTGTAGGGTATAGAGTGTAGGGTATAGACTGTAGGGTATAGAGTGTAGGGTATAGAGTGTAGGGTATAGATTGTATAGTGTAGGCTATAGAGTGTAGGGTATAGAGTGTAGGGTATAGAGTGTAGGGTATAGAGTGTAGGGTATAGAGTGTAGAGTGTAGGGTATAGTGTGTAGGGTGTAGAGTGTAGGGTATAGAGTGTAGGGTATAGACTGTAGGGTATAGAGTGTAGGGAATAGAGTGTAGAGTGTAAGGTATAGAGTGTAGAGTGTAGGGTATAGAGTGTAGGGTATAGAGTGTAGAGTGTAGGGATTAGAGTGTAGGGTATAGAGTGTAGGGTTTAGAGTGTAGGGTATAGAGTGTAGAGTGTAGGGTATAGAGTGTATGGTATAGAGTGTAGGGTATAGAGTGTAGGGTGTAGAGTGTAGGGTATAGAGTGTAGGGTATAGAGTGTAGGGTATAGAGTGTAGGGTATAGAGTGTAGGGAGTAGAGTGTAAGGTATAGAGTGTAGAGTGTAGGGTATAGAGTGTAGGGTATAGATTGTAGAGTGTAGGCTATAGAGTGTAGGGTATAGAGTGTAGAGTGTGGGTATAGAGTGTAGGGTATAGAGTGCAGGGTGTAGAGTGTAGGGTACAGAGTGTAGGGTATAGAGTGTAGGGTATAAAGTGTAGAGTGTAGGGTATAGAGTGTATAGTGTAGGGTATAGAGTGTAGGGTATAGAGTGTAGGGTATAGAGTGTATGTTATAGAGTGTAGGGTATAGAGTGTAGGGTAGAGAGTGTAGAGTGTAGGGTATAGAGTGTAGGGTATAGAGTGTAGGGAGTAGAGTGTAGGGTATAGAGTGTAGAGTGTAGGGTATATAGTGTATGGTATAGAGTGTAGGGTATAGAGTGTAGGGTGTAGAGTGTAGGGTATAGAGTGTAGGGTATAGAGTGTAGGGTATAGAGTGTAGGGAATAGAGTGTAGAGTGTAAGGTATAGAGTGTAGAGTGTAGGGTATAGAGTGTAGGGTATAGAGTGTAGAGTGTAGGGATTAGAGTGTAGGGTATAGAGTGTAGGGTGTAGAGTGTAGGGAATAGAGTGTAGAGTGTAGGGTATAGAGTGTATGGTATAGAGTGTAGGGTATAGAGTGTAGGTTGTAGAGTGTTGGGTATAGAGTGTAGGGTATAGAGTGTAGGGTATAGAGTGTAGGGTATAGAGTGTAGGGAATAGAGTGTAGAGTGTAAGGTATAGAGTGTAGAGTGTAGGGTATAGAGTGTAGGGTATAGACTGTAGGGTATAGAGTGTAGGGTATAGAGTGTAGGGTATAGATTGTAGAGTGTAGGCTATAGAGTGTAGGGTATAGAGTGTAGGGTATAGAGTGTAGGGTATAGAGTGTAGAGTGTAGGGTATAGTGTGTAGGGTGTAGAGTGTAGAGTATAGAGTGTAGGGTATAGAGTGTAGGGTATAGAGTGTAGGGTATAGAGTGTAGGGAATAGAGTGTAGAGTGTAAGGTATAGAGTGTAGGGTATAGAGTGTAGGGTATAGAGTGTAGAGTGTAGGGATTAGAGTGTAGGGTATAGAGTGTAGGGTGTAGAGTGTAGGGTATAGAGTGTAGAGTGTAGGGTATAGAGTGTATGGTATAGAGTGTAGGGTATAGAGTGTAGGGTGTAGAGTGTAGGGTATAGAGTGTAGGGTATAGAGTGTAGGGTATAGAGTGTAGGGAATAGAGTGTAGAGTGTAAGGTATAGAGTGTAGAGTGTAGGGTATAGAGTGTAGGGTATAGAGTGTATGGTGTAGAGTGTAGGGTATAGAGTGTAGAGTGTAGGGTATAGAGTGTATGGTATAGAGTGTAGGGTATAGAGTGTAGGTTGTAGAGTGTAGGGTATAGAGTGTAGGGTATAGAGTGTAGGGTATAGAGTGTAGGGTATAGAGTGTAGGGAATAGAGTGTAGAGTGTAAGGTATAGAGTGTAGAGTGTAGGGTATAGAGTGTAGGGTATAGACTGTAGGGTATAGAGTGTAGGGTATAGAGTGTAGGGTATAGATTGTGAAGTGTAGGCTATAGAGTGTAGGGTATAGAGTGTAGATTGTAGGGTATAGAGTGTAGGGTATAGAGTGTAGGGTATAGAGTGTAGGGTATAGAGTGTAGAGTGTAGGGTATAGTGTGTAGGGTGTAGAGTGTAGGGTATAGAGTGTAGGGTATAGAGTGTTGGGTATAGAGTGTAGGGTATAGAGTGTAGGGAATAGAGTGTAGAGTGTAAGGTATAGAGTGTAGGGTATAGAGTGTAGGGTATAGAGTGTAGAGTGTAGGGATTAGAGTGTAGGGTATAGAGTGTAGGGTGTAGAGTGTAGGGTATAGAGTGTAGAGTGTAGGGTATAGAGTGTAGGGTATAGAGTGTAGGGTGTAGAGTGTAGGGTATAGAGTGTAGGGAATAGAGTGTAGAGTGTAAGGTATAGAATGTAGAGTGTAGGGTATAGAGTGTAGGGTATAGACTGTAGGGTATAGAGTGTAGGGTATAGAGTGTAGGGTATAGATTGTAGAGTGTAGGCTATAGAGTGTAGGGTATAGAGTGTAGAGTGTAGGGTATAGAGTGTAGGGTATAGAGTGCAGGGTGTAGAGTGTAGGGTATAGAGTGTAGGGTATAGACTGTAGAGTGTAGGGTATAGAGTGTATGCTATAGAGTGTATGGTGTAGAGTGTATCGTATAGAGTGTAGGGTGTAGAGTGTAGAGTGTACGGTATAGAGTGTAGGGTATAGAGTGTAGGGTATAGAGTGTATGTCATAGAGTGTAGGGTATAGAGTGTAGAGTGTAGGGTATAGAGTTTAGAGTGTAGGGTATAGAGTGTAGGGTATAGAGTGTAGGGTATAGAGTGTAGGTTGTAGAGTGTAGGGTATAGAGTGTAGGGTATAGAGTGTAGGGTATAGAGTGTAGGGAATAGAGTGTAGAGTGTAAGGTATAGAGTGTAGAGTGTAGGGTATAGAGTGTAGGGTATAGACTGTAGGGTATAGAGTGTAGGGTATAGAGTGTAGGGTATAGATTGTAGAGTGTAGGCTACAGAGTGTAGGGCATAGAGTGTAGGGTATAGAGTGTAGGGTATAGAGTGTAGAGTGTAGGGTATAGTGTGTAGGGTGTAGAGTGTAGAGTATAGAGTGTAGGGTATAGAGTGTAGGGTATAGAGTGTAGGGTATAGAGTGTAGGGAATAGAGTGTAGAGTGTAAGGTATAGAGTGTAGGGTATAGAGTGTAGGGTATAGAGTGTAGAGTGTAGGGATTAGAGTGTAGGGTATAGAGTGTAGGGTGTAGAGTGTAGGGTATAGAGTGTAGAGTGTAGGGTATAGAGTGTATGGTATAGAGTGTAGGGTATAGAGTGTAGGGTGTAGAGTGTAGGGTATAGAGTGTAGGGTATAGAGTGTAGGGTATAGAGTGTAGGGAATAGAGTGTAGAGTGTAAGGTATAGAGTGTAGAGTGTAGGGTATAGAGTGTAGGGTATAGAGTGTAGGGTGTAGAGTGTAGGGTATAGAGTGTAGAGTGTAGGGTATAGAGTGTATGGTATAGAGTGTAGGGTATAGAGTGTAGGGTGTAGAGTGTAGGGTATAGAGTGTAGAGTATAGAGTGTAGGGTATAGAGTGTAGGGTATAGAGTGTAGGGAATAGAGTGTAGAGTGTAAGGTATAGAGTGTAGAGTGTAGGGTATAGAGTGTAGGGTATAGAGTCTAGGGTGTAGAGTGTAGGGTATAGAGTGTAGAGTGTAGGGTATAGAGTGTAGGGTATAGACTGTAGGGTATAGAGTGTAGGGTATAGAGTGTATGCTATAGAGTATATGGTGTAGAGTGTATGGTATAGAGTGTAGGGTATAGAGTGTAGAGTGTATGGTATAGAGTGTAGGGTATAGAGTGTAAGGTATAGAGTGTAGGGTATGGAGTGTAGGGTATAGAGTGTAGGGTATAGAGTGTATGGTATAGAGTGTAGGGTATAGAGTGTATGGTATAGAGTGTAGGGTATAGAGTGTAGAGTGTAGGATATAGAGTGTAGGGTATAGAGTGTAGAGTGTAGGGTATAGAGTGTAGGGTATAGAGTGTAAGGTATAGAGTGTAGGGTATGGAGTGTAGGGTATAGAGTGTAGGGTATAGAGTGTATGGTATAGAGTGTAGGGTATAGAGTGTATGGTATAGAGTGTAGGGTATAGAGTGTAGAGTGTAGGATATAGAGTGTAGGGTATAGAGTGTAGAGTGTAGGGTATAGAGTGTAGGGTATAGAGTGTAGGGTATAGAGTGTAGAGTGTAGGGATTAGAGTGTAGGGTATAGAGTGTAGGGTATAGAGTGTAGAGTGTAGGGTATAGAGTGTAGGGTATAGAGTGTAGAGTGTAGGGTATAGAGTGTAGGGTATAGAGTGTAGGGTATAAAGTGTAGAGTGTAGGGTATAGAGTGTATAGTGTAGGGTATAGAGTGTAGGGTATAAAGTGTAGGGTATAGAGTGTAGAGTGTAGGGTATAGAGTGTATGCTATAGAGTATATGGTGTAGAGTGTAGAGTATAGCGTGTAGGGTATAGAGTGTATGTTATAGAGTGTAGGGTATAGAGTGTAGAGTGTAGGGTATAGAGTTTAGATTGTAGGGTATAGAGTGTAGGTTATAGAGTGTAGGGTATAGAGTGTATGGTATAGAGTGTAGGGTATAGAGTGTAGAGTGTAGGGTATAGAGTGTATGGTATAGAGTGTAGGGTGTAGAGTGTATGGTATATAGTGTAGGGTATAGAATGTAGGGTATAGAGTGTAGGGTATAGAGTGTAGGGCATAGAGTGTAGGGTATAGAGTGTAGAGTGTAGGGTATAGAGTGTAGGGTATAGAGTGTAGGGTATAGAGTGTATGTTATAGAGTGTAGGGTATAGAGTGTAGAGTGTAGGGTATAGAGTTTAGATTGTATGGTATAGAGTGTAGGGTATAGAGTGTAAGGTATAGAGTGTAGGGTATAGAGTGTAGGGTATAGAGTGTAGGGTATAGAGTGTATGGTATAGAGTGTAGGGTATAGAGTGTATGGTATAGAGTGTAGGGTATAGAGTGTAGAGTGTAGGATATAGAGTGTAGGGTATAGAGTGTAGAGTGTAGGGTATAGAGTGTAGGGTATAGAGTGTAGGGTATAGAGTGTAGAGTGTAGGGATTAGAGTGTAGGGTATAGAGTGTAGGGTATAGAGTGTAGAGTGCAGGGTATAGAGTGTAGGGTATAGAGTGTAGAGTGTAGGGTATAGAGTGTAGGGTATAGAGTGTAGGGTATAGAGTGTAGGGTATAGAGTGTAGGGTATAGAGTGTAGAGTGTAGGGTATAGAGTGTAGGGTATAGAGTGTAGGGTATAGAGTGTAGATTGTAGGGTATAGAGTGTAGGGTATAGAGTGTAGGGTATAGAGTGTAGGGTATAGAGTGTAGGGTATAGAGTTTAGGGTATAGAGTGTAGAGTGTAGGGTATAGAGTGTAGGGTATAGAGTGTAGGGTATAGAGTGTAGGGTATAGAATGTAGGGTATAGAGTGTAGAGTGTAGGGTATAGAGTGTAGAGTGTAGGGTATAGAGTGTAGGGTATAGAGTGTAGGGTATAGAGTGTAGGGTATAGAGTGTAGAGTGTAGGGATTAGAGTGTAGGGTATAGAGTGTAGGGTATAGAGTGTAGAGTGTAGGGTATAGAGTGTAGGGTATAGAGTGTAGAGTGTAGGGTATAGAGTGTAGGGTATAGAGTGTAGGGTATAAAGTGTAGAGTGTAGGGTATAGAGTGTATAGTGTAGGGTATAGAGTGTAGGGTATAAAGTGTAGGGTATAGAGTGTAGAGTGTAGGGTATAGAGTGTATGCTATAGAGTATATGGTGTAGAGTGTAGAGTATAGCGTGTAGGGTATAGAGTGTATGTTATAGAGTGTAGGGTATAGAGTGTAGAGTGTAGGGTATAGAGTTTAGATTGTAGGGTATAGAGTGTAGGTTATAGAGTGTAGGGTATAGAGTGTATGGTATAGAGTGTAGGGTATAGAGTGTAGAGTGTAGGGTATAGAGTGTATGGTATAGAGTGTAGGGTGTAGAGTGTATGGTATATAGTGTAGGGTATAGAATGTAGGGTATAGAGTGTAGGGTATAGAGTGTAGGGCATAGAGTGTAGGGTATAGAGTGTAGAGTGTAGGGTATAGAGTGTAGGGTATAGAGTGTAGGGTATAGAGTGTATGTTATAGAGTGTAGGGTATAGAGTGTAGAGTGTAGGGTATAGAGTTTAGATTGTATGGTATAGAGTGTAGGGTATAGAGTGTAAGGTATAGAGTGTAGGGTATAGAGTGTAGGGTATAGAGTGTAGGGTATAGAGTGTATGGTATAGAGTGTAGGGTATAGAGTGTATGGTATAGAGTGTAGGGTATAGAGTGTAGAGTGTAGGATATAGAGTGTAGGGTATAGAGTGTAGAGTGTAGGGTATAGAGTGTAGGGTATAGAGTGTAGGGTATAGAGTGTAGAGTGTAGGGATTAGAGTGTAGGGTATAGAGTGTAGGGTATAGAGTGTAGAGTGCAGGGTATAGAGTGTAGGGTATAGAGTGTAGAGTGTAGGGTATAGAGTGTAGGGTATAGAGTGTAGGGTATAGAGTGTAGGGTATAGAGTGTAGGGTATAGAGTGTAGAGTGTAGGGTATAGAGTGTAGGGTATAGAGTGTAGGGTATAGAGTGTAGATTGTAGGGTATAGAGTGTAGGGTATAGAGTGTAGGGTATAGAGTGTAGGGTATAGAGTGTAGGGTATAGAGTTTAGGGTATAGAGTGTAGAGTGTAGGGTATAGAGTGTAGGGTATAGAGTGTAGGGTATAGAGTGTAGGGTATAGAATGTAGGGTATAGAGTGTAGAGTGTAGGGTATAGAGTGTAGAGTGTAGGGTATAGAGTGTAGGGTATAGAGTGTAGGGTATAGAGTGTAGGGTATAGAGTGTAGAGTGTAGGGTATAGAGTGTAGAGTGTAGGGTATAGAGTGTAGGGTATAGAGTGTAGGGTGTAGAGTGTTGGGTATAGAGTGTAGGGTATAGAGTGTAGGGTATAGATTGTAGGGTATAGAGTGTAGGGAATAGAGTGTAGAGTGTAGGGTATAGAGTGTAGGGTATAGAGTGTAGAGTGTAGGGATTAGAGTGTAGGGTATAGAGTGTAGGGTCTAGAGTGTAGGGTATAGAGTGTAGAGTGTAGGGTATAGGGTGTAGGGTATAGAGTGTAGGGTATAGAGTGTAGGGCATAGAGTGTAGGGTATAGAGTGTAGGGTATAGAGTGTAGAGTGTAGGGTATAGAGTGTAGGGTATAGAGTGTAAGGTATAGAGTGTAGAGTGTAGGGTATAGAGTGTAGGGTATAGAGTGTAGAGTGTAGGGTATAGAGTGTAGGGTATAGAGTGTATGGTATAGAGTGTAGGGTATAGAGTGTAGGGTGTAGAGTGTTGGGTATAGAGTGTAGGGTATAGAGTGTAGGGTATAGATTGTAGGGTATAGAGAGTAGGGAATAGAGTGTAGAGTGTAGGGTATAGAGTGTAGGGTATAGAGTGTAGGATATAGAGTGTAGGGCATAGAGTGTAGGGTATAGAGTGTAGGGTATAGAGTGTAGAGTGTAGGGTATAGAGTGTAGGGTATAGAGTGTAGGGTAGAGAGTGTAGGGTAGAGAGTGTAGAGTGTAGGGTATAGAGTGTAGGGTATAGAGTGTAAAGTGTAGGGTGTAGAGTGTAGGGTATAGAGTGTAGGGTGTAGGGTATAGAGTGTATGGTATAGAGTGTAGGGTATAGAGTGCAGAATGTAGAGTGTAGGGTATAGAGTGTAGGGTATATAGTGTAGGGTATAGAGTGTAGAGTGTAGGGTATAGAGTGTATGCTATAGAGTATATGGTGTAGAGTGTATGGTATAGAGTGTAGGGTATAGAGTGTAGAGTGTATGGTATAGAGTGTAGGGTATAGAGTGTAAGGTATAGAGTGTAGGGTATGGAGTGTAGGGTATAGAGTGTAGGGTATAGAGTGTATGGTATAGAGTGTAGGGTATAGAGTGTATGGTATAGAGTGTAGGGTATAGAGTGTAGAGTGTAGGATATAGAGTGTAGGGTATAGAGTGTAGAGTGTAGGGTATAGAGTGTAGGGTATAGAGTGTAGGGTATAGAGTGTAGAGTGTAGGGTATAGAGTGTATAGTGTAGGGTATAGAGTGTAGGGTATAGAGTGTAGGGTATAGAGTGTAGAGTGTAGGGTATAGAGTGTATGCTATAGAGTATATGGTGTAGAGTGTATGGTATAGAGTGTAGGGTATAGAGTGTAGAGTGTATGGTATAGAGTGTAGGGTATAGAGTGTAAGGTATAGAGTGTAGGGTATGGAGTGTAGGGTATAGAGTGTAGGGTATAGAGTGTATGGTATAGAGTGTAGGGTATAGAGTGTATGGTATAGAGTGTAGGGTATAGAGTGTAGAGTGTAGGATATAGAGTGTAGGGTATAGAGTGTAGAGTGTAGGGTATAGAGTGTAGGGTATAGAGTGTAGGGTATAGAGTGTAGAGTGTAGGGATTAGAGTGTAGGGTATAGAGTGTAGGGTATAGAGTGTAGAGTGTAGGGTATAGAGTGTAGGGTATAGAGTGTAGAGTGTAGGGTATAGAGTGTAGGGTATAGAGTGTAGGGTATAAAGTGTAGAGTGTAGGGTATAGAGTGTATAGTGTAGGGTATAGAGTGTAGGGTATAGAGTGTAGGGTATAGAGTGTAGAGTGTAGGGTATAGAGTGTATGCTATAGAGTATATGGTGTAGAGTGTAGAGTATAGAGTGTAGGGTATAGAGTGTATGTTATAGAGTGTAGGGTATAGAGTGTAGAGTATAGGGTATAGAGTTTAGATTGTAGAGTATAGAGTGTAGGTTATAGAGTGTAGGGTATAGAGTGTATGGTATAGAGTGTAGGTTATAGAGTGTAGAGTGTAGGGTATAGAGTGTATGGTATAGAGTGTAGGGTGTAGAGTGTATGGTATATAGTGTAGGGTATAGAATGTAGGGTATAGAGTGTAGGGTATAGAGTGTAGGGCATAGAGTGTAGGGTATAGAGTGTAGAGTGTAGGGTATAGAGTGTAGGGTATAGAGTGTAGAGTGTAGGGTATAGAGTTTAGATTGTAGGGTATAGAGTGTAGGGTATAGAGTGTAAGGTATAGAGTGTAGGGTATAGAGTGTAGGGTATAGAGTGTAGGGTATAGAGTGTATGGTATAGAGTGTAGGGTATAGAGTGTATGGTATAGAGTGTCGGGTATAGAGTGTAGAGTGTAGGATATAGAGTGTAGGGTATAGAGTGTAGAGTGTAGGGTATAGAGTGTAGGGTATAGAGTGTAGGGTATAGAGTGTAGAGTGTAGGGATTAGAGTGTAGGGTATAGAGTGTAGGGTATAGAGTGTAGAGTGTAGGGTATAGAGTGTAGGGTATAGAGTGTAGAGTGTAGGGTATAGAGTGTAGGGTATAGAGTGTAGGGTATAGAGTGTAGGGTATAGAGTGTAGGGTATAGAGTGTAGAGTGTAGGGTATAGAGTGTAGGGTATAGAGTGTAGGGTATAGAGTGTAGATTGTAGGGTATAGAGTGTAGGGTATAGAGTGTAGGGTATAGAGTGTAGGGTATAGAGTGTAGGGTATAGAGTTTAGGGTATAGAGTGTAGAGTGTAGGGTATAGAGTGTAGGGTATAGAGTGTAGGGTATAGAGTGTAGGGTGTAGAATGTAGGGTATAGAGTGTAGAGTGTAGGGTATAGAGTATAGAGTGTAGGGTATAGAGTGTAGGGTATAGAGTGTAGGGTATAGAGTGTAGGGTATAGAGTGTAGAGTGTAGGGTATAGAGTGTAGGGTATAGAGTGTAGGGTATAGAGTGTAGGGTATAGAGTGTAGGGTGTAGAGTGTTGGGTATAGAGTGTAGGGTATAGAGTGTAGGGTATAGATTGTAGGGTATAGAGTGTAGGGAATAGAGTGTAGAGTGTAGGGTATAGAGTGTAGGGTATAGAGTGTAGAGTGTAGGGATTAGAGTGTAGGGTATAGAGTGTAGGGTCTAGAGTGTAGGGTATAGAGTGTAGAGTGTAGGGTATAGGGTGTAGGGCATAGAGTGTAGGGTATAGAGTGTAGGGTATAGAGTGTAGAGTGTAGGGTATAGAGTGTAGGGTATAGAGTGTAGGGTATAGAGTGTAGAGTGTAGGGTATAGAGTGTAGGGTATAGAGTGTAGAGTGTAGGGTATAGAGTGTAGGGTATAGAGTGTATGGTATAGAGTGTAGGGTATAGAGTGTAGGGTGTAGAGTGTTGGGTATAGAGTGTATGGTATAGAGTGTAGGGTATAGAGTGTAGAGTGTATGGTATAGAGTGTAGGGTATAGAGTGTAGGGTATAGAGTGTAGAGTGTAGGGTATAGAGTGTAGAGTGTAGGGTATAGAGTGTAGGGTATAGAGTGTAGAGTGTAGGGTATAGAGTGTAGGGTATAGAGTGTAGAGTGTAGGGTATAGAGTGTAGGGTATAGAGTGTATGGTATAGAGTGTAGGGTATAGAGTGTAGGGTGTAGAGTGTTGGGTATAGAGTGTAGGGTATGGAGTGTAGGGTATAGAGTGTAGGGTATAGAGTGTATGGTATAGAGTGTAGGGTATAGAGTGTAGGATATAGAGTGTAGGGTATAGAGTGTAGAGTGTAGGGTATAGAGTGTAGGGTATAGAGTGTAGGGTATAGAGTGTAGAGTGTAGGGTATAGAGTGTATAGTGTAGGGTATAGAGTGTAGGGTATAGAGTGTAGGGTATAGAGTGTAGAGTGTAGGGTATAGAGTGTATGCTATAGAGTATATGGTGTAGAGTGTATGGTATAGAGTGTAGGGTATAGAGTGTAGAGTGTAGGGTATAGAGTGTATAGTGTAGGGTATAGAGTGTAGGGTATAGAGTGTAGGGTATAGAGTGTAGAGTGTAGGGTATAGAGTGTATGCTATAGAGTATATGGTGTAGAGTGTATGGTATAGAGTGTAGGGTATAGAGTGTAGAGTGTATGGTATAGAGTGTAGGGTATAGAGTGTAGGGTATAGAGTGTAGAGTGTAGGGTATAGAGTGTATAGTGTAGGGTATAGAGTGTAGGGTATAGAGTGTAGGGTATAGAGTGTAGAGTGTAGGGTATAGAGTGTATGCTATAGAGTATATGGTGTAGAGTGTATGGTATAGAGTGTAGGGTATAGAGTGTAGAGTGTAGGGTATAGAGTGTATAGTGTAGGGTATAGAGTGTAGGGTATAGAGTGTAGGGTATAGAGTGTAGAGTGTAGGGTATAGAGTGTATGCTATAGAGTATATGGTGTAGAGTGTATGGTATAGAGTGTAGGGTATAGAGTGTAGAGTGTATGGTATAGAGTGTAGGGTATAGAGTGTAAGGTATAGAGTGTAGGGTATGGAGTGTAGGGTATAGAGTGTAGGGTATAGAGTGTATGGTATAGAGTGTAGGGTATAGAGTGTATGGTATAGAGTGTAGGGTATAGAGTGTAGAGTGTAGGATATAGAGTGTAGGGTATAGAGTGTAGAGTGTAGGGTATAGAGTGTAGGGTATAGAGTGTAGGGTATAGAGTGTAGAGTGTAGGGATTAGAGTGTAGGGTATAGAGTGTAGGGTATAGAGTGTAGAGTGTAGGGTATAGAGTGTAGGGTATAGAGTGTAGAGTGTAGGGTATAGAGTGTAGGGTATAGAGTGTAGGGTATAAAGTGTAGAGTGTAGGGTATAGAGTGTATAGTGTAGGGTATAGAGTGTAGGGTATAGAGTGTAGAGTGTAGGGTATAGAGTGTATGCTATAGAGTATATGGTGTAGAGTGTAGAGTATAGAGTGTAGGGTATAGAGTGTATGTTATAGAGAGTAGGGTATAGAGTGTAGAGTGTAGGGTATAGAGTTTAGATTGTAGGGTATAGAGTGTAGGTTATAGAGTGTAGGGTATAGAGTGTATGGTATAGAGTGTAGGGTATAGAGTGTAGAGTGTAGGGTATAGAGTGTATGGTATAGAGTGTAGGGTGTAGAGTGTATGGTATATAGTGTAGGGTATAGAATGTAGGGTATAGAGTGTAGGGTATAGAGTGTAGGGCATAGAGTGTAGGGTATAGAGTGTAGAGTGTAGGGTATAGAGTGTAGGGTATAGAGTGTAGGGTATAGAGTGTATGTTATAGAGTGTAGGGTATAGAGTGTAGAGTGTAGGGTATAGAGTTTAGATTGTAGGGTATAGAGTGTAGGGTATAGAGTGTAAGGTATAGAGTGTAGGGTATAGAGTGTAGGGTATAGAGTGTAGGGTATAGAGTGTATGGTATAGAGTGTAGGGTATAGAGTGTATGGTATAGAGTGTATGGTATAGAGTGTAGAGTGTAGGATATAGAGTGTAGGGTATAGAGTGTAGAGTGTAGGGTATAGAGTGTAGGGTATAGAGTGTAGGGTATAGAGTGTAGAGTGTAGGGATTAGAGTGTAGGGTATAGAGTGTAGGGTATAGAGTGTAGAGTGTAGGGTATAGAGTGTAGGGTATAGAGTGTAGAGTGTAGGGTATAGAGTGTAGGGTATAGAGTGTAGGGTATAGAGTGTAGGGTATAGAGTGTAGGGTATAGAGTGTAGGGTATAGAGTGTAGAGTGTAGGGTATAGAGTGTAGGGTATAGAGTGTAGGGTATAGAGTGTAGATTGTAGGGTATAGAGTGTAGGGTATAGAGTGTAGGGTATAGAGTGTAGGGTATAGAGTTTAGGGTATAGAGTGTAGAGTGTAGGGTATATAGTGTAGGGTATAGAGTGTAGGGTATAGAGTGTAGGGTATAGAATGTAGGGTATAGAGTGTAGAGTGTAGGGTATAGAGTGTAGAGTGTAGGGTATAGAGTGTAGGGTATAGAGTGTAGGGTATAGAGTGTAGGGTATAGAGTGTAGAGTGTAGGGTATAGAGTGTAGAGTGTAGGGTATAGAGTGTAGGGTATAGAGTGTAGAGTGTAGGGTATAGAGTGTAGGGTATAGAGTGTAGGGTATAGAGTGTATGGTATAGAGTGTAGGATATAGAGTGTAGGGCATAGAGTGTAGGGTATAGAGTGTAGGGTATAGCGTGTAGAGTGTAGGGTATAGAGTGTAGGGTATAGAGTGTAGAGTGTAGGGCATAGAGTGTAGAGTGTAGGGTATAGAGTGTAGGGTATAGAGTGTAGGGTATAGAGTGTAGAGTGTAGGGTATAGAGTGTAGAGTGTAGGGTATAGAGTGTAGGGTATAGAGTGTAGGGTAGAGAGTGTAGGGTAGAGAGTGTAGAGTGTAGGGTATAGAGTGTAGGGTATAGAGTGTAGGGTATAGAGTGTAAAGTGTAGGGATTAGAGTGTAGGGTATAGAGTGTAGGGTGTAGAGTGTAGGGTATAGAGTGTAGGGTGTAGGGTATAGAGTGTATGGTATAGAGTGTAGGGTATAGAGTGTAGAATGTAGAGTGTAGGGTATAGAGTGTAGGGTATATAGTGTAGGATATAGAGTGTAGGGAATAGAGTGTAGAGTGTAAGGTATAGAGTGTAGAGTGTAGGGCATAGAGTGTAGAGTGTAGGGTATAGAGTATAGGGTATAGAGTGTAGGGTATAGAGTGTAGGGTATAGAGTGTAGAGTGTAGGGTATAGAGTGTAGAGTGTAGGGTATAGAGTGTAGAGTGTAGGGCATAGAGTGTAGAGTGTAGGGTATAGAGTGTAGGGTATAGAGTGTAGAGTGTAGAGTATAGAGTGTAGGGTATAGAGTGTAGGGTATAGAGTGTAGAGTGTAGGGTATAGAGTGTAGGGTATAGAGTGTAGGGTATAGAGTGTAGGGCATAGAGTGTAGGGTATAGAGTGTAGGGTATAGAGTGTAGAGTGTAGGGTATAGAGTGTAGGGTATCGAGTGTAGGGTATAGAGTGTAGAGTGTAGGGCATAGAGTGTAGAGTGTAGGGTATAGAGTGTAGAGTGTAGGGTATAGAGTGTAGAGTGTAGGGTATAGAGTGTATGGTATAGAGTGTAGGGTAGAGAGTGTAGGGTAGAGAGTGTAGAGTGTAGGGTATAGAGTGTAGGGTATAGAGTGTAGGGTATAGAGTGTAGAGTGTAGGGATTAGAGTGTAGGGTATAGAGTGTAGGGTGTAGAGTGTAGGGTATAGAGTGTAGAGTGTAGGGTATAGAGTGTATGGTATAGAGTGTAGGGTGTAGAGTGTAGGGTATAGAGTGTAGGGTATAGAGTGTAGGGTATAGAGTGTAGGGCATAGATTGTAGGGAATAGAGTGTAGAGTGTAAGGTATAGAGTGTAGAGTGTAGGGCATAGAGTGTAGAGTGTAGGGTATAGAGTGTAGGGTATAGAGTGTAGGGTATAGAGTGTAGAGTGTAGGGTATAGAGTGTAGAGTGTAGGGTATAGAGTGTAGAGTGTAGGGCATAGAGTGTAGAGTGTAGGGTATAGAGTGTAGGGTATAGAGTGTAGGGTATAGAGTGTAGGGTATAGAGTGTAGAGTGTAGGGTATAGAGTGTAGAGTGTAGGGTATAGAGTGTAGGGTATAGAGTGTAGGGTATAGAGTGTAGGGTAGAGAGTGTAGAGTGTAGGGTATAGAGTGTAGGGTATAGAGTGTAGGGTGTAGAGTGTAGGGTATAGAGTGTAGAGTGTAGGGTATAGAGTGTAGGGTATAGAGTGTAGGGTGTAGAGTGTAGGGTATAGAGTGTAGGGTATAGAGTGTAGGGTATAGAGTGTAGGGAATAGAGTGTAGAGTGTAAGGTATAGAGGGTAGAGTGTAGGGTATAGAGTGTAGGGTATAGAGTGTAGAGTGTAGGGATTAGAGTGTAGGGTATAGAGTGTAGGGTGTAGAGTGTAGGGTATAGAGTGTAGAGTGTAGGGTATAGAGTGTATGGTATAAAGTGTACGGTATAGAGTGTAGGGTGTAGAGTGTAGGGTATAGAGTGTAGGGTATAGAGTGTAGGGAATAGAGTGTAGAGTGTAAGGTATAGAGTGTAGAGTGTAGGGTATAGAGTGTAGGGTATAGACTGTAGGGTATAGAGTGTAGGGTATAGAGTGTAGGGTATAGATTGTAGAGTGTAGGCTATAGAGTGTAGGGTATAGAGTGTACAGTGTAGGGTATAGAGTGTAGGGTATAGAGTGTAGGGTATAGTGTGTAGGGTATAGAGTGTAGAGTGTAGGGTATAGTGTGTAGGGTATAGAGTGCAGGGTGTAGAGTGTAGGGTATAGAGTGTAGGGTATAGAGTGTAGAGTGTAGGGTATAGAGTGTATGCTATAGAGTGTATGGTGTAGAGTGTATGGTATAGAGTGTAGGTTATAGAGTGTAGAGTGTATGGTATAGAGTGTAGGGTATAGAGTGTACAGTGTAGGGTATAGAGTGTGTGGTATAGAGTGTAGGGTGTAGAGTGTATGGTATAGAGTGTATGGTATAGAGTGTAGAGTGTAGGGTATAGAGTGTAGGGTATAGAGTGTAGGGTATAGAGTGTAGGGCATCGAGTGTAGGGTATAGAGTGTAGGGTATAGAGTGTAGAGTGTAGAGTATAGAGTGTAAAGTGTAGGGTGTAGAGTGTAGAGTGTAGGGTATAGAGTGTAGGGCATAGAGTGTAGGGTGTAGAGTGTAGGGTATATAGTGTAGAGTGTAGGGTATAGAGTGTATGGTATAGTGTGTAGGGTATAGAGTGTAGGGTATAGAGTGTAGGGTATAGAGTGTAGGGTATAGATTGTAGAGTGTAGGCTATAGAGTGTAGGGTATAGAGTGTAGAGTGTAGGGTATAGAGTGTAGGGTATAGAGTGTAGGGTATAGAGTGTAGGGTATAGAGTGTAGAGTGTAGGGTATAGTGTGTAGGGTATAGAGTGCAGGGTGTAGAGTGTAGGGTATAGAGTGTAGGGTATAGAGTGTAGGGTATAAAGTGTAGAGTGTAGGGTATAGACTGTATAGTGTAGGGTATAGAGTGTAGGGTATAGAGTGTAGGGTATAGAGTGTATGTTATAGAGTGTAGGGTATAGAGTGTAGGGTAGAGAGTGTAGAGTGTAGGGTATAGAGTGTAGGGTATAGAGTGTAGGGTGTAGAGTGTAGGGTATAGAGTGTAGAGTGTAGGGTATAGAGTGTATGGTATAGAGTGTAGGGTATAGAGTGTAGGGTGTAGAGTGTAGGGTATAGAGTGTAGGGTATAGAGTGTAGGGTATAGAGTGTAGGGTATAGAGTGTAGGGAATAGAGTGTAGAGTGTAAGGTATAGAGTGTAGAGTGTAGGGTATAGAGTGTAGGGTATAGAGTGTAGAGTGTAGGGATTAGAGTGTAGGGTATAGAGTGTAGGGTGTAGAGTGTACGGTATAGAGTGTAGAGTGTAGGGTATAGAGTGTATGGTATAGAGTGTAGGGTATAGAGTGTAGGGTGTAGAGTGTAGGGTATAGAGTGTAGGGTATAGAGTGTAGGGTATAGAGTGTAGGGTATAGATTGTAGGGAATAGAGTGTAGAGTGTAAGGTATAGAGTGTAGAGTGTAGGGTATAGAGTGTAGGGTATAGACTGTAGGGTATAGAGTGTAGGGTATAGAGTGTAGGGTATAGATTGTAGAGTGTAGGCTATAGATTGTAGGGTATAGAGTGTAGAGTGTAGGGTATAGAGTGTAGGGTATAGAGTGTAGGGTATAGAGTGTAGAGTGTAGGGTATAGTGTGTAGGGTGTAGAGTGTAGGGTATAGAGTGTAGGGTATAGAGTGTAGGGTATAGAGTGTAGGGTATAGAGTGTAGGGAATAGAGTGTAGAGTGTAAGGTATAGAGTGTAGAGTGTAGGGTATAGAGTGTAGGGTATAGAGTGTAGAGTGTAGGGATTAGAGTGTAGGGTATAGAGTGTAGGGTTTAGAGTGTAGGGTATAGAGTGTAGAGTGTAGGGTATAGAGTGTATGGTATAGAGTGTAGGGTATAGAGTGTAGGGTGTAGAGTGTAGGGTATAGAGTGTAGGGTATAGAGTGTATGGTATAGAGTGTAGGGTATAGAGTGTAGGGAGTAGAGTGTAAGGTATAGAGTGTAGAGTGTAGGGTATAGAGTGTAGGGTATAGACTGTAGGGTATAGAGTGTAGGGTATAGAGTGTAGGGTATAGATTGTAGAGTGTAGGCTTTAGAGTGTAGGGTATAGAGTGTAGAGTGTAGGGTATAGAGTGTAGGGTATAGAGTGCAGGGTGTAGAGTGTAGGGTATAGAGTTTAGGGTATAGAGTGTAGGGTATAAAGTGTAGAGTGTAGGGTATAGAGTGTATAGTGTAGGGTATAGAGTGTAGGGTATAGAGTGTAGGGTATAGAGTGTATGTTATAGAGTGTAGGGTATAGAGTGTAGGGTAGAGAGTGTAGAGTGTAGGGTATAGAGTGTAGGGTATAGAGTGTAGGGTGTAGAGTGTAGGGTATAGAGTGTAGAGTGTAGGGTATAGAGTGTATGGTATAGAGTGTAGGGTATAGAGTGTAGGGTGTAGAGTGTAGGGTATAGAGTGTAGGGTATAGAGTGTAGGGTATAGAGTGTAGGGTATAGAGTGTAGGGAATAGAGTGTAGAGTGTAAGGTATAGAGTGTAGAGTGTAGGGTATAGAGTGTAGGGTATAGAGTGTAGAGTGTAGGGATTAGAGTGTAGGGTATAGAGTGTAGGGTGTAGAGTGTAGGGTATAGAGTGTAGAGTGTAGGGTATATAGTGTATGGTATAGAGTGTAGGGTATAGAGTGTAGGTTGTAGAGTGTTGGGTATAGAGTGTAGGGTATAGAGTGTAGGGTATAGAGTGTAGGGTATAGAGTGTAGGGAATAGAGTGTAGAGTGTAAGGTATAGAGTGTAGAGTGTAGGGTATAGAGTGTAGGGTATAGACTGTAGGGTATAGAGTGTAGGGTATAGAGTGTAGGGTATAGATTGTAGAGTGTAGGCTATAGAGTGTAGGGTATAGAGTGTAGAGTGTAGGGTATAGAGTGTAGGGTATAGAGTGTAGGGTATAGAGTGTAGGGTATAGAGTGTAGAGTGTAGGGTATAGTGTGAAGGGTGTAGAGTGTAGGGTATAGAGTGTAGGGTATAGAGTGTAGGGTATAGAGTGTAGGGTATAGAGTGTAGGGAATAGAGTGTAGAGTGTAAGGTATAGAGTGTAGGGTATAGAGTGTAGGGTATAGAGTGTAGAGTGTAGGGATTAGAGTGTAGGGTATAGAGTGTAGGGTGTAGAGTGTAGGGTATAGAGTGTAGAGTGTAGGGTATAGAGTGTATGGTATAGAGTGTAGGGTATAGAGTGTAGGGTGTAGAGTGTAGGGTATAGAGTGTAGGGAATAGAGTGTAGAGTGTAAGGTATAGAGTGTAGAGTGTAGGGTATAGAGTGTAGGGTATAGAGTGTAGGGTGTAGAGTGTAGGGTATAGAGTGTAGAGTATAGAGTGTATGGTATAGAGTGTAGGGTATAGAGTGTAGGTTGTAGAGTGTAGGGTATAGAGTGTAGGGTATAGAGTGTAGGGTATAGAGTGTAGGGTATAGAGTGTAGGGAATAGAGTGTAGAGTGTAAGGTATAGAGTGTAGAGTGTAGGGTATAGAGTGTAGGGTATAGACTGTAGGGTATAGAGTGTAGGGTATAGAGTGTAGGGTATAGATTGTAGAGTGTAGGCTATAGAGTGTAGGGTATAGAGTGTAGAGTGTAGGGTATAGAGTGTAGGTTATAGAGTGTAGGGTATAGAGTGTAGGGTATAGAGTGTAGAGTGTAGGGTATAGTGTGTAGGGTGTAGAGTGTAGGTTATAGAGTGTAGGGTATAGAGTGTAGGGTATAGAGTGTAGGGTATAGAGTGTAGGGAATAGAGTGTAGAGTGTAAGGTATAGAGTGTAGGGTATAGAGTGTAGGGTATAGAGTGTAGAGCGTAGGGATTAGAGTGTAGGGTATAGAGTGTAGGGTGTAGAGTGTAGGGTATAGAGTGTAGAGTGTAGGGTATAGAGTGTATGGTATAGAGTGTAGGGTATAGAGTGTAGGGTGTAGGGTATAGAGTGTAGGGTATAGAGTGCAGGGTGTAGAGTGTAGGGTATAGAGTGTAGGGTATAGACTGTAGAGTGTAGGGTATAGAGTGTATGCTATAGAGTGTATGGTGTAGAGTGTATCGTATAGAGTGTAGGGTATAGAGTGTAGAGTGTATGGTATAGAGTGTAGGGTATAGAGTGTAGGGTATAGAGTGTATGTCATAGAGTGTAGGGTATAGAGTGTAGAGTGTAGGGTATAGAGTTTAGAGTGTAGGGTATAGAGTGTAGCGTATAGAGTGTAGGGTATAGAGTGTAGAGTGTAGGGTATAGAGTGTATGGTATAGAGTGTAGGGTATAGAGTGTAGGGTGTAGAGTGTAGGGTATAGAGTGTAGGGTATAGAGTGTAGGGAATAGAGTGTAGAGTGTAAGGTATAGAGTGTAGAGTGTGGGGTATAGAGTGTAGGGTATAGACTGTAGGGTATAGAGTGTAGGGTATAGAGTGTAGGGTATAGATTGTAGAGTGTAGGCTATAGAGTGTAGGGTATAGAGTGAAGAGTGTAGGGTATAGAGTGTAGGGTATAGAGTGTAGGGTATAGTGTGTAGGGTATAGAGTGTAGAGTGTAGGGTATAGTGTGTAGGGTGTAGAGTGCAGGGTGTAGAGTGTAGGGTATAGAGTGTAGGGTATAGAGTGTAGAGTGTAGGGTATAGAGTGTATGCTATAGAGTGTATGGTGTAGAGTGTATGGTATAGAGTGTAGGGTATAGAGTGTAGAGTGTATGATATAGAGTGTAGGGTATAGAGTGTAGGGTATAGAGTGTATGTTATAGACTGTAGGGTATAGAGTGTAGGGTAGAGAGTGTAGAGTGTGGGGTAGAGAGTGTAGAGTGTAGGGTATAGAGTGTAGAGAGTAGGGATTAGAGTGTAGGGTATAGAGTGTAGGGTGTAGAGTGTAGGGTATAGAGTGTAGAGTGTAGGGTATAGAGTGTATGGTATAGAGTGTAGGTTATAGAGTGTAGGGTAGAGAGTGTAGAATGTAGGGATTAGAGTGTAGGGTATAGAGTGTAGGGTATAGAGTGTAGGGTATAGTGTGTAGGGTATAGAGTGTAGAGTGTAGGGTATAGTGTGTAGGGTATAGAGTGCAGGGTGTAGAGTGTAGGGTATAGAGTGTAGGGTATAGAGTGTAGAGTGTAGGGTATAGAGTGTATGCTATAGAGTGTATGGTGTAGAGTGTATGGTATAGAGTGTAGGGTATAGAGTGTAGAGTGTATGGTATAGAGTGTAGGGTATAGAGTGTAGAGTGTAGGGTATAGAGTGTGTGGTATAGAGTGTAGGGTGTAGAGTGTATGGTATAGAGTGTATGGTATAGAGTGTAGAGTGTAGGGTATAGAGTGTAGGGTATAGAGTGTAGGGTATAGAGTGCAGGGCATCGAGTGTAGGGTATAGAGTGTAGGGTATAGAGTGTAGAGTGTAGGGTATAGAGTGTAGAGTGTAGGGTGTAGAGTGTAGAGTGTAGGGTATAGAGTGTAGGGCATAGAGTGTAGGGTGTAGAGTGTAGGGTATAGAGTGTAGAGTGTAGGGTATAGAGTGTATGGTAGAGAGTGTAGGGTATAGAGTGTAGGGTATAGAGTGTAGGGTATAGAGTGTAGGGTATAGATTGTAGAGTGTAGGCTATAGAGTGTAGGGTATAGAGTGTAGAGTGTAGGGTATAGAGTGTAGGGTATAGAGTGTAGGGTATAGAGTGTAGGGTATAGAGTGTAGAGTGTAGGGTATAGTGTGTAGGGTATAGAGTGCAGGGTGTAGAGTGTAGGGTATAGAGTGTAGGGTATAGAGTGTAGGGTATAAAGTGTAGAGTGTAGGGTATAGAGTGTATAGTGTAGGATATAGAGTGTAGGGTATAGAGTGTAGGGTATAGAGTGTATGTTATAGAGTGTAGGGTATAGAGTGTAGGGTAGAGAGTGTAGAGTGTAGGGTATAGAGTGTAGGGTATAGAGTGTAGGGTGTAGAGTGTAGGGTATAGAGTGTAGGGTATAGAGTGTAAGGTATAGAGTGTAGGGTATAGAATGTAGGGAATAGAGTGTAGAGTGTAAGGTATAGAGTGTAGAGTGTAGGGTATAGAATGTAGGGTATAGAGTGTAGAGTGTAGGGATTAGAGTGTAGGGTATAGAGTGTAGGGTGTAGAGTGTACGGTATAGAGTGTAGAGTGTAGGGTATAGAGTGTATGGTATAGAGTGTAGGGTATAGAGTGTAGGGTGTAGAGTGTAGGGTATAGAGTGTAGGGTATAGAGTGTAGGGTATAGAGTGTAAGGTATAGAGTGTAGGGAATAGAGTGTAGAGTGTAAGGTATAGAGTGTAGAGTGTAGGGTATAGAGTGTAGGGTATAGACTGTAGGGCATAGAGTGTAGGGTATAGAGTGTAGGGTATAGATTGTAGAGTGTAGGCTATAGAGTGTAGGGTATAGAGTGTAGAGTGTAGGGTATAGAGTGTAGGGTATAGAGTGTAGGGTATAGAGTGTATGGTATAGAGTGTAGAATGTAGGGTATAGTGTGTAGGGTGTAGAGTGTAGGGTATAGAGTGTAGGGTATAGAGTGTAGGGTATAGAGTGTAGGGTATAGAGTGTAGGGAATAGAGTGTAGAGTGTAAGATATAGAGTGTAGAGTGTAGGGTATAGAGTGTAGGGTATAGATTGTAGAGTGTAGGGATTAGAGTGTAGGGTATAGAGTGTAGGGTTTAGAGTGTAGGGTATAGAGTGTAGAGTGTAGGGTATAGAGTGTATGGTATAGAGTGTAGGGTATAGAGTGTAGGGTGTAGAGTGTAGGGTATAGAGTGTAGGGTATAGAGTGTAGGGTATAGAGTGTAGGTTATAGAGTGTAGGGAGTAGAGTGTAAGGTATAGAGTGTAGAGTCTAGGGTATAGAGTGTAGGGTATAGACTGTAGGGTATAGAGTGTAGGGTATAGATTGTAGAGTGTAGGCTATAGAGTGTAGGGTATAGAGTGTAGAGTGTAGGGTATAGAGTGTAGGGTATAGAGTGCAGGGTGTAGAGTGTAGGGTATAGAGTGTAGGGTATAGAGTGTAGGGTATAAAGTGTAGAGTGTAGGGTATAGAGTGTATAGTGTAGGGTATAGAGTGTAGGGTATAGAGTGTAGGGTATAGAGTGTATGTTATAGAGTGTAGGGTATAGAGTGTAGGGTAGAGAGTGTAGAGTGTAGGGTATAGAGTGTAGGGAATAGAGTGTAGGGTGTAGAGTGTAGGGTATAGACTGTAGAGTGTAGGGTATATAGTGTATGGTATAGAGTGTAGGGTATAGAGTGTAGGGTGTAGAGTGTAGGGTATAGAGTGTAGGGTATAGAGTGTAGGGTATAGAGTGTAGGGAATAGAGTGTAGAGTGTAAGGTATAGAGTGTAGAGTGTAGGGTATAGAGTGTAGGGTATAGAGTGTAGAGTGTAGGGATTAGAGTGTAGGGTATAGAGTGTAGGGTGTAGAGTGTAGGGAATAGAGTGTAGGGTATAAAGTGTATGATATAGAGTGTAGGGTATAGAGTGTAGGTTGTAGAGTGTTGGGTATAGAGTGTAGGGTATAGAGTGTAGGGTATAGAGTGTAGGGTATAGAGTGTAGGGAATAGAGTGTAGAGTGTAAGGTATAGAGTGTAGAGTGTAGGGTATAGAGTGTAGGGTATAGACTGTAGGGTATAGAATGTAGGGTATAGAGTGTAGGGTATAGATTGTAGAGTGTAGGCTATAGAGTGTAGGGTATAGAGTGTAGGGTATAGAGTGTAGGGTATAGAGTGTAGAGTGTAGGGTATAGTGTGTAGGGTGTAGAGTGTAGAGTATAGAGTGTAGGGTATAGAGTGTAGGGTATAGAGTGTAGGGAATAGAGTGTAGAGTGTAAGGTATAGTGTGTAGGGTATAGAGTGTAGGGTATAGAGTGTAGAGTGTAGGGATTAGAGTGTAGGGTATAGAGTGTAGGGTGTAGAGTGTAGGGTATAGAGTGTAGAGAGTAGGGTATAGAGTGTATGGTATAGAGTGTAGGGTATAGAGTGTAGGGTGTAGAGTGTAGGGAATAGAGTGTAGAGTGTAAGATATAGAGTCTAGAGTGTAGGGTATAGAGTGTAGGGTATAGAGTGTAGGGTGTAGAGTGTAGGGTATAGAGTGTAGAGTGTAGGGTATAGAGTGTATGGTATAGAGTGTAGGGTATAGAGTGTAGGTTTTAGAGTGTAGGGTATAGAGTGTAGGGTATAGAGTGTAGGGTATAGAGTGTAGGGAATAGAGTGTAGAGTGTAAGGTATAGAGTGTAGAGTGTAGGGTATAGAGTGTAGGGTATAGACTGTAGGGTATAGAGTGTAGGGTATAGAGTGTAGGGTATAGATTGTAGAGTGTAGGCTATAGAGTGTAGGGTATAGAGTGTAGAGTGTAGGGTATAGAGTGTAGGGTATAGAGTGTAGGGTATAGAGTGTAGGGTATAGAGTGTAGAGTGTAGGGTATAGTGTGTAGGGTGTAGAGTGTAGGGTATAGAGTGTAGGGTATAGAGTGTAGGTTGTAGAGTGTAGGGTATAGAGTGTAGGGAATAGAGTGTAGAGTGTAAGGTATAGAGTGTAGAGTGTAGGGTATAGAGTGTAGGGTATAGACTGTAGGGTATAGAGTGTAGGGTATAGAGTGTAGGGTATAGAGTGTAGGGTATAGATTGTAGAGTGTAGGCTATAGAGTGTAGGGTATAGAGTGTAGAGTGTAGGGTATAGAGTGTAGGGTATAGAGTGTAGGGTATAGAGTGTAGGGTATAGAGTGTAGAGTGTAGGGTATAGTGTGTAGGGTGTAGAGTGTAGGGTATAGAGTGTAGGGAATAGAGTGTAGGGTATAGAGTGTAGGGTATAGAGTGTAGGGAATAGAGTGTAGAGTGTAAGGTATAGAGTGTAGGGTATAGAGTGTAGGGTATAGAGTGTAGAGTGTAGGGATTAGAGTGTAGGGTATAGAGTGTAGGGTGTAGAGTGTAGGGTATAGAGTGTAGAGTGTAGGGTATAGAGTGTAGGGTATAGAGTGTAGGGTGTAGAGTGTAGGGTATAGAGTGTAGGGTATAGAGTGTAGGGTATAGAGTGTAGGGTATAGAGTGTAGGGAATAGAGTGTAGAGTGTAAGGTATAGAGTGTAGAGTGTAGGGTATAGAGTGTAGGGTATAGAGTGTAGGGTATAGAGTGTAGGGTATAGAGTGTAGGGTATAGATTGTAGAGTGTAGGCTATAGAGTGTAGGGTATAGAGTGTAGAGTGTAGGGTATAGAGTGTAGGGTATAGAGTGCAGGGTGTAGAGTGTAGGGTATAGAGTGTAGGGTATAGACTGTAGAGTGTAGGGTATAGAGTGTATGCTATAGAGTGTATGGTGTAGAGTGTATCGTATAGAGTGTAGGGTGTAGAGTGTAGAGTGTATGGTATAGAGTGTAGGGTATAGAGTGTAGGGTATAGAGTGTATGTCATAGAGTGTAGGGTATAGAGTGTAGAGTGTAGGGTATAGAGTTTAGAGTGTAGGGTATAGAGTGTAGGATATAGAGTGTAGGGTATAGAGTGTAGAGTGTAGGGTATAGAGTGTATGGTATAGAGTGTAGGGTATAGAGTGTAGGGTGTAGAGTGTAGGGTATAGAGTGTAGGGTATAGAGTGTAGGGAATAGAGTGTAGAGTGTAAGGTATAGAGTGTAGAGTGTGGGGTATAGAGTGTAGGGTATAGACTGTAGGGTATAGAGTGTAGGATATAGAGTGTAGGGTATAGATTGTAGAGTGTAGGCTATAGAGTGTAGGGTATAGAGTGTAGAGTGTAGGGTATAGAGTGTAGGGTATAGAGTGTAGGGTATAGTGTGTAGGGTATAGAGTGTAGGGTATAGTGTGTAGGGTGTAGAGTGCAGGGTGTAGAGTGTAGGGTATAGAGTGTAGGGTATAAAGTGTAGAGTGTAGGGTATAGAGTGTATGCTATACAGTGTATGGTGTAGAGTGTATGGTATAGAGTGTAGGGTATAGAGTGTAGAGTGTATGGTATAGAGTGTAGAGTATAGAGTGTAGGGTATAGAGTGTATGTTATAGAGTGTAGGGTATAGAGTGTAGGGTAGAGAGTGTAGAGTGTAGGGTAGAGAGTGTAGAGTGTAGGGTATAGAGTGTAGAGTGTAGGGATTAGAGTGTAGGGTATAGAGTGTAGGGTATAGAGTGTAGAGTGTAGGGTATAGAGTGTATGGTATAGAGTGTAGGGTATAGAGTGTAGGATGTAGAGTGTAGGGTATAGATTGCAGGGTATAGATTGTAGGGTATAGAGTGTAGGGAATAGAGTGTAGAGTGTAAGGTATAGAGTGTAGAGTGTAGGGTATAGAGTGTAGGGTATAGAGTGTAGAGTGTAGGGATTAGAGTGTAGGGTATAGAGTGTAGGGTGTAGAGTGTAGGGTATAGAGTGTAGAGTGTAGGGTATAGAGTGTATGGTATAGAGTGTAGGGTATAGAGTGTAGGGTGTAGAGTGTAGGGTATAGAGTGTAGGGTATAGAGTGTAGGGTATAGAGTGTAGGGTATAGAGTGTAGGGAATAGAGTGTAGAGTGTAAGGTATAGAGTGTAGAGTGTAGGGTATAGAGTGTAGGGTATAGACTGTAGGGTATAGAGTGTAGGGTATAGAGTGTAGGGTATAGATTGTAGAGTGTAGGCTATAGAGTGTAGGGTATAGAGTGTAGAGTGTAGGGTATAGAGTGTAGGGTATAGAGTGTAGGGTATAGAGTGTAGGGTATAGAGTGTAGAGTGTAGGGTATAGTGTGTAGGGTATAGAGTGCAGGGTGTAGAGTGTAGGGTATAGAGTGTAGGGTATAGAGTGTAGAGTGTAGGGTATAGAGTGTATGCTATAGAGTGTATGGTGTAGAGTGTATGGTATAGAGTGTAGGGTATAGAGTGTAGAGTGTATGGTATAGAGTGTAGGGTATAGAGTGTAGGGTATAGAGTGTATGTTATAGAGTGTATGGTATAGAGTGTAGAGTGTAGGGTATAGAGTGTAGAGTGTAGGGTATAGAGTGTAGGGTATAGAGTGTAGAGTGTAGGGATTAGAGTGTAGGGTATAGAGTGTAGGGTGTAGAGTGTAGGGTATAGAGTGTAGGGTAGAGAGTGTAATATGTAGGGATTAGAGTGTAGGGTATAGAGTGTAGGGTATAGAGTGTAGGGTATAGAGTGTAGGGTATAGTGCGTAGGGTATAGAGTGTAGAGTGTAGGGTATAGTGTGTAGGGTATAGAGTGCAGGGTGTAGAGTGTAGGGTATAGAGTGTAGGGTATAGAGTGTAGAGTGTAGGGTATAGAGTGTATGCCATAGAGTGTATGGTGTAGAGTGTATGGTATAGAGTGTAGGGTATAGAGTGTAGAGTGTATGGTATAGAGTGTAGGGTATAGAGTGTAGAGTGTAGGGTATAGAGTGTGTGGTATAGAGTGTAGGGTGTAGAGTGTATGGTATAGAGTGTATGGTATAGAGTGTAGAGTGTAGGGTATAGAGTGTAGGGTTTAGAGTGTAGGGTATAGAGTGTAGGGCATCAAGTGTAGGGTATAGAGTGTAGGGTATAGAGTGTAGAGTGTAGGGTATAGAGTGTAGAGTGTAGGGTGTAGAGTGTAGAGTGTAGGTTACAGAGTGTAGGGCATAGAGTGTAGGGTGTAGAGTGTAGGGTATAGAGTGTAGAGTGTAGGGTATAGAGTGTATGGCATAGAGTGTAGGGTATAGAGTGTAGGGTATAGAGTGTAGGGTATAGATTGTAGAGTGTAGGCTATAGAGTGTAGGGTATAGAGTGTAGAGTGTAGGGTATAGAGTGTAGGGTATAGAGTGTAGGGTATTGAGTGTAGAGTGTAGGGTATAGTGTGTAGGGTATAGAGTGCAGGGTGTAGAGTGTAGGGTATAGAGTGTAGGGTATAGAGTGTAGGGTATAAAGTGTAGAGTGTAGGGTATAGAGTGTATAGTGTAGGGTATAGAGTGTAGGGTATAGAGTGTAGGGTATAGAGTGTATGTTATAGAGTGTAGGGTATAGAGTGTAGGGTAGAGAGTGTAGAGTGTAGGGTATAGAGTGTAGGGTATAGAGTGTAGGGTGTAGAGTGTAGGGTATAGAGTGTAGAGTGTAGGGTATAGAGTGTATGGTATAGAGTGTAGGGTATAGAGTGTAGGGTGTAGAGTGTAGGGTATAGAGTGTAGGGTATAGAGTGTAGGGTATAGAGTGTAGGGTATAGAGTGTAGGGAATAGAGTGTAGAGTGTAAGGTATAGAGTGTAGAGTGTAGGGTATAGAGTGTAGGGTATAGAGTGTAGAGTGTACGGATTAGAGTGTAGGGTATAGAGTGTAGGGTGTAGAGTGTACGGTATAGAGTGTACAGTGTAGGGTATAGAGTGTATGGTATAGAGTGTAGGGTATAGAGTGTAGGGTGTAGAGTGTAGGGTATAGAGTGTAGGGTATAGAGTGTAAGGTATAGAGTGTAAGGTATAAAGTGTAGGGAATAGAGTGTAGAGTGTAAGGTATAGAGTGTAGAGTGTAGGGTATAGAGTGTAGGGTATAGACTGTAGGGTATAGAGTGTAGGGTATAGAGTGTAGGGTATAGATTGTATAGTGTAGGCTATAGAGTGTAGGGTATAGAGTGTAGGGTATAGAGTGTAGGGTATAGAGTGTAGGGTATAGAGTGTAGAGTGTAGGGTATAGTGTGTAGGGTGTAGAGTGTAGGGTATAGAGTGTAGGGTATAGACTGTAGGGTATAGAGTGTAGGGAATAGAGTGTAGAGTGTAAGGTATAGAGTGTAGAGTGTAGGGTATAGAGTGTAGGGTATAGAGTGTAGAGTGTAGGGATTAGAGTGTAGGGTATAGAGTGTAGGGTTTAGAGTGTAGGGTATAGAGTGTAGAGTGTAGGGTATAGAGTGTATGGTATAGAGTGTAGGGTATAGAGTGTAGGGTGTAGAGTGTAGGGTATAGAGTGTAGGGTATAGAGTGTAGGGTATAGAGTGTAGGGTATAGAGTGTAGGGAGTAGAGTGTAAGGTATAGAGTGTAGAGTGTAGGGTATAGAGTGTAGGGTATAGATTGTAGAGTGTAGGCTATAGAGTGTAGGGTATAGAGTGTAGAGTGTGGGTATAGAGTGTAGGGTATAGAGTGCAGGGTGTAGAGTGTAGGGTACAGAGTGTAGGGTATAGAGTGTAGGGTATAAAGTGTAGAGTGTAGGGTATAGAGTGTATAGTGTAGGGTATAGAGTGTAGGGTATAGAGTGTAGGGTATAGAGTGTATGTTATAGAGTGTAGGGTATAGAGTGTAGGGTAGAGAGTGTAGAGTGTAGGGTATAGAGTGTAGGGTATAGAGTGTAGGGAGTAGAGTGTAGGGTATAGAGTGTAGAGTGTAGGGTATATAGTGTATGGTATAGAGTGTAGGGTATAGAGTGTAGGGTGTAGAGTGTAGGGTATAGAGTGTAGGGTATAGAGTGTAGGGTATAGAGTGTAGGGAATAGAGTGTAGAGTGTAAGGTATAGAGTGTAGAGTGTAGGGTATAGAGTGTAGGGTATAGAGTGTAGAGTGTAGGGATTAGAGTGTAGGGTATAGAGTGTAGGGTGTAGAGTGTAGGGAATAGAGTGTAGAGTGTAGGGTATAGAGTGTATGGTATAGAGTGTAGGGTATAGAGTGTAGGTTGTAGAGTGTTGGGTATAGAGTGTAGGGTATAGAGTGTAGGGTATAGAGTGTAGGGTATAGAGTGTAGGGAATAGAGTGTAGAGTGTAAGGTATAGAGTGTAGAGTGTAGGGTATAGAGTGTAGGGTATAGACTGTAGGGTATAGAGTGTAGGGTATAGAGTGTAGGGTATAGATTGTAGAGTGTAGGCTATAGAGTGTAGGGTATAGAGTGTAGGGTATAGAGTGTAGGGTATAGAGTGTAGAGTGTAGGGTATAGTGTGTAGGGTGTAGAGTGTAGAGTATAGAGTGTAGGGTATAGAGTGTAGGGTATAGAGTGTAGGGTATAGAGTGTAGGGAATAGAGTGTAGAGTGTAAGGTATAGAGTGTAGGGTATAGAGTGTAGGGTATAGAGTGTAGAGTGTAGGGATTAGAGTGTAGGGTATAGAGTGTAGGGTGTAGAGTGTAGGGTATAGAGTGTAGAGTGTAGGGTATAGAGTGTATGGTATAGAGTGTAGGGTATAGAGTGTAGGGTGTAGAGTGTAGGGTATAGAGTGTAGGGTATAGAGTGTAGGGTATAGAGTGTAGGGAATAGAGTGTAGAGTGTAAGGTATAGAGTGTAGAGTGTAGGGTATAGAGTGTAGGGTATAGAGTGTATGGTGTAGAGTGTAGGGTATAGAGTGTAGAGTGTAGGGTATAGAGTGTATGGTATAGAGTGTAGGGTATAGAGTGTAGGTTGTAGAGTGTAGGGTATAGAGTGTAGGGTATAGAGTGTAGGGTATAGAGTGTAGGGTATAGAGTGTAGGGAATAGAGTGTAGAGTGTAAGGTATAGAGTGTAGAGTGTAGGGTATAGAGTGTAGGGTATAGACTGTAGGGTATAGAGTGTAGGGTATAGAGTGTAGGGTATAGATTGTGAAGTGTAGGCTATAGAGTGTAGGGTATAGAGTGTAGATTGTAGGGTATAGAGTGTAGGGTATAGAGTGTAGGGTATAGAGTGTAGGGTATAGAGTGTAGAGTGTAGGGTATAGTGTGTAGGGTGTAGAGTGTAGGGTATAGAGTGTAGGGTATAGAGTGTTGGGTATAGAGTGTAGGGTATAGAGTGTAGGGAATAGAGTGTAGAGTGTAAGGTATAGAGTGTAGGGTATAGAGTGTAGGGTATAGAGTGTAGAGTGTAGGGATTAGAGTGTAGGGTATAGAGTGTAGGGTGTAGAGTGTAGGGTATAGAGTGTAGAGTGTAGGGTATAGAGTGTAGGGTATAGAGTGTAGGGTGTAGAGTGTAGGGTATAGAGTGTAGGGAATAGAGTGTAGAGTGTAAGGTATAGAATGTAGAGTGTAGGGTATAGAGTGTAGGGTATAGACTGTAGGGTATAGAGTGTAGGGTATAGAGTGTAGGGTATAGATTGTAGAGTGTAGGCTATAGAGTGTAGGGTATAGAGTGTAGAGTGTAGGGTATAGAGTGTAGGGTATAGAGTGCAGGGTGTAGAGTGTAGGGTATAGAGTGTAGGGTATAGACTGTAGAGTGTAGGGTATAGAGTGTATGCTATAGAGTGTATGGTGTAGAGTGTATCGTATAGAGTGTAGGGTGTAGAGTGTAGAGTGTACGGTATAGAGTGTAGGGTATAGAGTGTAGGGTATAGAGTGTATGTCATAGAGTGTAGGGTATAGAGTGTAGAGTGTAGGGTATAGAGTTTAGAGTGTAGGGTATAGAGTGTAGGGTATAGAGTGTAGGGTATAGAGTGTAGGTTGTAGAGTGTAGGGTATAGAGTGTAGGGTATAGAGTGTAGGGTATAGAGTGTAGGGAATAGAGTGTAGAGTGTAAGGTATAGAGTGTAGAGTGTAGGGTATAGAGTGTAGGGTATAGACTGTAGGGTATAGAGTGTAGGGTATAGAGTGTAGGGTATAGATTGTAGAGTGTAGGCTACAGAGTGTAGGGCATAGAGTGTAGGGTATAGAGTGTAGGGTATAGAGTGTAGAGTGTAGGGTATAGTGTGTAGGGTGTAGAGTGTAGAGTATAGAGTGTAGGGTATAGAGTGTAGGGTATAGAGTGTAGGGTATAGAGTGTAGGGAATAGAGTGTAGAGTGTAAGGTATAGAGTGTAGGGTATAGAGTGTAGGGTATAGAGTGTAGAGTGTAGGGATTAGAGTGTAGGGTATAGAGTGTAGGGTGTAGAGTGTAGGGTATAGAGTGTAGAGTGTAGGGTATAGAGTGTATGGTATAGAGTGTAGGGTATAGAGTGTAGGGTGTAGAGTGTAGGGTATAGAGTGTAGGGTATAGAGTGTAGGGTATAGAGTGTAGGGAATAGAGTGTAGAGTGTAAGGTATAGAGTGTAGAGTGTAGGGTATAGAGTGTAGGGTATAGAGTGTAGGGTGTAGAGTGTAGGGTATAGAGTGTAGAGTGTAGGGTATAGAGTGTATGGTATAGAGTGTAGGGTATAGAGTGTAGGGTGTAGAGTGTAGGGTATAGAGTGTAGAGTATAGAGTGTAGGGTATAGAGTGTAGGGTATAGAGTGTAGGGAATAGAGTGTAGAGTGTAAGGTATAGAGTGTAGAGTGTAGGGTATAGAGTGTAGGGTATAGAGTCTAGGGTGTAGAGTGTAGGGTATAGAGTGTAGAGTGTAGGGTATAGAGTGTAGGGTATAGACTGTAGGGTATAGAGTGTAGGGTATAGAGTGTAGGGTATAGAGTGTAGGTTTTAGAGTGTAGGGTATAGAGTGTAGGGTATAGAGTGTAGGGTATAGAGTGTAGGGAATAGAGTGTAGAGTGTAAGGTATAGAGTGTAGAGTGTAGGGTATAGAGTGTAGGGTATAGACTGTAGGGTATAGAGTGTAGGGTATAGAGTGTAGGGTATAGATTGTAGAGTGTAGGCTATAGAGTGTAGGGTATAGAGTGTAGAGTGTAGGGTATAGAGTGTAGGGTATAGAGTGTAGGGTATAGAGTGTAGGGTACAGAGTGTAGAGTGTAGGGTATAGTGTGTAGGGTGTAGAGTGTAGGGTATAGAGTGTAGGGTATAGAGTGTAGGTTGTAGAGTGTAGGGTATAGAGTGTAGGGTATAGAGTGTAGGGTATAGAGTGTAGGGTATAGAGTGTAGGGAATAGAGTCTAGAGTGTAAGGTATAGAGTGTAGAGTGTAGGGTATAGAGTGTAGGTTATAGACTGTAGGGTATAGAGTGTAGGGTATAGAGTGTAGGGTATAGATTGTAGAGTGTAGGCTATAGAGTGTAGGGTATAGAGTGTAGAGTGTAGGGTATAGAGTGTAGGGTATAGAGTGTAGGGTATAGAGTGTAGGGTATAGAGTGTAGAGTGTAGGGTATAGTGTGTAGGGTGTAGAGTGTAGGGTATAGAGTGTAGGGTATAGAGTGTAGGGTATAGAGTGTAGGGTATAGAGTGTAGGGAATAGAGTGTAGAGTGTAAGGTATAGAGTGTAGGGTATAGAGTGTAGGGTATAGAGTGTAGAGTGTAGGGATTAGAGTGTAGGGTATAGAGTGTAGGGTGTAGAGTGTAGGGTATAGAGTGTAGAGTGTAATGTATAGAGTGTAGGGTATAGAGTGTAGGGTGTAGAGTGTAGGGTATAGAGTGTAGGGTATAGAGTGTAGGGTATAGAGTGTAGGGTATAGAGTGTAGGGAATAGAGTGTAGAGTGTAAGGTATAGAGTGTAGAGTGTAGGGTATAGAGTGTAGGGTATAGACTGTAGGGTATAGAGTGTAGGGTATAGAGTGTAGGGTATAGATTGTAGAGTGTAGGCTATAGAGTGTAGGGTATAGAGTGTAGAGTGTAGGGTATAGAGTGTAGGGTATAGAGTGCAGGGTGTAGAGTGTAGGGTATAGAGTGTAGGGTATAGACTGTAGAGTGTAGGGTATAGAGTGTATGCTATAGAGTGTATGGTGTAGAGTGTATCGTATAGAGTGTAGGGTGTAGAGTGTAGAGTGTATGGTATAGAGTGTAGGGTATAGAGTGTAGGGTATAGAGTGTATGTCATAGAGTGTAGGGTATAGAGTGTAGAGTGTAGGGTATAGAGTTTAGAGTGTAGGGTATAGAGTGTAGGATATAGAGTGTAGGGTATAGAGTGTAGAGTGTAGGGTATAGAGTGTATGGTATAGAGTGTAGGGTATAGAGTGTAGGGTGTAGAGTGTAGGGTATAGAGTGTAGGGTATAGAGTGTAGGGAATAGAGTGTAGAGTGTAAGGTATAGAGTGTAGAGTGTGGGGTATAGAGTGTAGGGTAGAGACTGTAGGGTATAGAGTGTAGGGTATAGAGTGTAGGGTATAGATTGTAGAGTGTAGGCTATAGAGTGTAGGGTATAGAGTGTAGAGTGTAGGGTATAGAGTGTAGGGTATAGATTGTAGGGTATAGTGTGTAGGGTATAGAGTGTAGAGTGTAGGGTATAGTGTGTAGGGTGTAGAGTGCAGGGTGTAGAGTGTAGGGTATAGAGTGTAGGGTATAAAGTGTAGAGTGTAGGGTATAGAGTGTATGCTATACAGTGTATGGTGTAGAGTGCATGGTATAGAGTGTAGGGTATAGAGTGTAGAGTGTATGGTATAGAGTGTAGGGTATAGAGTGTAGGGTATAGAGTGTATGTTATAGAGTGTAGGGTATAGAGTGTAGGGTAGAGAGTGTAGAGTGTAGGGTAGAGAGTGTAGAGTGTAGGGTATAGAGTGTAGAGTGTAGGGATTAGAGTGTAGGGTATAGAGTGTAGGGTATAGAGTGTAGAGTGTAGGGTATAGAGTGTATGGTATAGAGTGTAGGGTATAGAGTGTAGGATGTAGAGTGTAGGGTATAGATTGCAGGGTATAGATTGTAGGGTATAGAGTGTAGGGTATAGAGTGTAGGGAATAGAGTGTAGAGTGTAAGGTATAGAGTGTAGAGTGTAGGGTATAGAGTGTAGGGTATAGAGTGTAGAGTGTAGGGATTAGAGTGTAGGGTATAGAGTGTAGGGTGTAGAGTGTAGGGTATAGAGTGTAGAGTGTAGGGTATAGAGTGTATGGTATAGAGTGTAGGGTATAGAGTGTAGGGTGTAGAGTGTAGGGTATAGAGTGTAGGGTATAGAGTGTAGGGTATAGAGTGTAGGGTATAGAGTGTAGGGAATAGAGTGTAGAGTGTAAGGTATAGAGTGTAGAGTGTAGGGTATAGAGTGTAGGGTATAGACTGTAGGGTATAGAGTGTAGGGTATAGAGTGTAGGGTATAGATTGTAGAGTGTAGGCTATAGAGTGTAGGGTATAGAGTGTAGAGTGTAGGGTATAGAGTGTAGGGTATAGAGTGTAGGGTATAGAGTGTAGAGTGTAGGGTATAGTGTGTAGGGTATAGAGTGCAGGGTGTAGAGTGTAGGGTATAGAGTGTAGGGTATAGAGTGTAGAGTGTAGGGTATAGAGTGTATGCTATAGAGTGTATGGTGTAGAGTGTATGGTATAGAGTGTAGGGTATAGAGTGTAGAGTGTATGGTATAGAGTGTAGGGTATAGAGTGTAGGGTATAGAGTGTATGTTATAGAGTGTATGGTATAGAGTGTAGAGTGTAGGGTATAGAGTGTAGAGTGTAGGGTATAGAGTGTAGGGTATAGAGTGTAGAGTGTAGGGATTAGAGTGTAGGGTATAGAGTGTAGGGTGTAGAGTGTAGGGTATAGAGTGTAGGGTAGAGAGTGTAGAATGTAGGGATTAGAGTGTAGGGTATAGAGTGTAGGGTATAGAGTGTAGGGTATAGTGTGTAGGGTATAGAGTGTAGAGTGTAGGGTATAGTGTGTAGGGTATAGAGTGCAGGGTGTAGAGTGTAGGGTATAGAGTGTATGCCATAGAGTGTATGGTGTAGAGTGTATGGTATAGAGTGTAGGGTATAGAGTGTAGAGTGTATGGTATAGAGTGTAGGGTATAGAGTGTAGAGTGTAGGGTATAGAGTGTGTGGTATAGAGTGTAGGGTGTAGAGTGTATGGTATAGAGTGTATGGTATAGAGTGTAGAGTGTAGGGTATAGAGTGTAGGGTATAGAGTGTAGGGTATAGAGTGTAGGGCATCGAGTGTAGGGTATAGAGTGTAGGGTATAGAGTGTAGAGTGTAGGGTATAGAGTGTAGAGTGTAGGGTGTAGAGTGTAGAGTGTAGGTTACAGAGTGTAGGGCATAGAGTGTAGGGTGTAGAGTGTAGGGTATAGAGTGTAGAGTGTAGGGTATAGAGTGTATAGTATAGAGTGTAGGGTATAGAGTGTAGGGTATAGAGTGTAGGGTATAG
The DNA here is from genome assembly GCF_032444005.1 of Ranitomeya imitator. Lineage (NCBI taxonomy): Eukaryota > Metazoa > Chordata > Amphibia > Anura > Dendrobatidae > Ranitomeya > Ranitomeya imitator. The sequence goes on along the minus strand of NW_027193325.1, from coordinate 856,670 downwards.
ATTGTAGAGTGTAGGCTATAGAGTGTAGGGTATAGAGTGTAGAGTGTAGGGTATAGAGTGTAGGGTATAGAGTGTAGGGTATAGAGTGTAGGGTATAGAGTGTAGAGTGTAGGGTATAGTGTGTAGGGTATAGAGTGCAGGGTGTAGAGTGTAGGGTATAGAGTGTAGGGTATAGAGTGTAGGGTATAAAGTGTAGAGTGTAGGGTATAGAGTGTATAGTGTAGGGTATAGAGTGTAGGGTATAGAGTGTAGGGTATAGAGTGTATGTTATAGAGTGTAGGGTATAGAGTGTAGGGTAGAGAGTGTAGAGTGTAGGGTATAGAGTGTAGGGTATAGAGTGTAGGGAGTAGAGTGTAGGGTATAGAGTGTAGAGTGTAGGGTATAGAGTGTATGGTATAGAGTGTAGGGTATAGAGTGTAGGGTGTAGAGTGTAGGGTATAGAGTGTAGGGTATAGAGTGTAGGGTATAGAGTGTAGGGTATAGAGTGTAGGGAATAGAGTGTAGAGTGTAAGGTATAGAGTGTAGAGTGTAGGGTATAGAGTGTAGGGTATAGAGTGTAGAGTGTAGGGATTAGAGTGTAGGGTATAGAGTGTAGGGTGTAGAGTGTACGGTATAGAGTGTAGAGTGTAGGGTATAGAGTGTATGGTATAGAGTGTAGGGTATAGAGTGTAGGGTGTAGAGTGTAGGGTATAGAGTGTATGGTATAGAGTGTAGGGTATAGAGTGTAAGGTATAGAGTGTAGGGAATAGAGTGTAGAGTGTAAGGTATAGAGTGTAGAGTGTAGGGTATAGAGTGTAGGGTATAGACTGTAGGGTATAGAGTGTAGGGTATAGAGTGTAGGGTATAGATTGTATAGTGTAGGCTATAGAGTGTAGGGTATAGAGTGTAGGGTATAGAGTGTAGGGTATAGAGTGTATGGTATAGAGTGTAGGGTATAGAGTGTAGGTTTTAGAGTGTAGGGTATAGAGTGTAGGGTATAGAGTGTAGGGTATAGAGTGTAGGGTATAGAGTGTAGGGAATAGAGTGTAGAGTGTAAGGTATAGAGTGTAGAGTGTAGGGTATAGAGTGTAGGGTATAGAGTGTAGGGTATAGAGTGTAGGGTATAGATTGTAGAGTGTAGGCTATAGAGTGTAGGGAATAGAGTGTAGGGTATAGAGTGTAGGGTATAGAGTGTAGAGTGTAGGGTATAGTGTGTAGGGTGTAGAGTGTAGAGTATAGAGTGTAGGGTATAGAGTGTAGGGTATAGAGTGTAGGGTATAGAGTGTAGGGAATAGAGTGTAGAGTGTAAGGTATAGAGTGTAGGGTATAGAGTGTAGGGTATAGAGTGTAGAGTGTAGGGATTAGAGTGTAGGGTATAGAGTGTAGGGTGTAGAGTGTAGGGTTTAGAGTGTAGAGTGTAGGGTATAGAGTGTATGGTATAGAGTGTAGGGTATAGAGTGTAGGGTGTAGAGTGTAGGGTATAGAGTGTAGAGTATAGAGTGTAGGGTATAGAGTGTAGGGTATAGAGTGTAGGGAATAGAGTGTAGAGTGTAAGGTATAGAGTGTAGAGTGTAGGGTATAGAGTGTAGGGTATAGAGTGTAGGGTGTAGAGTGTAGGGTATAGAGTGTAGAGTGTAGGGTATAGAGTGTAGGGTATAGACTGTAGGGTATAGAGTGTAGGGTATAGAGTGTAGGGTATAGAGTGTAGGTTTTAGAGTGTAGGGTATAGAGTGTAGGGTATAGAGTGTAGGGTATAGAGTGTAGGGAATAGAGTGTAGAGTGTAAGGTATAGAGTGTAGAGTGTAGGGTATAGAGTGTAGGGTATAGACTGTAGGGTATAGAGTGTAGGGTATAGAGTGTAGGGTATAGATTGTAGAGTGTAGGCTATAGAGTGTAGGGTATAGAGTGTAGAGTGTAGGGTATAGAGTGTAGGGTATAGAGTGTAGGGTATAGAGTGTAGGGTATAGAGTGTAGAGTGTAGGGTATAGTGTGTAGGGTGTAGAGTGTAGGGTATAGAGTGTAGGGTATAGAGTGTAGGTTGTAGAGTGTAGGGTATAGAGTGTAGGGTATAGAGTGTAGGGTATAGAGTGTAGGGTATAGAGTGTAGGGAATAGAGTCTAGAGTGTAAGGTATAGAGTGTAGAGTGTAGGGTATAGAGTGTAGGGTATAGAGTGTAGGGAATAGAGTGTAGAGTGTAAGGTATAGAGTGTAGAGTGTAGGGTATAGAGTGTAGGGTATAGACTGTAGGGTATAGAGTGTAGGGTATAGAGTGTAGGGTATAGATTGTAGAGTGTAGGCTATAGAGTGTAGGGTATAGAGTGTAGAGTGTAGGGTATAGAGTGTAGGGTATAGAGTGTAGGGTATAGAGTGTAGGGTATAGAGTGTAGAGTGTAGGGTATAGTGTGTAGGGTGTAGAGTGTAGGGTATAGAGTGTAGGGTATAGAGTGTAGGGTATAGAGTGTAGGGTATAGAGTGTAGGGAATAGAGTGTAGAGTGTAAGGTATAGAGTGTAGGGTATAGAGTGTAGGGTATAGAGTGTAGAGTGTAGGGATTAGAGTGTAGGGTATAGAGTGTAGGGTGTAGAGTGTAGGGTATAGAGTGTAGAGTGTAATGTATAGAGTGTAGGGTATAGAGTGTAGGGTGTAGAGTGTAGGGTATAGAGTGTAGGGTATAGAGTGTAGGGTATAGAGTGTAGGGTATAGAGTGTAGGGAATAGAGTGTAGAGTGTAAGGTATAGAGTGTAGAGTGTAGGGTATAGAGTGTAGGGTATAGACTGTAGGGTATAGAGTGTAGGGTATAGAGTGTAGGGTATAGATTGTAGAGTGTAGGCTATAGAGTGTAGGGTATAGAGTGTAGAGTGTAGCGTATAGAGTGTAGGGTATAGAGTGTAGGGTATAGAGTGTAGGGTATAGAGTGTAGGGTATAGAGTGTAGAGTGTAGGGATTAGAGTGTAGGGTATAGAGTGTAGGGTGTAGAGTGTAGGGTTTAGAGTGTAGAGTGTAGGGTATAGAGTGTATGGTATAGAGTGTAGGGTATAGAATGTAGGGTGTAGAGTGTAGGGTATAGAGTGTAGAGTATAGAGTGTAGGGTATAGAGTGTAGGGTATAGAGTGTAGGGAATAGAGTGTAGAGTGTAAGGTATAGAGTGTAGAGTGTAGGGTATAGAGTGTAGGGTATAGAGTGTAGGGTGTAGAGTGTAGGGTATAGAGTGTAGAGTGTAGGGTATAGAGTGTAGGGTATAGACTGTAGGGTATAGAGTGTAGGGTATAGAGTGTAGGGTATAGAGTGTAGGTTTTAGAGTGTAGGGTATAGAGTGTAGGGTATAGAGTGTAGGGTATAGAGTGTAGGGAATAGAGTGTAGAGTGTAAGGTATAGAGTGTAGAGTGTAGGGTATAGAGTGTAGGGTATAGACTGTAGGGTATAGAGTGTAGGGTATAGAGTGTAGGGTATAGATTGTAGAGTGTAGGCTATAGAGTGTAGGGTATAGAGTGTAGAGTGTAGGGTATAGAGTGTAGGGTATAGAGTGTAGGGTATAGAGTGTAGGGTATAGAGTGTAGAGTGTAGGGTATAGTGTGTAGGGTGTAGAGTGTAGGGTATAGAGTGTAGGGTATAGAGTGTAGGTTGTAGAGTGTAGGGTATAGAGTGTAGGGTATAGAGTGTAGGGTATAGAGTGTAGGGTATAGAGTGTAGGGAATAGAGTCTAGAGTGTAAGGTATAGAGTGTAGAGTGTAGGGTATAGAGTGTAGGGTATAGACTGTAGGGTATAGAGTGTAGGGTATAGAGTGTAGGGTATAGATTGTAGAGTGTAGGCTATAGAGTGTAGGGTATAGAGTGTAGAGTGTAGGGTATAGAGTGTAGGGTATAGAGTGTAGGGTATAGAGTGTAGGGTATAGAGTGTAGAGTGTAGGGTATAGTGTGTAGGGTGTAGAGTGTAGGGTATAGAGTGTAGGGTATAGAGTGTAGGGTATAGAGTGTAGGGTATAGAGTGTAGGGAATAGAGTGTAGAGTGTAAGGTATAGAGTGTAGGGTATAGAGTGTAGGGTATAGAGTGTAGAGTGTAGGGATTAGAGTGTAGGGTATAGAGTGTAGGGTGTAGAGTGTAGGGTATAGAGTGTAGAGTGTAATGTATAGAGTGTAGGGTATAGAGTGTAGGGTGTAGAGTGTAGGGTATAGAGTGTAGGGTATAGAGTGTAGGGTATAGAGTGTAGGGTATAGAGTGTAGGGAATAGAGTGTAGAGTGTAAGGTATAGAGTGTAGAGTGTAGGGTATAGAGTGTAGGGTATAGACTGTAGGGTATAGAGTGTAGGGTATAGAGTGTAGGGTATAGATTGTAGAGTGTAGGCTATAGAGTGTAGGGTATAGAGTGTAGAGTGTAGGGTATAGAGTGTAGGGTATAGAGTGCAGGGTGTAGAGTGTAGGGTATAGAGTGTAGGGTATAGACTGTAGAGTGTAGGGTATAGAGTGTATGCTATAGAGTGTATGGTGTAGAGTGTATCGTATAGAGTGTAGGGTGTAGAGTGTAGAGTGTATGGTATAGAGTGTAGGGTATAGAGTGTAGGGTATAGAGTGTAGAGTGTAGGGTATAGAGTGTATGGTATAGAGTGTAGGGTATAGAGTGTAGGGTGTAGAGTGTAGGGTATAGAGTGTAGGGTATAGAGTGTAGGGAATAGAGTGTAGAGTGTAAGGTATAGAGTGTAGAGTGTGGGGTATAGAGTGTAGGGTAGAGACTGTAGGGTATAGAGTGTAGGGTATAGAGTGTAGGGTATAGATTGTAGAGTGTAGGCTATAGAGTGTAGGGTATAGAGTGTAGGGTATAGAGTGTAGGGTATAGAGTGTAGGGTATAGTGTGTAGGGTATAGAGTGTAGAGTGTAGGGTATAGTGTGTAGGGTGTAGAGTGCAGGGTGTAGAGTGTAGGGTATAGAGTGTAGGGTATAAAGTGTAGAGTGTAGGGTATAGAGTGTATGCTATACAGTGTATGGTGTAGAGTGCATGGTATAGAGTGTAGGGTATAGAGTGTAGAGTGTATGGTATAGAGTGTAGGGTATAGAGTGTAGGGTATAGAGTGTATGTTATAGAGTGTAGGGTATAGAGTGTAGGGTAGAGAGTGTAGAGTGTAGGGTAGAGAGTGTAGAGTGTAGGGTATAGAGTGTAGAGTGTAGGGATTAGAGTGTAGGGTATAGAGTGTAGGGTATAGAGTGTAGAGTGTAGGGTATAGAGTGTATGGTATAGAGTGTAGGGTATAGAGTGTAGGATGTAGAGTGTAGGGTATAGATTGCAGGGTATAGATTGTAGGGTATAGAGTGTAGGGTATAGAGTGTAGGGAATAGGGTGTAGAGTGTAAGGTATAGAGTGTAGAGTGTAGGGTATAGAGTGTAGGGTATAGAGTGTAGAGTGTAGGGATTAGAGTGTAGGGTATAGAGTGTAGGGTGTAGAGTGTAGGGTATAGAGTGTAGAGTGTAGGGTATAGAGTGTATGGTATAGAGTGTAGGGTATAGAGTGTAGGGTGTAGAGTGTAGGGTATAGAGTGTAGGGTATAGAGTGTAGGGTATAGAGTGTAGGGTATAGAGTGTAGGGAATAGAGTGTAGAGTGTAAGGTATAGAGTGTAGAGTGTAGGGTATAGAGTGTAGGGTATAGACTGTAGGGTATAGAGTGTAGGGTATAGAGTGTAGGGTATAGATTGTAGAGTGTAGGCTATAGAGTGTAGGGTATAGAGTGTAGAGTGTAGGGTATAGAGTGTAGGGTATAGAGTGTAGGGTATAGAGTGTAGGGTATAGAGTGTAGAGTGTAGGGTATAGTGTGTAGGGTATAGAGTGCAGGGTGTAGAGTGTAGGGTATAGAGTGTAGGGTATAGAGTGTAGAGTGTAGGGTATAGAGTGTATGCTATAGAGTGTATGGTGTAGAGTGTATGGTATAGAGTGTAGGGTATAGAGTGTAGAGTGTATGGTATAGAGTGTAGGGTATAGAGTGTAGGGTATAGAGTGTATGTTATAGAGTGTATGGTATAGAGTGTAGAGTGTAGGGTATAGAGTGTAGAGTGTAGGGTATAGAGTGTAGGGTATAGAGTGTAGAGTGTAGGGATTAGAGTGTAGGGTATAGAGTGTAGGGTGTAGAGTGTAGGGTATAGAGTGTAGGGTAGAGAGTGTAGAATGTAGGGATTAGAGTGTAGGGTATAGAGTGTAGGGTATAGAGTGTAGGGTATAGTGTGTAGGGTATAGAGTGTAGAGTGTAGGGTATAGTGTGTAGGGTATAGAGTGCAGGGTGTAGAGTGTAGGGTATAGAGTGTAGGGTATAGAGTGTAGAGTGTAGGGTATAGAGTGTATGCCATAGAGTGTATGGTGTAGAGTGTATGGTATAGAGTGTAGGGTATAGAGTGTAGAGTGTATGGTATAGAGTGTAGGGTATAGAGTGTAGAGTGTAGGGTATAGAGTGTGTGGTATAGAGTGTAGGGTGTAGAGTGTATGGTATAGAGTGTAAGGTATAGAGTGTAGAGTGTAGGGTATAGAGTGTAGAGTGTAGGGTGTAGAGTGTAGAGTGTAGGTTACAGAGTGTAGGGCATAGAGTGTAGGGTGTAGAGTGTATGGTATAGAGTGTAGAGTGTAGGGTATAGAGTGTATGGTATAGAGTGTAGGGTATAGAGTGTAGGGTATAGAGTGTAGGGTATAGATTGTAGAGTGTAGGCTATAGAGTGTAGGGTATAGAGTGTAGAGTGTAGGGTATAGAGTGTAGGGTATAGAGTGTAGGGTATAGAGTGTAGGGTATAGAGTGTAGAGTGTAGGGTATAGTGTGTAGGGTATAGAGTGCAGGGTGTAGAGTGTAGGGTATAGAGTGTAGGGTATAGAGTGTAGGGTATAAAGTGTAGAGTGTAGGGTATAGAGTGTATAGTGTAGGGTATAGAGTGTAGGGTATAGAGTGTAGGGTATAGAGTGTATGTTATAGAGTGTAGGGTATAGAGTGTAGGGTAGAGAGTGTAGAGTGTAGGGTATAGAGTGTAGGGTATAGAGTGTAGGGTGTAGAGTGTAGGGTATAGAGTGTAGAGTGTAGGGTATAGAGTGTATGGTATAGAGTGTAGGGTATAGAGTGTAGGGTGTAGAGTGTAGGGTATAGAGTGTAGGGTATAGAGTGTAGGGTATAGAGTGTAGGGTATAGAGTGTAGGGAATAGAGTGTAGAGTGTAAGGTATAGAGTGTAGAGTGTAGGGTATAGAGTGTAGGGTATAGAGTGTAGAGTGTAGGGATTAGAGTGTAGGGTATAGAGTGTAGGGTGTAGAGTGTACGGTATAGAGTGTAGAGTGTAGGGTATAGAGTGTATGGTATAGAGTGTAGGGTATAGAGTGTAGGGTGTAGAGTGTAGGGTATAGAGTGTATGGTATAGAGTGTAGGGTATAGAGTGTAAGGTATAGAGTGTAGGGAATAGAGTGTAGAGTGTAAGGTATAGAGTGTAGAGTGTAGGGTATAGAGTGTAGGGTATAGACTGTAGGGTATAGAGTGTAGGGTATAGAGTGTAGGGTATAGATTGTATAGTGTAGGCTATAGAGTGTAGGGTATAGAGTGTAGGGTATAGAGTGTAGGGTATAGAGTGTAGGGTATAGAGTGTAGGGTATAGAGTGTAGAGTGTAGGGTATAGTGTGTAGGGTGTAGAGTGTAGGGTATAGAGTGTAGGGTATAGAGTGTAGGGTATAGAGTGTAGGGTATAGAGTGTAGGGAATAGAGTGTAGAGTGTAAGGTATAGAGTGTAGAGTGTAGTGTATAGAGTGTAGGGTATAGAGTGTAGAGTGTAGGGATTAGAGTGTAGGGTATAGAGTGTAGGGTTTAGAGTGTAGGGTATAGAGTGTAGAGTGTAGGGTATAGAGTGTATGGTATAGAGTGTAGGGTATAGAGTGTAGGGTGTAGAGTGTAGGGTATAGAGTGTAGGGTATAGAGTGTAGGGTATAAAGTGTAGGGTATAGAGTGTAGGGAGTAGAGTGTAAGGTATAGAGTGTAGAGTGTAGGGTATAGAGTGTAGGGTATAGACTGTAGGGTATAGAGTGTAGGGTATAGAGTGTAGGGTATAGATTGTAGAGTGTAGGCTATAGAGTGTAGGGTATAGAGTGTAGAGTGTAGGGTATAGAGTGTAGGGTATAGAGTGCAGGGTGTAGAGTGTAGGGTATAGAGCGTAGGGTATAGAGTGTAGGGTATAAAGTGTAGAGTGTAGGGTATAGAGTGTATAGTGTAGGGTATAGAGTGTAGGGTATAGAGTGTAGGGTATAGAGTGTATGTTATAGAGTGTAGGGTATAGAGTGTAGGGTAGAGAGTGTAGAGTGTAGGGTATAGAGTGTAGGGTATAGAGTGTAGGGAGTAGAGTGTAGGGTATAGAGTGTAGAGTGTAGGGTATATAGTGTATGGTATAGAGTGTAGGGTATAGAGTGTAGGGTGTAGAGTGTAGGGTATAGAGTGTAGGGTATAGAGTGTAGGGTATAGAGTGTAGGGAATAGAGTGTAGAGTGTAAGGTACAGAGTGTAGAGTGTAGGGTATAGAGTGTAGGGTATAGAGTGTAGAGTGTAGGGATTAGAGTGTAGGGTATAGAGTGTAGGGTGTAGAGTGTAGGGAATAGAGTGTAGAGTGTAGGGTATAGAGTGTATGGTATAGAGTGTAGGGTATAGAGTGTAGGTTGTAGAGTGTTGGGTATAGAGTGTAGGGTATAGAGTGTAGGGTATAGAGTGTAGGGAATAGAGTGTAGAGTGTAAGGTATAGAGTGTAGAGTGTAGGGTATAGAGTGTAAGGTATAGACTGTAGGGTATAGAGTGTAGGGTATAGAGTGTAGGGTATAGATTGTAGAGTGTAGGCTATAGAGTGTAGGGTATAGAGTGTAGGGTATAGAGTGTAGGGTATAGAGTGTAGAGTGTAGGGTATAGTGTGTAGGGTGTAGAGTGTAGAGTATAGAGTGTAGGGTATAGAGTGTAGGGTATAGAGTGTAGGGTATAGAGTGTAGGGAATAGAGTGTAGAGTGTAAGGTATAGAGTGTAGGGTATAGAGTGTAGGGTATAGAGTGTAGAGTGTAGGGATTAGAGTGTAGGGTATAGAGTGTAGGGTGTAGAGTGTAGGGTATAGAGTGTAGAGTGTAGGGTATAGAGTGTATGGTGTAGAGTGTAGGGTATAGAGTGTAGGGTGTAGAGTGTAGGGTATAGAGTGTAGGGTATAGAGTGTAGGGTATAGAGTGTAGGGTATAGAGTGTAGGGAATAGAGTGTAGAGTGTAAGGTATAGAGTGTAGAGTGTAGGGTATAGAGTGTAGGGTATAGAGTGTATGGTGTAGAGTGTAGGGTATAGAGTGTAGAGTGTAGGGTATAGAGTGTATGGTATAGAGTGTAGGGTATAGAGTGTAGGTTGTAGAGTGTAGGGTATAGAGTGTAGGGTATAGAGTGTAGGGTATAGAGTGTAGGGTATAGAGTGTAGGGAATAGAGTGTAGAGTGTAAGGTATAGAGTGTAGAGTGTAGGGTATAGAGTGTAGGGTATAGACTGTAGGGTATAGAGTGTAGGGTATAGAGTGTAGGGTATAGATTGTAGAGTGTAGGCTATAGAGTGTAGGGTATAGAGTGTAGAGTGTAGGGTATAGAGTGTAGGGTATAGAGTGTAGGGTATAGAGTGTAGGGCATCGAGTGTAGGGTATAGAGTGTAGGGTATAGAGTGTAGAGTGTAGGGTATAGAGTGTAGAGTGTAGGGTGTAGAGTGTAGAGTGTAGGTTACAGAGTGTAGGGCATAGAGTGTCGGGTGTAGAGTGTAGGGTATAGAGTGTAGAGTGTAGGGTATAGAGTGTATGGTATAGAGTGTAGGGTATAGAGTGTAGGGTATAGAGTGTAGGGTATAGATTGTAGAGTGTAGGCTATAGAGTGTAGGGTATAGAGTGTAGAGTGTAGGGTATAGAGTGTAGGGTATAGAGTGTAGGGTATAGAGTGTAGGGTATAGAGTGTAGAGTGTAGGGTATAGTGTGTAGGGTATAGAGTGCAGGGTGTAGAGTGTAGGGTATAGAGTGTAGGGTATAGAGTGTAGGGTATAAAGTGTAGAGTGTAGGGTATAGAGTGTATAGTGTAGGGTATAGAGTGTAGGGTATAGAGTGTAGGGTATAGAGTGTATGTTATAGAGTGTAGGGTATAGAGTGTAGGGTATAGAGTGTAGAGTGTAGGGTATAGAGTGTAGGGTATAGAGTGTAGGGTGTAGAGTGTAGGGTATAGAGTGTAGAGTGTAGGGTATAGAGTGTATGGTATAGAGTGTAGGGTATAGAGTGTAGGGTGTAGAGTGTAGGGTATAGAGTGTAGGGTATAGAGTGTAGGGTATAGAGTGTAGGGTATAGAGTGTAGGGAATAGAGTGTAGAGTGTAAGGTATAGAGTGTAGAGTGTAGGGTATAGAGTGTAGGGTATAGAGTGTAGAGTGTAGGGATTAGAGTGTAGGGTATAGAGTGTAGGGTGTAGAGTGTACGGTATAGAGTGTAGAGTGTAGGGTATAGAGTGTATGGTATAGAGTGTAGGGTATAGAGTGTAGGGTGTAGAGTGTAGGGTATAGAGTGTATGGTATAGAGTGTAGGGTATAGAGTGTAAGGTATAGAGTGTAGGGAATAGAGTGTAGAGTGTAAGGTATAGAGTGTAGAGTGTAGGGTATAGAGTGTAGGGTATAGACTGTAGGGTATAGAGTGTAGGGTATAGAGTGTAGGGTATAGATTGTATAGTGTAGGCTATAGAGTGTAGGGTATAGAGTGTGGGGTATAGAGTGTAGGGTATAGAGTGTAGGGTATAGAGTGTAGAGTGTAGGGTATAGTGTGTAGGGTGTAGAGTGTAGGGTATGGAGTGTAGGGTATAGAGTGTAGGGTATAGAGTGTAGGGTATAGAGTGTAGGGAATAGAGTGTAGAGTGTAAGGTATAGAGTGTAGAGTGTAGGGTATAGAGTGTAGGGTATAGAGTGTAGAGTGTAGGGATTAGAGTGTAGGGTATAGAGTGTAGGGTTTAGAGTGTAGGGTATAGAGTGTAGAGTGTAGGGTATAGAGTGTATGGTATAGAGTGTAGGGTATAGAGTGTAGGGTGTAGAGTGTAGGGTATAGAGTGTAGGGTATAGAGTGTAGGGTATAGAGTGTAGGGTATAGAGTGTAGGGAGTAGAGTGTAAGGTATAGAGTGTAGAGTGTAGGGTGTAGAGTGTAGGGTATAGACTGTAGGGTATAGAGTATAGGGTATAGAGTGTAGGGTATAGATTGTAGAGTGTAGGCTATAGAGTGTAGGGTATAGAGTGTAGAGTGTAGGGTATAGAGTGTAGGGTATAGAGTGCAGGGTGTAGAGTGTAGGGTATAGAGTGTAGGGTATAGAGTGTAGGGTATAAAGTGTAGAGTGTAGGGTATAGAGTGTATAGTGTAGGGTATAGAGTGTAGGGTATAGAGTGTAGGGTATAGAGTGTATGTTATAGAGTGTAGGGTATAGAGTGTAGGGTAGAGAGTGTAGAGTGTAGGGTATAGAGTGTAGGGTATAGAGTGTAGGGAGTAGAGTGTAGGGTATAGAGTGTAGAGTGTAGGGTATATAGTGTATGGTATAGAGTGTAGGGTATAGAGTGTAGGGTGTAGAGTGTAGGGTATAGAGTGTAGGGTATAGAGTGTAGGGTATAGAGTGTAGGGAATAGAGTGTAGAGTGTAAGGTATAGAGTGTAGAGTGTAGGGTATAGAGTGTAGGGTATAGAGTGTAGAGTGTAGGGATTAGAGTGTAGGGTATAGAGTGTAGGGTGTAGAGTGTAGGGAATAGAGTGTAGAGTGTAGGGTATAGAGTGTATGGTATAGAGTGTAGGGTATAGAGTGTAGGTTGTAGAGTGTTGGTTATAGAGTGTAGGGTATAGAGTGTAGGGTATAGAGTGTAGGGAATAGAGTGTAGAGTGTAAGGTATAGAGTGTAGAGTGTAGGGTATAGAGTGTAGGGTATAGACTGTAGGGTATAGAGTGTAGGGTATAGAGTGTAGGGTATAGATTGTAGAGTGTAGGCTATAGAGTGTAGGGTATAGAGTGTAGGGTATAGAGTGTAGGGTATAGAGTGTAGAGTGTAGGGTATAGTGTGTAGGGTGTAGAGTGTAGAGTATAGAGTGTAGGGTATAGAGTGTAGGGTATAGAGTGTAGGGAATAGAGTGTAGAGTGTAAGGTATAGAGTGTAGGGTATAGAGTGTAGGGTATAGAGTGTAGAGTGTAGGGATTAGAGTGTAGGGTATAGAGTGTAGGTTGTAGAGTGTAGGGTATAGAGTGTAGGGTATAGAGTGTAGGGTATAGAGTGTAGGGTATAGAGTGTAGGGTATAGAGTGTAGGGTATAGAGTGTAGAGTGTAGGGTATAGAGTGTAGAGTGTAGGGTATAGAGTGTAGGGTATAGAGTGTAGGGTATAGAGTGTAGAGTGTAGGGTATAGAGTGTAGAGTGTAGGGTATAGAGTGTAGGGTATAGAGTGTAGAGTGTAGGGTATAGAGTGTAGAGTGTAGGGTGTAGAGTGTATGGTATAGAGTGTAGGGTATAGAGTGTAGGGTATAGAGTGTAGGGTATAGAGTGTAGAGTGTAGGGTATAGAGTGTAGAGTGTAGGGTATAGAGTGTAGGGTATAGAGTGTAGGTTATAGAGTGTAGGGTATAGAGTGTAGGGTATAGAGTGTAGAGTGTAGGGTGTAGAGTGTATGGTATAGAGTGTAGGGTATAGAGTGTAGGGTGTAGAGTGTAGGGTATAGAGTGTAGGGTATAGAGTGTAGGGTATAGAGTGTAGGGTATAGAGTGTAGGGAATAGAGTGTAGAGTCGTAAGGTATAGAGTGTAGAGTGTAGGGTATAGAGTGTAGAGTGTAGTGATTAGAGTGTAGGGTATAGAGTGTAAGGAATAGAGTGTAGAGTGTAAGGTATAGAATGTAGAGTGTAGGGTATAGAGTGTAGGGTATAGACTGTAGGGTATAGAGTGTAGGATATAGAGTGTAGGGTATAGATTGTAGAGTGTAGGCTATAGAGTGTAGGGTATAGAGTGTAGAGTGTAGGATATAGAGTGTAGGGTATAGAGTGTAGGGTATGGAGTGTAGGGTATAGAGTGTAGAGTGTAGGGTATAGTGTGTAGGGTATAGAGTGTATGGTGTAGAGTGTATGGTATAGAGTGTAGTGTATAGAGTGTAGAGTGTATGGTATAGAGTGCAGGGTATAGAGTGTAGGGTATAGAGTGTATGTTATAGAGTGTAGGGTATAGAGTGTAGAGTGTAGGGTATAGAGTTTAGAGTGTAGGGTATAGAGTGTAGGGTATAGAGAGTAAGGTATAGAGTGTAGGGTGTAGAGTGTAGGGTATAGAGTGTAGGGAATAGAGTGTAGAGTGTAAGGTATAGAGTGTAGAGTGTAGGGTATAGAGTGTATAATATAGAGTGTAGAGTGTAGGGATTAGAGTGTAGGGTATAGAGTGTAGGGTACAGAGTGTAGGGTGTAGAGTGTAGGGTATAGAGTGTAGGGTATAGAGTGTAGGGTATAGAGTGTAGGGAATAGAGTGTAGAGTGTGAGGTATAGAGTGTAGAGTGTAGGGTATAGAGTGTAGGGTATAGACTGTAGGGTATAGAGTGTAGGGTATAGAGTGTAGGGTATAGATTGTAGAGTGTATGGTATAGAGTGTAGGGTATAGAGTGTAGAGTGTATGGTATAGAGTGTTGGGTATATAGTGTAGGGTATAGAGTGTATGTTATAGAGTGTAGGGTATAGAGTGTAGAGTGTAGGGTATAGAGTTTAGAGTGTAGGGTATAGAGTGTAGGGTATAGAGTGTAAGGTATAGAGTGTACCCTACACTCTATACCCTACACTCTATATCCTACACTCTACACTCTATACCCTACACTCTATACCCTACACTCTTTGCCCTACACTCTATACCCTACAATCTATACCCTACACTCTATACCATACACTCTACACCCTACACTCTGCACTCTATACCCTACACTCTACACTCTATACCCTACACTCTATACCCTACACTCTATACCCTACACTCTACACTCTATACCCTACACTCTACACTCTATACCCTACACTCTATACCCTACACTCTATACCCTACACTCTACATTCTATACCCTACACTCTATACCCTACACTCTATACCCTACACTCTATACCCTACACTCTTTGCCCTACACTCTATACCCTACACTCTATACCCTACACTCTATACCCTACACTCTACACTCTATACCCTACACTCTATACCCTACACTCTTTGCCCTACACTCTATACCCTATACTCTATACCCTACACTCTATACCCTACACTCTACACTCTATACCCTACACTCTATACCCTACACTCTATACCCTACACTATACACTCTATACCCTACACTCTATACCCTACACTCTTTGCCCTACACTCTGTACCCTACACTCTATACCCTACACTCTATGCCCTACACTCTACACTCTATACCCTACACTCTATACCCTACACTCTATACCCTACACTCTATACCCTACACTCTACACTCTATACCCTACACTCTATACCCTACACTCTATACCCTACACTCTATACCCTACACTCTATACCTTACACTCTACACCCTACACTCTATACCCTACACTCTATACCATACACTCTACACCCTACACTCTACACTCTATACCCTACACTCTACATTCTATACCCTACACTCTATAGCCTACACTCTACACTCTATACCCTACACTCTACACTCTATACCCTACACTCTATACCCTACACTCTATACCCTACACTCTATACCCTACACTCTACACTATATACCCTACACTCTATACCCTACACTCTACACTCTATACCCTACACTCTATACCCTACACTCTTTGCCCTACACTCTATACCCTACACTCTATACCCTACACTCTATACCATACACTCTATACCCTACACTCTACACTCTATACCTACACTCTATACCCTACACTCTATGCCCTACACTCTATACCCTACACTCTACACCCTACACTCTATACCCTACACTCTATACCATAGACTCTATATCCTACACTCTACACTCTATACCCTACACTCTACACCCTACACTCTATACCCTACACTCTAATCCCTACACTCTACACTCTATACCCTACACTCTACACCCTACACTCTATACCCTACACTCTATACCATACACTCTACACCCTACACTCTACACTCTATACCCTACACTCTACACTCCATACCCTACACGCTATACCCTACACTCTATACCCTACACTCTATACCCTACACTCTACACTCTATACCCTACACTCTACAATCTATACCCTACACTCTATACCCTACACTCTATACCCAACACTCTATACCCTACACTCTATACCCTACACTCTACACTATATACCCTACACGCTAAATTCTACACTCTATACCCTACACTCTATACCCTACACTCTACACTATATACCCTACACTCTATACCCTACACTCTATACCCTACACTCTATACCATACACTCTATACCCTACACTCTACACTCTATACCCTACACTCTATACCCTACACTCTATGCCCTACACTCTATACCCTACACTCTACACTCTATACCCTACACTCTACACCCTACACTCTATACCCTACACTCTAATCCCTACACTCTACACTCTATACCCTACACTCTATACCCTACACTCTACACTCTCTACCCTACACTCTATACCCTACAATCTATAACCTACACTCTATACCCTACACTCTATACCCTACACTCTACACTCTATACCATACACTCTATACCCTACACTCTATACCCTACACTCTATACCCTACACTCTACACCCTACACTCTATACCTTACACTCTATACCCTACACTCTATACCCTACACTCTAAACTCTATACCCTACACTCTACACTCTATACCCTACACTCTATACCCTACACTCTATACCCTACATTCTACACTCTATACCCTACACTCTATACCATACACTCTATACCCTACACTCTATACCGTACACTCTATACCCTACACTCTATACCCTACACTCTATACCCTACACTCTACACCCTACACTCTATACCTTACACTCTATACCCTACACTCTAAACTCTATACCCTACACTCTACACTCTATACCCTACACTCTATACCCTACACTCTATACCCTACACTCTATACCCTACACTCTATACCCTAAACTCTATACCCTACACTCTGCACTCTATACCCTACACTCTTTACCATACACTCCATACCCTACACTCTATACCGTACACTCTATACCCTACACTCTATACCCTACACTCTATACCCTACACTCTACACCCTACTCTCTATAACTTACACTCCATACCCTACACTCTATACCCTACACTCTAAACTCTATACCCTACACTCTACACTCTATACCCTACACTCTATAGCATACACTCTATACCCTACACTCTATACCCTACACTCTATACCATACACTCTACACTCTATACCCTACACTCTATACCATACACACTACACCATACACTCTATAGCATACACTCTATACCCTACACTCTACACTCTATAACCTACACTCTATACCCTACACTCTACACCCTGCACTCTATATCGTACACACTATACCCTACACTCTACACTCTATTCCCTACACTCTATACCCTACACTCTATACCCTACACTCTACACTCTATACCCTACACTCTATAGCCTACACTCTACAATCTATACCCTACACTCTATACCCTACACTCTATACCCTACAGTCTATACCCTACACTCTATACCCTACACTCTACAATCTATACCTTACACTCTACACTCTATTCCCTACACTCTATACCCTACACTCTATACCCTACACTCTATACCCTACACTCTATACCCTACACTCTACACCCTACAATCTATACCCTACACTCTATACCATACACTCTATACCCTACACTCTACTCTCTATACCCTACACTCTACACCCTACACTCTATACCCTACACTCTAATCCCTACACTCTACACTCTATACCCTACACTCTATACCCTACACTCTACACCCTACACTCTATACCTTACACTCTATACCCTACACTCTAAACTCTATACCCTACACTCTACACTCTATACCCTACACTCTATACCCTACACTCTATACCCTACACTCTATACCCTACACTCTATACCCTAAACTCTATACCCTACACTCTGCACTCTATACCCTACACTCTTTACCATACACTCCATACCCTACACTCTATACCGTACACTCTATACCCTACACTCTATACCCTACACTCTATACCCTACACTCTACACCCTACTCTCTATAACTTACACTCCATACCCTACACTCTATACCCTACACTCTAAACTCTATACCCTACACTCTACACTCTATACCCTACACTCTATAGCATACACTCTATACCCTACACTCTATACCCTACACTCTATACCATACACTCTACACTCTATACCCTACACTCTATACCATACACACTACACCATACACTCTATAGCATACACTCTATACCCTACACTCTACACTCTATAACCTACACTCTATACCCTACACTCTACACCCTGCACTCTATATCGTACACACTATACCCTACACTCTACACTCTATTCCCTACACTCTATACCCTACACTCTATACCCTACACTCTATACCCTACACTCTACACTCTATACCCTACACTCTATAGCCTACACTCTACAATCTATACCCTACACTCTATACCCTACACTCTATACCCTACAGTCTATACCCTACACTCTATACCCTACACTCTACAATCTATACCTTACACTCTACACTCTATTCCCTACACTCTATACCCTACACTCTATACCCTACACTCTATACCCTACACTCTATACCCTACACTCTACACCCTACAATCTATACCCTACACTCTATACCATACACTCTATACCCTACACTCTACTCTCTATACCCTACACTCTACACCCTACACTCTATACCCTACACTCTAATCCCTACACTCTACACTCTATACCCTACACTCTATACCCTACACTCTACACTCTATACTTTACACTCTACACTCTATTCCCTACACTCTATACCCTACACTTTATACCCTACACTCTATACCCTACACTCTATACCCTACACTCTACACCCTACACTCTATACCCTACACTCTATACCATACACTCTATACCCTACACTCTATACCCTACACTCTACACCCTACACTCTATGCCCTACACTGTAATCCCTACACTCTGCACTCTATACCCTACACTCTATACCCTACACTCTATACCCTACACTCTACACTCTCTACCCTACACTCTATACCCTACACTCTATAACATACACTCTATACCCTACACTCTATACCATACACTCTATACCATACACTCTACACTCTATACCCTACACTCTATACCATACACTCTACACCATACACTGTATAGCATACACTCTATACCCTACACTCTACACTCTATACCCTACACTCTATACCCTACACTCTACACCCTGCACTCCATACCCTACACACTATACCCTACACTCTACACTCTATACCCTACACTCTATACCCTACACTCTATACCCTACACTCTATACCCTACACTCTACACTCTATACCCTACACTCTATAGCCTACACTCTACAATCTATACCCTACACTCTATACCCTACACTCTATACCCTACAGTCTATACCCTACACTCTATACCCTACACTCTACACTCTATACCTTACATTCTACACTCTATTCCCTACACTCTATACCCTACACTCTATACCCTACACTCTATACCCTACACTCTATACCCTACACTCTATACCATACACTCTATACCCTACACTCTCTACCGTACACTCTATACCCTACACTCTATACCCTACACTCTATACCATACACTCTATACCCTACACTCTACACTCTATACCCTACACTCTACACCCTACACTCTATACCCTACACTCTAATCCCTACACTCTACACTCTATACCCTACACTCTACACTCTATACCTTACACTCTACACTCTATTCCCTACACTCTATACCCTACACTCTATACCCTACACTCTATACCCTACACTCTACACCCTACACTCTATACCCTACACTCTATACCATACACTCTATACCCTACACTTTACACTCTATACCCTACACTCTATACCCTACACTCTACACCCTGCACTCTATACCCTACACACTATACCCTACACTCTACACTCTATACCCTACACTCTATACCCTACACTCTATACCCTACACTCTACACTCTATACCCTACACTCTATAGCGTACACTCTACAATCTATACCCTACACTCTATACCCTACACTCTATACCCTACACTCTATACCCTACAGTCTATACCCTACACTCTATACCCTACACTCTACACTCTATACCTTACACTCTACACTCTATTCCCTACAATCTATACCCTACACTCTATACCCTACACTCTACACCCTACACTCTATACCCTACACTCTATACCATATACTCTATACACTACACTCTACACTCCATACCCTACACTCTACACCCTACACTCTATACCCTACACTCTAATCCCAACACTCTACACTCTATACCCTACACTCTATACCCTACACTCTACACTCTATACCTTACACTCTACACTCTATTCCCTACACTCTATACCCTACACTCAATACCCTACACTCTATACCCTACACTCTATAACCTACACTCTACACCCTACACTCTATACCCTACACTCTATACCATACACTCTATACCCTACACTTTACACTCTATACCCTACACTCTACACCCTACACTCTATACCCTACACTCTAATCCCTACACTCTACACTCTATACCCTTCACTCTATACCCTACACTCTTTGCCCTACACTCTATACCCTACACTCTATACCCTACACTCTATACCCTACACTCTACACTCTATACCCTACACTCTATACCCTACACTCTATACCCTACACTCTATACCCTACACTCTACACTATATACCCTACACTCTATACCCTACACTCTACACTCTATACCCTACACTCTATACCCTACACTCTTTGCCCTACACTCTATACCCTACACTCTATACCCTACACTCTATACCATACACTCTATACCCTACACTCTACACTCTATACCCTACACTCTATGCCCTACACTCTATACCCTACACTCTACACCCTACACTCTATACCCTACACTCTATACCATAGACTCTATATCCTACACTCTACACTCTATACCCTACACTCTACACCCTACACTCTATACCCTACACTCTAATCCCTACACTCTACACTCTATACCCTACACTCTACACCCTACACTCTATACCCTACACTCTATACCATACACTCTACACCCTACACTCTACACTCTATACCCTACACTCTACACTCTATACCCTACACTCTATACCCTACACTCTATACCCTACACTCTATACCCTACACTCTACACTCTATACCCTACACTCTACAATCTATACCCTACACTCTATACCCTACACTCTATACCCAACACTCTATACCCTACACTCTATACCCTACACTCTACACTATATACCCTACACTCTAAATTCTACACTCTATACCCTACACTCTATACCCTACACTCTACACTATATACCCTACACTCTATACCCTACACTCTATACCCTACACTCTATACCCTACACTCTATACCATACACTCTATACCCTACACTCTACACTCTATACCCTACACTCTATACCCTACACTCTATGCCCTACACTCTATACCCTACACTCTACACTCTATACCCTACACTCTACACCCTACACTCTATACCCTACACTCTAATCCCTACACTCTACACTCTATACCCTACACTCTATACCCTAGACTCTACACTCTCTACCCTACACTCTATACCCTACAATCTATAACCTACACTCTATACCCTGCACTCTATACCCTACACTCTACACTCTATACCCTACACTCTATACCCTACACTCTATACCCTACACTCTATACCCTACACTCTATACCATACACTCTATACCCTACACTCTATACCGTACACTCTATACCCTACACTCTATACCCTACACTCTATACCCTACACTCTACACCCTACACTCTATACCTTACACTCTATACCCTACACTCTATACCCTACACTCTAAACTCTATACCCTACACTCTACACTCTATACCCTACACTCTATACCCTACACTCTATACCCTACACTCTACACTCTATACCCTACACTCTATACCATACACTCTATACCCTACACTCTATACCGTACACTCTATACCCTACACTCTATACCCTACACTCTATACCCTACACTCTACACCCTACACTCTATACCTTACACTCTATACCCTACACTCTAAACTCTATACCCTACACTCTACACTCTATACCCTACACTCTATACCCTACACTCTATACCCTACACTCTATACCCTACACTCTATACCCTAAACTCTATACCCTACACTCTACACTCTATACCCTACACTCTATACCATACACTCCATACCCTACACTCTATACCGTACACTCTATACCCTACACTCTATACCCTACACTCTATACCCTACACTCTACACCCTACTCTCTATAACTTACACTCTATACCCTACACTCTATACCCTACACTCTAAACTCTATACCCTACACTCTACACTCTATACCCTACACTCTATAGCATACACTCTATACCCTACACTCTATACCCTACACTCTATACCATACACTCTACACTCTATACCCTACACTCTATACCATACACACTACACCATACACTCTATAGCATACACTCTATACCCTACACTCTACACTCTATAACCTACACTCTATACCCTACACTCTACACCCTGCACTCTATACCGTACACACTATACCCTACACTCTACACTCTATTCCCTACACTCTATACCCTACACTCTATACCCTACACTCTATACCCTACACTCTACACTCTATACCCTACACTCTATAGCCTACACTCTACAATCTATACCCTACACTCTATACCCTACACTCTATACCCTACAGTCTATACCCTACACTCTATACCCTACACTCTACACTCTATACCTTACACTCTACACTCTATTCCCTACACTCTATACCCTACACTCTATACCCTACACTCTATACCCTACACTCTATACCCTACACTCTACACCCTACACTCTATACCCTACACTCTATACCATACACTCTATACCCTACACTCTACTCTCTATACCCTACACTCTACACCCTACACTCTATACCCTACACTCTAATCCCTACACTCTACACTCTATACCCTACACTCTATACCCTACACTCTACACTCTATACTTTACACTCTACACTCTATTCCCTACACTCTATACCCTACACTTTATACCCTACACTCTATACCCTACACTCTATACCCTACACTCTACACCCTACACTCTATACCCTACACTCTATACCATACACTCTATACCCTACACTCTACACTCTATACCCTACACTCTACACCCTACACTCTATGCCCTACACTGTAATCCCTACACTCTACACTCTATACCCTACACTCTATACCCTACACTCTATACCCTACACTCTACACTCTCTACCCTACACTCTATACCCTACACTCTATAACATACACTCTATACCCTACACTCTATACCATACACTCTATACCATACACTCTACACTCTATACCCTACACTCTATACCATACACTCTACACCATACACTGTATAGCATACACTCTATACCCTACACTCTACACTCTATACCCTACACTCTATACCCTACACTCTACACCCTGCACTCTATACCCTACACACTATACCCTACACTCTACACTCTATACCCTACACTCTATACCCTACACTCTATACCCTACACTCTACACTCTATACCCTACACTCTATAGCCTACACTCTACAATCTATACCCTACACTCTATACCCTACACTCTATACCCTACAGTCTATACCCTACACTCTATACCCTACACTCTACACTCTATACCTTACATTCTACACTCTATTCCCTACACTCTATACCCTACACTCTATACCCTACACTCTATACCCTACACTCTATACCCTACACTCTATACCATACACTCTATACCCTACACTCTCTACCGTACACTCTATACCCTACACTCTATACCCTACACTCTATACCCTACACTCTATACCCTACACTCTACACTCTATACCTTACACTCTACACTCTATTCCCTACACTCTATACCCTACACTCTATACCCTACACTCTATACCCTACACTCTATACCCTACACTCTACACCCTACACTCTATACCCTACACTCTATACCATACACTCTATACCCTACACTCTACACTCTATACCCTACACTCTATACCCTACACTCTACACCCTGCACTCTATACCCTACACACTATACCCTACACTCTACACTCTATACCCTACACTCTATACCCTACACTCTATACCCTGCACTCTACACTCTATACCCTACACTCTATAGCGTACACTCTACAATCTATACCCTACACTCTATACCCTACACTCTATACCCTACACTCTATACCCTACAGTCTATACCCTACACTCTATACCCTACACTCTACACTCTATACCTTACACTCTACACTCTATTCCCTACAATCTATACCCTACACTCTATACCCTACACTCTACACCCTACACTCTATACCCTACACTCTATACCATATACTCTATACACTACACTCTACACTCCATACCCTACACTCTACACCCTACACTCTATACCCTACACTCTAATCCCAACACTCTACACTCTATACCCTACACTCTATACCCTACACTCTACACTCTATACCTTACACTCTACACTCTATTCCCTACACTCTATACCCTACACTCAATACCCTACACTCTATACCCTACACTCTATAACCTACACTCTACACCCTACACTCTATACCCTACACTCTATACCATACACTCTATACCCTACACTTTACACTCTATACCCTACACTCTACACCCTACACTCTATACCCTACACTCTAATCCCTACACTCTACACTCTATACCCTTCACTCTATACCCTACACTCTATACCCTACACTCTACACTCTCTACCCTACACTCTATACCCTACACTCTATACCCTACACTCTACACTCTATACCCTACACTCTACACTCTATACCCTAAACTCTATACCCTACACTCTATACCCTACACTCTATACCATACACTCTATACCCTACACTCTATACCCTACACTCTATACCCTACACTCTATACCCTACACTCTACACCCTACACTCTATACCCTACACTCTATACCCTACACTCTACACTCTACACCCTACACTCTATACCCTACACTCTATACCCTACACTCTATACCCTACACTCTACACTCTATACCCTACACTCTACACTCTATACCCTGCACTCTATACCCTACACTCTATACCCTACACTCTATACCCTACACTCTATACCCTACACTCTACACTATATACCCTACACTCTATACCCTACACTCTATACCCTACACTCTATACCCTACACTCTATACCCTACACTCTATACCCTACACTCTATACCCTACACTCTACACTCTATACCCTACACTCTATACCCTACACTCTACACTCTATACTTTACACTCTACACTCTATTCCCTACACTCTATACCCTACACTTTATACCCTACACTCTATACCCTACACTCTATACCCTACACTCTACACCCTACACTCTATACCCTACACTCTATACCATACACTCTATGCCCTACACTGTAATCCCTACACTCTACACTCTATACCCTACACTCTTTACCCTACACTCTACACTCTCTACCCTACACTCTATACCCTACACTCTATAACATACACTCTATACCCTACACTCTATACCATACACTCTATACCATACACTCTACACTCTATACCCTACACTCTATACCATACACTCTACACCATACACTCTATAGCATACACTCTATACCCTACACTCTACACTCTATACCCTACACTCTATACCCTACACTCTACACCCTGCACTCTATACCCTACACACTATACCCTACACTCTACACTCTATACCCTACACTCTATACCCTACACTCTATACCCTACACTCTACACTCTATACCCTACACTCTATAGCCTACACTCTACAATCTATACCCTACACTCTATACCCTACACTCTATACCCTACAGTCTATACCCTACACTCTATACCCTACACTCTACACTCTATACCTTACATTCTACACTCTATTCCCTACACTCTATACCCTACACTCTATACCGTACACTCTATACCCTACACTCTACACCCTACACTCTATACCCTACACTCTAATCCCTACACTCTACACTCTATACCCTACACTCTATACCCTACACTCTATACCCTACACTCTATACCCTACACTCTACACCCTACACTCTATACCCTACACTCTATACCATACACTCTATACCCTACACTCTACACTCTATACCCTACACTCTACACCCTGCACTCTATACCCTACACACTATACCCTACACTCTACACTCTATACCCTACACTCTATACCCTACACTCTATACCCTACACTCTACACTCTATACCCTACACTCTATAGCGTACACTCTACAATCTATACCCTACACTCTATACCCTACACTCTATACCCTACACTCTATATCCTACAGTCTATACCCTACACTCTATACCCTACACTCTACACTCTATACCTTACACTCTACACTCTATTCCCTACAATCTATACCCTACACTCTATACCCTACACTCTACACCCTACACTCTATACCCTACACTCTATACCATATACTCTATACACTACACTCTACACTCCATACCCTACACTCTACACCCTACACTCTATACCCTACACTCTAATCCCAACACTCTACACTCTATACCCTACACTCTATACCCTACACTCTACACTCTATACCTTACACTCTACACTCTATTCCCTACACTCTATACCCTACACTCAATACCCTACACTCTATACCCTACACTCTATAACCTACACTCTACACCCTACACTCTATACCCTACACTCTATACCATACACTCTATACCCTACACTCTACACTCTATACTCTACACCCTACACTCTATACCATACACTCTAATCCCTACACTCTACACTCTATACCCTTCACTCTATACCCTACACTCTATACCCTACACTCTACACTCTCTACCCTACACTCTATACCCTACACTCTATACCCTACACTCTACACTCTATACCCTACACTCTACACTCTATACCCTAAACTCTATACCCTACACTCTATACCCTACACTCTATACCATACACTCTATACCCTACACTCTATACCCTACACTCTATACCCTACACTCTATACCCTACACTCTACACCCTACACTCTATACCCTACACTCTATACCCTACACTCTACACTCTACACCCTACACTCTATACCCTACACTCTATACCCTACACTCTATACCCTACACTCTACACTCTATACCCTACACTCTACACTCTATACCCTGCACTCTATACCCTGCACTCTATACCCTACACTCTATACCCTACACTCTATACCCTACACTCTATACCCTACACTCTATACCATACACTCTATACCCTACACTCTACACTCTATACCCTACACTCTATATCCTACACTCTATGCCCAACACTCTATACCCTACACTCTACACCCTACACTCTATACCCTACACTCTATACCATACACTCTATACCCTACACTCTACACTCTATACCCTACACTCTACACCCTACACTCTATACCCTACACTCTAATCCCTACAGTCTACACTCTATACCCTACACTCTATACCCTACACTCTACACTCTCTACCCTAAACTCTATACCCTACACTCTATACCCTACACTCTATACCCTACACTCTATACCCTACACTCTACACTCTATACCCTACACTCTACACTCTATACCCTACACTCTATACCCTACACTCAATACCCTACACTCTATACCCTACACTCTACACTCTATACCCTACACTCTATACCCTACACTCTATACCCTACACTCTACACTCTATACCCTACACTCTACACCCTACACTCTATACCCTACACTCTAATCCCTACACTCTACACTCTATACCCTACACTCTATACCCTACACTCTACACTCTATACCTTACACTCTACACTCTATTCCCTACACTCTATAACCTACACTCTACACCCTACACTCTATACCCTACACTCTATACCCTACACTCTACACCCTACACTCTATACCCTACACTCTATACCATACACTCTATACCCTAGACTCTACACTCTATACCCTACACTCTATACCCTACACTCTACACCCTGCACTCTATACCCTTCACTCTATACCCTACACTCTATACCCTACACTCTACACTCTCTACCCTACACTCTATACCCTACACTCTATACCCTACACTCTACACTCTATACCCTACACTCTACACTCTATACCCTAAACTCTATACCCTACACTCTATACCCTACACTCTATACCATACACTCTATACCCTACACTCTATACCCTACACTCTACACTCTATACCTTACACTCTACACTCTATTCCCTACAATCTATACCCTACACTCTATACCCTACACTCTACACCCTACACTCTATACCCTACACTCTATACCATATACTCTATACACTACACTCTACACTCCATACCCTACACTCTACACCCTACACTCTATACCCTACACTCTAATCCCAACACTCTACACTCTATACCCTACACTCTATACCCTACACTCTACACTCTATACCTTACACTCTACACTCTATTCCCTACACTCTATACCCTACACTCAATACCCTACACTCTATACCCTACACTCTATAACCTACACTCTACACCCTACACTCTATACCCTACACTCTATACCATACACTCTATACCCTACACTTTACACTCTATACCCTACACTCTACACCCTACACTCTATACCCTACACTCTAATCCCTACACTCTACACTCTATACCCTTCACTCTATACCCTACACTCTATACCCTACACTCTACACTCTCTACCCTACACTCTATACCCTACACTCTATACCCTACACTCTACACTCTATACCCTACACTCTACACTCTATACCCTAAACTCTATACCCTACACTCTATACCCTACACTCTATACCATACACTCTATACCCTACACTCTATACCCTACACTCTATACCCTACACTCTATACCCTACACTCTACACCCTACACTCTATACCCTACACTCTATACCCTACACTCTACACTCTACACCCTACACTCTATACCCTACACTCTATACCCTACACTCTATACCCTACACTCTACACTCTATACCCTACACTCTACACTCTATACCTTGCACTCTATACCCTACACTCTATACCCTACACTCTATACCCTACACTCTATACCCTACACTCTACACTATATACCCTACACTCTATACCCTACACTCTATACCCTACACTCTATACCCTACACTCTATACCCTACACTCTATACCCTACACTCTACACTCTATACCCTACACTCTATACCCTACACTCTACACTCTATACTTTACACTCTACACTCTATTCCCTACACTCTATACCCTACACTTTATACCCTACACTCTATACCCTACACTCTATACCCTACACTCTACACCCTACACTCTATACCCTACACTCTATACCATACACTCTATACCCTACACTCTACACTCTATACCCTACACTCTACACCCTACACTCTATGCCCTACACTGTAATCCCTACACTCTACACTCTATACCCTACACTCTATACCCTACACTCTATACCCTACACTCTACACTCTCTACCCTACACTCTATACCCTACACTCTATAACATACACTCTATACCCTACACTCTATACCATACACTCTATACCATACACTCTACACTCTATACCCTACACTCTATACCATACACTCTACACCATACACTCTATAGCATACACTCTATACCCTACACTCTACACTCTATACCCTACACTCTATACCCTACACTCTACACCCTGCACTCTATACCCTACACACTATACCCTACACTCTACAATCTATACCCTACACTCTATACCCTACACTCTATACCCTACAGTCTATACCCTACACTCTATACCCTACACTCTACACTCTATACCTTACATTCTACACTCTATTCCCTACACTCTATACCCTACACTCTATACCGTACACTCTATACCCTACACTCTATACCCTACACTCTATACCATACACTCTATACCCTACACTCTACACTCTATACCCTACACTCTACACCCTACACTCTATACCCTACACTCTAATCCCTACACTCTACACTCTATACCCTACACTCTATACCCTACACTCTACACTCTATACCTTACACTCTACACTCTATTCCCTAGACTCTATACCCTACACTCTATACCCTACACTCTATACCCTACACTCTATACCCTACACTCTACACCCTACACTCTATACCCTACACTCTATACCATACACTCTATACCCTACACTCTACACTCTATACCCTACACTCTACACCCTGCACTCTATACCCTACACACTATACCCTACACTCTACACTCTATACCCTACACTCTATACCCTACACTCTATACCCTACACTCTACACTCTATACCCTACACTCTATAGCGTACACTCTACAATCTATACCCTACACTCTATACCCTACACTCTATACCCTACACTCTATATCCTACAGTCTATACCCTACACTCTATACCCTACACTCTACACTCTATACCCTACACTCTATACCCTACACTCTACACTCTATACTTTACACTCTACACTCTATTCCCTACACTCTATACCCTACACTTTATACCCTACACTCTATACCCTACACTCTATACCCTACACTCTACACCCTACACTCTATACCCTACACTCTATACCCTACACTCTACACTCTATACTTTACACTCTACACTCTATTCCCTACACTCTATACCCTACACTTTATACCCTACACTCTATACCCTACACTCTATACCATACACTCTATGCCCTACACTGTAATCCCTACACTCTACACTCTATACCCTACACTCTATACCCTACACTCTATACCCTACACTCTACACTCTCTACCCTACACTCTATACCCTACACTCTATAACATACACTCTATACCCTACACTCTATACCATACACTCTATACCATACACTCTACACTCTATACCCTACACTCTATACCATACACTCTACACCATACACTCTATAGCATACACTCTATACCCTACACTCTACACTCTATACCCTACACTCTATACCCTACACTCTACACCCTGCACTCTATACCCTACACACTATACCCTACACTCTACACTCTATACCCTACACTCTATACCCTACACTCTATACCCTACACTCTACACTCTATACCCTACACTCTATAGCCTACACTCTACAATCTATACCCTACACTCTATACCCTACACTCTATACCCTACAGTCTATACCCTACACTCTATACCCTACACTCTACACTCTATACCTTACATTCTACACTCTATTCCCTACACTCTATACCCTACACTCTATACCGTACACTCTATACCCTACACTCTATACCCTACACTCTATACCATACACTCTATACCCTACACTCTACACTCTATACCCTACACTCTACACCCTACACTCTATACCCTACACTCTAATCCCTACACTCTACACTCTATACCCTACACTCTATACCCTACACTCTATACCCTACACTCTATACCCTACACTCTACACCCTACACTCTATACCCTACACTCTATACCATACACTCTATACCCTACACTCTACACTCTATACCCTACACTCTACACCCTGCACTCTATACCCTACACACTATACCCTAAACTCTACACTCTATACCCTACACTCTATACCCTACACTCTATACCCTACACTCTACACTCTATACCCTACATTCTATAGCGTACACTCTACAATCTATACCCTACACTCTATACCCTACACTCTATACCCTACACTCTATATCCTACAGTCTATACCCTACACTCTATACCCTACACTCTACACTCTATACCTTACACTCTACACTCTATTCCCTACAATCTATACCCTACACTCTATACCCTACACTTTACACCCTACACTCTATACCCTACACTCTATACCATATACTCTATACACTACACTCTACACTCCATACCCTACACTCTACACCCTACACTCTATACCCTACACTCTAATCCCAACACTCTACACTCTATACCCTACACTCTATACCCTACACTCTACACTCTATACCTTACACTCTACACTCTATTCCCTACACTCTATACCCTACACTCAATACCCTACACTCTATACCCTACACTCTATAACCTACACTCTACACCCTACACTCTATACCCTACACTCTATACCATACACTCTATACCCTACACTCTACACTCTATACTCTACACCCTACACTCTATACCCTACACTCTAATCCCTACACTCTACACTCTATACCCTTCACTCTATACCCTACACTCTATACCCTACACTCTACACTCTCTACCCTACACTCTATACCCTACACTCTATACCCTACACTCTACACTCTATACCCTACACTCTACACTCTATACCCTAAACTCTATACCCTACACTCTATACCCTACACTCTATACCATACACTCTATACCCTACACTCTATACCCTACACTCTATACCCTACACTCTATACCCTACACTCTACACCCTACACTCTATACCCTACACTCTATACCCTACACTCTACACTCTACACCCTACACT
Source organism: Ranitomeya imitator (assembly GCF_032444005.1). Classification (NCBI taxonomy): domain Eukaryota; kingdom Metazoa; phylum Chordata; class Amphibia; order Anura; family Dendrobatidae; genus Ranitomeya; species Ranitomeya imitator. The sequence continues at coordinate 824,959 of NW_027193325.1, read as the reverse complement.
CTATACCCTACACTCTATACCCTACACTCTATACCCTACACTCTACACTCTATACCCTACACTCTACACTCTATACCCTGCACTCTATACCCTACACTCTATACCCTACACTCTATACCCTACACTCTATACCCTACACTCTATACCCTACACTCTATACCATACACTCTATACCCTACACTCTACACTCTATACCCTACACTCTATATCCTACACTCTATGCCCAACACTCTATACCCTACACTCTACACCCTACACTCTATACCCTACACTCTATACCATACACTCTATACCCTACACTCTACACTCTATACCCTACACTCTACACCCTACACTCTATACCCTACACTCTAATCCCTACAGTCTACACTCTATACCCTACACTCTATACCCTACACTCTACACTCTCTACCCTAAACTCTATACCCTACACTCTATACCCTACACTCTATACCCTACACTCTACACTCTATACCCTACACTCTACACTCTATACCCTACACTCTATACCCTACACTCAATACCCTACACTCTATACCCTACACTCTACACTCTATACCCTACACTCTATACCCTACACTCTATACCCTACACTCTACACTCTATACCCTACACTCTACACCCTACACTCTATACCCTACACTCTAATCCCTACACTCTACACTCTATACCCTACACTCTATACCCTACACTCTACACTCTATACCTTACACTCTACACTCTATTCCCTACACTCTATACCCTACACTCTATACCCTACACTCTATACCCTACACTCTATACCCTACACTCTACACCCTACACTCTATACCCTACACTCTATACCATACACTCTATACCCTACACTCTACACTCTATACCCTACACTCTATACCCTACACTCTACACCCTGCACTCTATACCCTACACACTATACCCTACACTCTACACTCTATGCCCTACACTCTATACCCTACACTCTATACCCTACACTCTACACTCTATACCCTACACTCTATAGCGTACACTCTACAATCTATACCCTACACTCTATACCCTACACTCTATACCCTACACTCTATACCCTACAGTCTATACCCTACACTCTATACCCTACACTCTACACTCTATACCTTACACTCTACACTCTATTCCCTACAATCTATACCCTACACTCTATACCCTACACTCTACACCCTACACTCTATACCCTACACTCTATACCATATACTCTATACACTACACTCTACACTCCATACCCTACACTCTACACCCTACACTCTATACCCTACACTCTAATCCCAACACTCTACACTCTATACCCTACACTCTATACCCTACACTCTACACTCTATTCCCTAGACTCTATACCCTACACTCTATACCCTACACTCTATACCCTACACTCTATACCCTACACTCTACACCCTACACTCTATACCCTACACTCTATACCATACACTCTATACCCTACACTCTACACTCTATACCCTACACTCTACACCCTGCACTCTATACCCTACACACTATACCCTACACTCTACACTCTATACCCTACACTCTATAACCTACACTCTATACCCTACACTCTACACTCTATACCCTACACTCTATAGCGTACACTCTACAATCTATACCCTACACTCTATACCCTACACTCTATACCCTACACTCTATATCCTACAGTCTATACCCTACACTCTATACCCTACACTCTACACTCTATACCCTACACTCTATACCCTACACTCTACACTCTATACTTTACACTCTACACACTATTCCCTACACTCTATACACTACACTTTATACCCTACACTCTATACCCTACACTCTATACCCTACACTCTACACCCTACACTCTATACCCTACACTCTATACCCTACACTCTACACTCTATACTTTACACTCTACACTCTATTCCCTACACTCTATACCCTACACTTTATACCCTACACTCTATACCCTACACTCTATACCATACACTCTATGCCCTACACTGTAATCCCTACACTCTACACTCTATACCCTACACTCTATACCCTACACTCTATACCCTACACTCTACACTCTCTACCCTACACTCTATACCCTACACTCTATAACATACACTCTATACCCTACACTCTATACCATACACTCTATACCATACACTCTACACTCTATACCCTACACTCTATACCATACACTCTACACCATACACTCTATAGCATACACTCTATACCCTACACTCTACACTCTATACCCTACACTCTATACCCTACACTCTACACCCTGCACTCTATACCCTACACACTATACCCTACACTCTACACTCTATACCCTACACTCTATACCCTACACTCTATACCCTACACTCTACACTCTATACCCTACACTCTATAGCCTACACTCTACAATCTATACCCTACACTCTATACCCTACACTCTATACCCTACAGTCTATACCCTACACTCTATACCCTACACTCTACACTCTATACCTTACATTCTACACTCTATTCCCTACACTCTATACCCTACACTCTATACCGTACACTCTATACCCTACACTCTATACCCTACACTCTATACCATACACTCTATACCCTACACTCTACACTCTATACCCTACACTCTACACCCTACACTCTATACCCTACACTCTAATCCCTACACTCTACACTCTATACCCTACACTCTATACCCTACACTCTATACCCTACACTCTATACCCTACACTCTACACCCTACACTCTATACCCTACACTCTATACCATACACTCTATACCCTACACTCTACACTCTATACCCTACACTCTACACCCTGCACTCTATACCCTACACACTATACCCTAAACTCTACACTCTATACCCTACACTCTATACCCTACACTCTATACCCTACACTCTACACTCTATACCCTACACTCTATAGCGTACACTCTACAATCTATACCCTACACTCTATACCCTACACTCTATACCCTACACTCTATATCCTACAGTCTATACCCTACACTCTATACCCTACACTCTACACTCTATACCTTACACTCTACACTCTATTCCCTACAATCTATACCCTACACTCTATACCCTACACTCTACACCCTACACTCTATACCCTACACTCTATACCATATACTCTATACATTACACTCTACACTCCATACCCTACACTCTACACCCTACACTCTATACCCTACACTCTAATCCCAACACTCTACACTCTATACCCTACACTCTATACCCTACACTCTACACTCTATACCTTACACTCTACACTCTATTCCCTACACTCTATACCCTACACTCAATACCCTACACTCTATACCCTACACTCTATAACCTACACTCTACACCCTACACTCTATACCCTACACTCTATACCATACACTCTATACCCTACACTCTACACTCTATACTCTACACCCTACACTCTATACCCTACACTCTAATCCCTACACTCTACACTCTATACCCTTCACTCTATACCCTACACTCTATACCCTACACTCTACACTCTCTACCCTACACTCTATACCCTACACTCTATACCCTACACTCTACACTCTATACCCTACACTCTACACTCTATACCCTAAACTCTATACCCTACACTCTATACCCTACACTCTATACCATACACTCTATACCCTACACTCTATACCCTACACTCTATACCCTACACTCTATACCCTACACTCTACACCCTACACTCTATACCCTACACTCTATACCCTACACTCTACACTCTACACCCTACACTCTATACCCTACACTCTATACCCTACACTCTATACCCTACACTCTACACTCTATACCCTACACTCTACACTCTATACCCTGCACTCTATACCCTACACTCTATACCCTACACTCTATACCCTACACTCTATACCCTACACTCTATACCCTACACTCTATACCATACACTCTATACCCTACACTCTACACTCTATACCCTACACTCTATATCCTACACTCTATGCCCAACACTCTATACCCTACACTCTACACCCTACACTCTATACCCTACACTCTATACCATACACTCTATACCCTACACTCTACACTCTATACCCTACACTCTACACCCTACACTCTATACCCTACACTCTAATCCCTACAGTCTACACTCTATACCCTACACTCTATACCCTACACTCTACACTCTCTACCCTAAACTCTATACCCTACACTCTATACCCTACACTCTATACCCTACACTCTACACTCTATACCCTACACTCTACACTCTATACCCTACACTCTATACCCTACACTCAATACCCTACACTCTATACCCTACACTCTACACTCTATACCCTACACTCTATACCCTACACTCTATACCCTACACTCTACACTCTATACCCTACACTCTACACCCTACACTCTATACCCTACACTCTAATCCCTACACTCTACACTCTATACCCTACACTCTATACCCTACACTCTACACTCTATACCTTACACTCTACACTCTATTCCCTACACTCTATACCCTACACTCTATACCCTACACTCTATACCCTACACTCTATACCCTACACTCTACACCCTACACTCTATACCCTACACTCTATACCATACACTCTATACCCTACACTCTACACTCTATACCCTACACTCTATACCCTACACTCTACACCCTGCACTCTATACCCTACACACTATACCCTACACTCTACACTCTATACCCTACACTCTATACCCTACACTCTATACCCTACACTCTACACTCTATACCCTACACTCTATAGCGTACACTCTACAATCTATACCCTACACTCTATACCCTACACTCTATACCCTACACTCTATACCCTACAGTCTATACCCTACACTCTATACCCTACACTCTACACTCTATACCTTACACTCTACACTCTATTCCCTACAATCTATACCCTACACTCTATACCCTACACCCTACACTCTATACCCTACACTCTATACCATATACTCTATACACTACACTCTACACTCCATACCCTACACTCTACACCCTACACTCTATACCCTACACTCTAATCACAACACTCTACACTCTATACCCTACACTCTATACCCTACACTCTACACTCTATACCTTACACTCTACACTCTATTCCCTACACTCTATACCCTACACTCAATACCCTACACTCTATACCCTACACTCTATAACCTACACTCTACACCCTACACTCTATACCCTACACTCTATACCATACACTCTATACCCTACACTTTACACTCTATACCCTACACTCTACACCCTACACTCTATACCCTACACTCTAATCCCTACACTCTACACTCTATACCCTTCACTCTATACCCTACACTCTATACCCTACACTCTACACTCTCTACCCTACACTCTATACCCTACACTCTATACCCTACACTCTACACTCTATACCCTACACTCTACACTCTATACCCTAAACTCTATACCCTACACTCTATACCCTACACTCTATACCATACACTCTATACCCTACACTCTATACCCTACACTCTATACCCTACACTCTATACCCTACACTCTACACCCTACACTCTATACCCTACACTCTATACCCTACACTCTACACTCTACACCCTACACTCTATACCCTACACTCTATACCCTACACTCTATACCCTACACTCTACACTCTATACCCTACACTCTACACTCTATACCTTGCACTCTATACCCTACACTCTATACCCTACACTCTATACTCTACACTCTATACCCTACACTCTACACTATATACCCTACACTCTATACCCTACACTCTATACCCTACACTCTATACCCTACACTCTATACCCTACACTCTACACTCTATACCCTACACTCTATACCCTACACTCTACACTCTATACCCTACACTCTATACCCTACACTCTACACTCTATACCTTACACTCTACACTCTATTCCCTACACTCTATACCCTACACTCTATACCCTACACTCTATACCCTACACTCTATACCCTACACTCTACACCCTACACTCTATACCCTACACTCTATACCATACACTCTATACCCTACACTCTACACTCTATACCCTACACTCTATACCCTACACTCTACACCCTGCACTCTATACCCTACACACTATACCCTACACTCTACACTCTATACCCTACACTCTATACCCTACACTCTATACCCTACACTCTACACTCTATACCCTACACTCTATAGCGTACACTCTACAATCTATACCCTACACTCTATACCCTACACTCTATACCCTACACTCTATACCCTACAGTCTATACCCTACACTCTATACCCTACACTCTACACTCTATACCTTACACTCTACACTCTATTCCCTACAATCTATACCCTACACTCTATACCCTACACCCTACACTCTATACCCTACACTCTATACCATATACTCTATACACTACACTCTACACTCCATACCCTACACTCTACACCCTACACTCTATACCCTACACTCTAATCCCAACACTCTACACTCTATACCCTACACTCTATACCCTACACTCTACACTCTATACCTTACACTCTACACTCTATTCCCTACACTCTATACCCTACACTCAATACCCTACACTCTATACCCTACACTCTATAACCTACACTCTACACCCTACACTCTATACCCTACACTCTATACCATACACTCTATACCCTACACTTTACACTCTATACCCTACACTCTACACCCTACACTCTATACCCTACACTCTAATCCCTACACTCTACACTCTATACCCTTCACTCTATACCCTACACTCTATACCCTACACTCTACACTCTCTACCCTACACTCTATACCCTACACTCTATACCCTACACTCTACACTCTATACCCTACACTCTACACTCTATACCCTAAACTCTATACCCTACACTCTATACCCTACACTCTATACCATACACTCTATACCCTACACTCTATACCCTACACTCTATACCCTACACTCTATACCCTACACTCTACACCCTACACTCTATACCCTACACTCTATACCCTACACTCTACACTCTACACCCTACACTCTATACCCTACACTCTATACCCTACACTCTATACCCTACACTCTACACTCTATACCCTACACTCTACACTCTATACCTTGCACTCTATACCCTACACTCTATACCCTACACTCTATACCCTACACTCTATACCCTACACTCTACACTATATACCCTACACTCTATACCCTACACTCTATACCCTACACTCTATACCCTACACTCTATACCCTACACTCTATACCCTACACTCTACACTCTATACCCTACACTCTATACCCTACACTCTACACTCTATACTTTACACTCTACACTCTATTCCCTACACTCTATACCCTACACTTTATACCCTACACTCTATACCCTACACTCTATACCCTACACTCTACACCCTACACTCTATACCCTACACTCTATACCATACACTCTATACCCTACACTCTACACTCTATACCCTACACTCTACACCCTACACTCTATGCCCTACACTGTAATCCCTACACTCTACACTCTATACCCTACACTCTATACACTACACTCTATACCCTACACTCTACACTCTCTACCCTACACTCTATACCCTACACTCTATAACATACACTCTATACCCTACACTCTATACCATACACTCTATACCATACACTCTACACTCTATACCCTACACTCTATACCATACACTCTACACCATACACTCTATAGCATACACTCTATACCCTACACTCTACACTCTATACCCTACACTCTATACCCTACACTCTACACCCTGCACTCTATACCCTACACACTATACCCTACACTCTACAATCTATACCCTACACTCTATACCCTACACTCTATACCCTACAGTCTATACCCTACACTCTATACCCTACACTCTACACTCTATACCTTACATTCTACACTCTATTCCCTACACTCTATACCCTACACTCTATACCGTACACTCTATACCCTACACTCTATACCCTACACTCTATACCATACACTCTATACCCTACACTCTACACTCTATACCCTACACTCTACACCCTACACTCTATACCCTACACTCTAATCCCTACACTCTACACTCTATACCCTACACTCTATACCATACACTCTATACCATACACTCTACACTCTATACCCTACACTCTATACCATACACTCTACACCATACACTCTATAGCATACACTCTATACCCTACACTCTACACTCTATACCCTACACTCTATACCCTACACTCTACACCCTGCACTCTATACCCTACACACTATACCCTACACTCTACAATCTATACCCTACACTCTATACCCTACACTCTATACCCTACAGTCTATACCCTACACTCTATACCCTACACTCTACACTCTATACCTTACATTCTACACTCTATTCCCTACACTCTATACCCTACACTCTATACCGTACACTCTATACCCTACACTCTATACCCTACACTCTATACCATACACTCTATAACCCTACACTCTACACTCTATACCCTACACTCTACACCCTACACTCTATACCCTACACTCTAATCCCTACACTCTACACTCTATACCCTACACTCTATACCCTACACTCTACACTCTATACCTTACACTCTACACTCTATTCCCTAGACTCTATACCCTACACTCTATACCCTACACTCTATACCCTACACTCTATACCCTACACTCTACACCCTACACTCTATACCCTACACTCTATACCATACACTCTATACCCTACACTCTACACTCTATACCCTACACTCTACACCCTACACTCTATACCCTACACTCTAATCCCTACACTCTACACTCTATACCCTACACTCTATACCCTACACTCTACACTCTATACCTTACACTCTACACTCTATTCCCTAGACTCTATACCCTACACTCTACACCCTACACTCTATACCCTACACTCTATACCATACACTCTATACCCTACACTCTACACTCTATACCCTTCACTCTACACCCTACACTCTATACCCTACACTCTAATCCCTACACTCTACACTCTATACCCTACACTCTATACCCTACACTCTATACCCTACACTCTACACTCTCTACCCTAAACTCTATACCCTACACTCTATACCCTACACTCTATACCCTACACTCTACACTCTATACCCTACACTCTACACTCTATACCCTACACTCTATACCCTACACTCAATACCCTACACTCTATACCCTACACTCTACACTCTATACCCTACACTCTATACCCTACACTCTATACCCTACACTCTACACTCTATATCCTACACTCTATACCCTACACCCTATGCCCTACACTCTATACCCTACACTCTACACCCTACACTCTATACCTTACACTCTATACCCTACTCTCTATACCCTACACTCTAAACTCTATACCCTACACTCTATACCCTACACTATATAACATACACTCTATACCCTACACTCTATACCCTACAATCTATACCATACACTCTATACCCTACACTCTATACCCTACACTCTATACCCTACACTCTATACCGTACACTCTATACCCTACACTCTATACCCTACACTCTATACCCTACACTCTACACCCTACACTCTATACCTTACACTCTATACCCTACACTCTATACCCTACACTCTAAACTCTATACCCTACACTCTACACTCTATACCCTACACTCTATACCCTACACTCTATACCCTACACTCTATACCCTACACTCTACACCCTACCCTCTGTACCTTACACTCTATACCCTACACTCTATACCCTACACTCTAAACTCTATACCCTACACTCTACACTCTATACCCTACACTCTACACTCTATACCCTACACTCTACACTCTACACTATATACCCTACACTCTATAACATACACTTTATACCCTACACTCTATACCATACACTCTATACCATACACTATACCCTACACTCTATACCCTACACTCTACACTCTATACCCTACACTCTATACCATACACTCTATACCCTACACTCTATACCGTACACTCTATACCCTACACTCTATACCCTAGACTCTATACCCTACACTCTACACCCTACACTCTATACCTTACACTCTATACCCTACACTCTATACCCTACACTCTAAACTCTACACCCTACATTCTACACTCTATACCCTACACTCTATACCCTACACTCTACACTCTGTACCCTACACTCTATACCATACACTCCATACCCTACACTCTATACCGTTTATGGTATAGAGTGTAGGGTATAGAGTGTAGGGTGTAGAGTGTAGGGTATAGAGTGTAGGGTATAGAGTGTAGGGTATAGAGTGTAGGGAATAGAGTGTAGAGTGTAAGGTGTAGAGTGTAGAGTGTAGGGTACAGAGTGTAGGGTATAGACTGTAGGGCATAGAGTGTAGGGTATAGAGTGTATGGTATAGATTGTAGAGTGTAGGCTATAGAGTGTAGGGTATAGAGTGTAGAGTGTAGGGTATAGAGTGTAGGGTATAGAGTGTAGGGTATAGAGTGTAGGGTGTAGAGTGTAGAGTGTAGGGTATAGTGTGTAGGGTATAGAGTGCAGGGTGTAGAGTGTAGAGTATAGAGTGTAGGGTATAGAGTGTAGAGTGTAGGGTATAGAGTGTATGCTATAGAGTGTATGGTGTAGAGTGTATGGTATAGAGTGTAGGGTATAGAGTGTAGAGTGTATGGTATAGAGTGTAGGGTATAGAGTGTAGGGTATAGAGTGTATGTTATAGAGTGTAGGGTATAGAGTGTATGGTAGAAAGTGTAGAGTGTAGGGTATAGCGTGTAGGGTATAGAGTGTAGGGTATAGAGTGTAGAGTGTAGGGATTAGAGTGTAGGGTATAGAGTGTAGGGTGTAGAGTGTAGGGTATAGAGTGTAGAGTGTAGGGTATAGAGTGTATGGTATAGAGTGTAGGGTATAGAGTGTAGGGTGTAGAGTGTAGGGTATAGAGTGTAGGGTATAGAGTGTAGGGTATAAAGTGTAGGGTATAGAGTGTAGGGAATAGAGTGTAGAGTGTAAGGTATAGAGTGTAGAGTGTAGGGTATAGAGTGTAGGGTATAGAGTGTAGAGTGTAGGGATTAGAGTGTAGGGTATAGAGTGTAGGGTGTAGAGTGTAGGGTATAGAGTGTAGAGTGTAGGGTATAGAGTGTATGGTATAGAGTGTAGGGTATAGAGTGTAGGGTGTAGAGTGTAGGGTATAGAGTGTAGGGTATAGAGTGTAGGGTATAGAGTGTAGGGAATAGAGTGTAGAGTGTAAGGTATAGAGTGTAGAGTGTAGGGTATAGAGTGTAGGGTATAGACTGTAGGGTATAGAGTGTAGGGTATAGATTGTAGAGTGTAGGCTATAGAGTGTAGGGTATAGAGTGTAGAGTGTAGGGTATAGAGTGCAGGGTGTAGAGTGTAGGGTATAGAGTGTAGGGTATAGAGTGTAGAGTGTAGGGTATAGAGTGTATGCTATAGAGTGTATGGTGTAGAGTGTATGTTATAGAGTGTAGGGTATAGAGTGTAGAGTGTAGGGTATAGAGTTTAGAGTGTGGGGTATAGAGTGTAGGGTATAGAGTGTAAGGTATAGAGTGTAGGGTGTAGAGTGTAGGGTATAGAGTGTAGGGTATAGAGTGTAGGGTATAGAGTGTACGGTATAGAGTGTAGGGTATGGAGTGTATGGTATAGAGTGTAGGGTATAGAGTGTAGAGTGTAGGGTATAGAGTGTAGGGTATAGAGTGTAGGGTATAGAGTGTAGGGTATAGAGTGTAGAGTGTAGGGTATAGAGTTTAGAGTGTAGGGTATAGAGTGTAGGGTATAGAGTGTAAGGTATAGAGTGTAGGGTGTAGAGTGTAGGGTATAGAGTCTAGGGTATAGAGTGTAGGGTATAGAGTGTACGGTATAGAGTGTAGGGTATAGAGTGTATGGTATAGAGTGTAGGGTATAGAGTGTAGAGTGTAGGGTATAGAGTGTAGGGTATAGTGTATGGTATAGAGTGTATGGTATAGAGTGTAGGGTATAAAGTGTATGTTATAGAGTGTAGGGTATATAGTGTAGAGTGTAGAGTGTAGGGTATAGAGTGTAGAGTGTAGGGTATAGAGTGTAGAGTGTAGGGTATAGAGTTTAGAGTGTAGGGTATAGAGTGTAGGGTATAGAGTGTAAGGTACAGAGTGTAGGGTGTAGAGTGTAGGGTATAGAGTGTAGGGTATAGAGTGTAGGGTATAGAGTGTAGAGTGTAGGGTATAGAGTTTAGAGTGTAGGGTATAGAGTGTAGGGTATAGGGTGTAAGGTATAGAGTGTAGGGTGTAGAGTGTAGGGTATAGAGTGTAGGGTATAGAGTGTAGGGTATAGAGTGTACGGTATAGAGTGTAGGGTATAGAGTGTAGGGTATAGAGTGTAGGGTATAGAATGTATGGTATAGATTGTAGGGTATAGAGTGTAGGGTATAGAGTGTATGTTATAGAGTGTAGGGTATAGAGTGTAGGGTATAGAGTTTAGAGTGTAGGGTATAGAGAGTAGGGTATAGAGTGTAAGGTATAGAGTGTAGGGTGTAGAGTGTAGGGTATAGAGTGTAGGGCATAGGGTGTAGGGTATAGAGTGTAGGATATAGAGTGTAGAGTGTAGGGTATAGAGTGTAGGGTATAGAGTGTAGGGTATAGAGTGTAGAGTGTAGGGTATAGAGTGTAGGGTATTGAGTGTAGGGTATAGAGTGTAGGGTATAGAGTGTAGAGTGTAGGGTATAGAGTGTAGAGTGTAGGGTATAGAGTGTAGGGTATAGAGTGTAGGGTATAGAGTGTAGGGTAGAGAGTGTAGAGTGTAGGGTATAGAGTGTAGGGTATAGAGTGTAGGGTATAGAGTGTAGAGTGTAGGGATTAGAGTGTAGGGTATAGAGTGTAGGGTGTAGAGTGTAGGGTATAGAGTGTAGAGTGTAGGGTATAGAGTGTATGGTATAGAGTGTAGGGCATAGAGTGTAGGGTGTAGAGTGTAGGGTATAGAGTGTTGGGCATAGAGTGTAGGATATAGAGTGTAGGGTATAGAGTGTAGAGTGTAGGGTATAGAGTGTATGGTATAGAGTGTAGGGTATAGAGTGTAGGGTATAGAGTGCAGGGTATAGAGTGTAGAGTGTAGGGTATAGAGTGTAGAGTGTAGGGTATAGAGTGTAGGGTATAGAGTGTAGGGTATAGAGTGTAGGGTGTAGAGTGTAGAGTGTAGGGTATAGAGTGTAGGGTATAGAGTGTAGGGTGTAGAGTGTAGGGTATAGAGTGTAGGGTATAGAGTGTAGGGTATAGAGTGTATGGTATAGAGTGTAGGGTATAGAGTGTAGGGTATAGAGTTTAGGGTATAGAGTGTAGAGTGTAGGGTATAGAGTGTAGAGTGTAGGGTATAGAGTGTAGAGTATAGAGTGTAGGAAAGAGAGTGTAGAGTGTAGTGTATAGAGTGTAGGGTATAGAGTGAAGGGTATAGAGTGTAGAGTGTAGGGATTAGAGTGTAGGGTATAGATTGTAGGGTGTAGAGTGTAGGGTATAGAGTGTAGAGTGTAGGGTATAGAGTGTATGGTATAGAGTGTAGGGTATAGAGTGTAGGGTGTAGAGTGTAGGTTATAGAGTGTAGGGTATAGAGTGTAGGGTATTGACTGTAGGGTATAGAGTGTAGGGAATAGAGTGTAGAGTGTAAGGTATAAAGTGTAGAGTGTAGGGTATAGAGTGTAGGGTATAGAGTGTAGAGTGTTGGGATTAGAGTGTAGGGTATAGAGTGTAGGGTGTAGAGTGTAGGGTATGGAGTGTAGAGTGTAGTGTATAGAGTATATGGTATAGAGTGTAGGGTATAGAGTGTAGGGTGTAGAGTGTAGGGTAGAGTGTAGGATATAGATTGTAGGGAATAGAGTGTAGAGTGTAAGGTATAGAGTGTAGAGTGTAGGGTATAGAGTGTAGGGTATAGACTGTAGGGTATAGAGTGTAGGGTATAGAGTGTAGGGTATAGAGTGTAGAGTGTAGGGTATAGAGTGTAGAGTGTAGGGTATAGAGTGTAGGGTATAGAGTGTAGGGTATAGAGTGTAGAGTGTAGGGATTAGAGTGTAGGGTATAGAGTGTAGGGTGTAGAGTGTAGGGTATAGAGTGTAGAGTGTAGGGTATAGAGTGTATGGTATAGAGTGTAGGGCATAGAGTGTAGGGTGTAGAGTGTAGGGTATAGAGTGTTGGGCATAGAGTGTAGGATATAGAGTGTAGGGTATAGAGTGTAGAGTGTAGGGTATAGAGTGTATGGTATAGAGTGTAGGGTATAGAGTGTAGGGTATAGAGTGTAGGGTATAGAGTGTAGGGTATAGAGTGCAGGGTATAGAGTGTAGAGTGTAGGGTATAGAGTGTAGAGTGTAGGGTATAGAGTGTAGGGTATAGAGTGTAGGGTATAGAGTGTAGGGTGTAGAGTGTAGGGTATAGAGTGTAGGGTATAGAGTGTAGGGTGTAGAGTGTAGGGTATAGAGTGTAGGGTATAGAGTGTAGGGTATAGAGTGTAGGGTATAGAGTGTATGGTATAGAGTGTAGGGTATAGAGTGTAGGGTATAGAGTTTAGGGTATAGAGTGTAGAGTGTAGGGTATAGAGTGTAGAGTGTAGGGTATAGAGTGTAGGGTATAGAGTGTAGGGTAGAGAGTGTAGAGTGTAGTGTATAGAGTGTAGGGTATAGAGTGAAGGGTATAGAGTGTAGAGTGTAGGGATTAGAGTGTAGGGTATAGATTGTAGGGTGTAGAGTGTAGGGTATAGAGTGTAGATTGTAGGGTATAGAGTGTATGGTATAGAGTGTAGGGTATAGAGTGTAGGGTGTAGAGTGTAGGTTATAGAGTGTAGGGTATAGAGTGTAGGGTATTGAGTGTAGGGTATAGAGTGTAGGGAATAGAGTGTAGAGTGTAAGGTATAAAGTGTAGAGTGTAGGGTATAGAGTGTAGGGTATAGAGTGTAGAGTGTTGGGATTAGAGTGTAGGGTATAGAGTGTAGGGTGTAGAGTGTAGGGTATGGAGTGTAGAGTGTAGTGTATAGAGTATATGGTATAGAGTGTAGGGTATAGAGTGTAGGGTGTAGAGTGTAGGGTAGAGTGTAGGGTATAGATTGTAGGGAATAGAGTGTAGAGTGTAAGGTATAGAGTGTAGAGTGTAGGGTATAGAGTGTAGGGTATAGACTGTAGGGTATAGAGTGTAGGGTATAGAGTGTAGGGTATAGAGTGTAGGGTATAGATTGTAGAGTGTACGCTATAGAGTGTAGGGTATAGAGTGTAGAGTGTAGGGTATAGAGTGTAGGGTATAGAGTGTAGGGTATAGAGTGTAGAGTGTAGGGTATGGTTTGTAGGGTATAGAGTGCAGGGTGTAGAGTGTAGGGTATAGAGTGTAGAGTGTAGGGTATAGAGTGTATGGTATAGAGTGTAGGGTATAGAGTGTAGAGTGTAGAGTGTAGGCTTTAGAGTGTATGGTATAGAGTGTAGGGTATAGATTGTAGGGTATAGAGTGTACGGTATAGAGTGTAGGGTATAGAGTGTAGGGAATAGAGTGTAGAATGTAAGGTATAGAGTGTAGAGTGTAGGGTATAGAGTGTAGGGTATAGACTGTAGGGTATAGAGTGTAGGGTATAGAGTGTAGGGTATAGATTGTAGAGTGTAGGCTATAGAGTGTAGGGTATAGAGTGTAGAGTGTAGGGTATAGAGTGTAGGGTATAGAGTGTAGGGTATAGAGTGTAGGGTATAGAGTGTAGAGTGTAGGGTATAGTGTGTAGGGTATAGAGTGCAGGGTGTAGAGTGTAGGGTATAGAGTGTAGGGTATAGAGTGTAGAGTGTAGGGTATAGAGTGTATGCTATAGAGTGTATGGTGTAGAGTGTATGGTATAGAGTGTAGGGTATAGAGTGTAGAGTGTATGGTATAGAGTGTATGGTATAGAGTGTAGGGTATAGAGTGTATGTTATAGAGTGTAGGGTATAGAGTGTAGGGTAGAGAGTGTAGAGTGTAGGGTATAGAGTGTAGGGTATAGAGTGTAGGGTATAGAGTGTAGAGTGTAGGGATTACAGTGTAGGGCATAGAGTGTAGGGTGTAGAGTGTAGGGTATAGAGTGTAGAGTGTAGGGTATAGAGTGTATGGTATAGAGTGTAGGGTATAGAGTGTAGGGTGTAAAGTGTAGGGTATAGAGTGTAGGTTATAGAGTGTAGGGTATAAAGTGTAGGGTATATAGTGTAGGGAATAGAGTGTAGAGTGTAAAGTATAGAGTGTAGAGTGTAGGGTATAGAGTGTCGGGTATAGAGTGTAGAGTGTAGGGTATAGAGTGTAGGGTATAGAGTGTAGGGTATAGAGTGTAGGGTATAGAGTGTAGGGTATATAGTGTAGAGTGTAGGGTATAGAGTGAAGGGTATAGAGTGTAGGGTATAGAGTGTAGGGTATAGAGTGCAGGGTATAGAGTGTAGAGTGTAGGGTATAGAGTGTAGAGTGTAGGGTATAGAGTGTAGGGTATAGAGTGTAGGGTATAGAGTGTAGGGTGTAGAGTGTAGAGTGTAGGGTATAGAGTGTAGGGTATAGAGTGTAGGGTGTAGAGTGTAGGGTATAGAGTGTAGGGTATAGAGTGTAGGGTATAGAGTGTAGGGTATAGAGTGTATGGTATAGAGTGTAGGGTATAGAGTGTAGGGTATAGAGTTTAGGGTATAGAGTGTAGAGTGTAGGGTATAGAGTGTAGAGTGTAGGGTATAGAGTGTAGGGTATAGAGTGTAGGGTAGAGAGTGTAGAGTGTAGGGTATAGAGTGTAGGGTATAGAGTGAAGGGTATAGAGTGTAGAGCGTAGGGATTAGAGTGTAGGGTATAGAGTGTAGGGTGTAGAGTGTAGGGTATAGAGTGTAGAGTGTAGGGTATAGAGTGTATGGTATAGAGTGTAGGGTATAGAGTGTAGGGTGTAGAGTGTAGGTTATAGAGTGTAAGGTATAGAGTGTAGGGTATTGAGTGTAGGGTATAGAGTGTAGGGAATAGAGTGTAGAGTGTAAGGTATAGAGTGTAGAGTGTAGGGTATAGAGTGTAGGGTATAGAGTGTAGAGTGTTGGGATTAAAGTGTAGGGTATAGAGTGTAGGGTGTAGAGTGTAGGGTATGGAGTGTAGTGTATAGAGTATATGGTATAGAGTGTAGGGTGTAGAGTGTAGGGTATAGAGTGTAGGGTATAGATTGTAGGGAATAGAGTGTAGAGTGTAAGGTATAGAGTGTAGAGTGTAGGGTATAGAGTGTAGGGTATAGACTGTAGGGTATAGAGTGTAGGGTATAGAGTGTAGGGTATAGAGTGTAGGGTATAGATTGTAGAGTGTACGCTATAGAGTGTAGGGTATAGAGTGTAGAGTGTAGGGTATAGAGTGTAGGGTATAGAGTGTAGGGTATAGAGTGTAGAGTGTAGGGTATAGTGTGTAGGGTATAGAGTGCAGGGTGTAGAGTGTAGGGTATAGAGTGTAGGGTATAGAGTGTAGAGTGTAGGGTATAGAGTGTATGGTATAGAGTGTAGGGTATAGAGTGTAGGGTGTAGAGTGTAGGGTATAGAGTGTAGGGTATAGAGTGTAGGGTATAGAGTGTAGGGTATAGAGTGTAGGGAATAGAGTGTAGAGTGTAAGGTATAGAGTGTAGAGTGTAGGGTATAGAGTGTAGGGTATAGAGTGTAGAGTGTAGGGATTAGAGTGTAGGGTATAGAGTGTAGGGTGTAGAGTGTAGGGTATAGAGTGTAGAGTGTAGGGTATAGTGTGTAGGGTATAGAGTGCAGGGTGTAGAGTGTAGGGTATAGAGTGTAGGGTATAGAGTGTAGAGTGTAGGGTATAGAGTGTATGCTATAGAGTGTATGGTGTAGAGTGTATGGTATAGAGTGTAGGGTATAGAGTGTAGAGTGTATGGTATAGAGTGTATGGTATAGAGTGTAGGGTATAGAGTGTATGTTATAGAGTGTAGGGTATAGAGTGTAGGGTAGAGAGTGTAGAGTGTAGGGTATAGAGTGTAGGGTATAGAGTGTAGAGTGTAGGGATTACAGTGTAGGGCATAGAGTGCAGGGTGTAGAGTGTAGGGTATAGAGTGTAGAGTGTAGGGTATAGAGTGTATGGTATAGAGTGTAGGGTATAGAGTGTAGGGTGTAAAGTGTAGGGTATAGAGTGTAGGTTATAGAGTGTAGGGTATAAAGTGTAGGGTATAGAGTGTAGGGAATAGAGTGTAGAGTGTAAAGTATAGAGTGTAGAGTGTAGGGTATAGAGTGTAGGGTATAGAGTGTAGAGTGTAGGGTATAGAGTGTAGGGTATAGAGTGTAGGGTATAGAGTGTAGGGTATAGAGTGTAGGGTATATAGTGTAGAGTGTAGGGTATAGAGTGCAGGGTATAGAGTGTAGGGTATAGAGTGTAGGGTATAGAGTGCAGGGTATAGAGTGTAGAGTGTAGGGTATAGAGTGTAGAGTGTAGGGTATAGAGTGTAGGGTATAGAGTGTAGGGTATAGAGTGTAGGGTGTAGAGTGTAGAGTGTAGGGTATAGAGTGTAGGGTATAGAGTGTAGGGTGTAGAGTGTAGGGTATAGAGTGTAGGGTATAGAGTGTAGGGTATAGAGTGTAGGGTATAGAGTGTATGGTATAGAGTGTAGGGTATAGAGTGTAGGGTATAGAGTGTAGGGTAGAGAGTGTAGAGTGTAGGGTATAGAGTGTAGGGTATAGAGTGAAGGGTATAGAGTGTAGAGTGTAGGGATTAGAGTGTAGGGTATAGAGTGTAGGGTGTAGAGTGTAGGGTATAGAGTGTAGAGTGTAGGGTATAGAGTGTATGGTATAGAGTGTAGGGTATAGAGTGTAGGGTGTAGAGTGTAGGTTATAGAGTGTAAGGTATAGAGTGTAGGGTATTGAGTGTAGGGTATAGAGTGTAGGGAATAGAGTGTAGAGTGTAAGGTATAGAGTGTAGAGTGTAGGGTATAGAGTGTAGGGTATAGAGTGTAGAGTGTTGGGATTAAAGTGTAGGGTATAGAGTGTAGGGTGTAGAGTGTAGGGTATGGAGTGTAGAGTGTAGTGTATAGAGTATATGGTATAGAGTGTAGGGTGTAGAGTGTAGGGTATAGAGTGTAGGGTATAGATTGTAGGGAATAGAGTGTAGAGTGTAAGGTATAGAGTGTAGAGTGTAGGGTATAGAGTGTAGGGTATAGACTGTAGGGTATAGAGTGTAGGGTATAGAGTGTAGGGTATAGAGTGTAGGGTATAGATTGTAGAGTGTACGCTATAGAGTGTAGGGTATAGAGTTTAGAGTGTAGGGTATAGAGTGTAGGGTATAGAGTGTAGGGTATAGAGTGTAGAGTGTAGGGTATAGTGTGTAGGGTATAGAGTGCAGGGTGTAGAGTGTAGGGTATAGAGTGTAGGGTATAGAGTGTAGAGTGTAGGGTATAGAGTGTATGGTATAGAGTGTAGGGTATAGAGTGTAGGGTGTAGAGTGTAGGGTATAGAGTGTAGGGTATAGAGTGTAGGGTATAGAGTGTAGGGTATAGAGTGTAGGGATAGAGTGTAGAGTGTAAGGTATAGAGTGTAGAGTGTAGGGTATAGAGTGTAGGGTATAGAGTGTAGAGTGTAGGGATTAGAGTGTAGGGTATAGAGTGTAGGGTGTAGAGTGTAGGGTATAGAGTGTAGAGTGTAGGGTATAGAGTGTATGGTATAGAGTGTAGGGTATAGAGTGTAGGGTATAGAGTGTACGGTAGAGAGTGTAGGGTATAGAGTGTATGGTATAGAGTGTAGGGTATAGAGTGTAGGGTATAGAGTGTAAGGTATAGAGTGTAGGGAATAGAGTGTAGAATGTAAGGTATAGAGTGTAGAGTGTAGGGTATAGAGTGTAGGGTATAGACTGTAGGGTATAGAGTGTAGGGTATAGAGTGTAGGGTATAGATTGTAGAGTGTAGGCTATAGAGTGTAGGGTATAGAGTGTAGAGTGTAGGGTATAGAGTGTAGGGTATAGAGTGTAGGGTATAGAGTGTAGGGTATAGAGTGTAGAGTGTAGGGTATAGTGTGTAGGGTATAGAGTGCAGGGTGTAGAGTGTAGGGTATAGAGTGTAGGGTATAGAGTGTAGAGTGTAGGGTATAGAGTGTATGCTATAGAGTGCATGGTGTAGAGTGTATGGTATAGAGTGTAGGGTATAGAGTGTAGAGTGTATGGTATAGAGTGTATGGTATAGAGTGTAGGGTATAGAGTGTATGTTATAGAGTGTAGGGTATAGAGTGTAGGGTAGAGAGTGTAGAGTGTAGGGTATAGAGTGTAGGGTATAGAGTGTAGGGTATAGAGTGTAGAGTGTAGGGATTACAGTGTAGGGCATAGAGTGTAGGGTGTAGAGTGTAGGGTATAGAGTGTAGAGTGTAGGGTATAGAGTGTATGGTATAGAGTGTAGGGTATAGAGTGTAGGGTGTAGAGTGTAGGGTATAGAGTGTAGGGTATAGAGTGTAGGGTATAAAGTGTAGGGTATAGAGTGTAGGGAATAGAGTGTAGAGTGTAAAGTATAGAGTGTAGAGTGTAGGGTATAGAGTGTAGGGTATAGAGTGTAGAGTGTAGGGATTAGAGTGTAGGGTATAGAGTGTAGGGTGTAGAGTGTAGGGTATAGAGTGTAGAGTGTAGGGTATAGAGTGTATGGTATAGAGTGTAGGGTATAGAGTGTAGGGTGTAGAGTGTAGGGTATAGAGTGTAGGGTATAGAGTGTAGGGTATAGAGTGTAGGGTATAGAGTGTAGGGAATAGAGTGTAGAGTGTAAGGTATAGAGTGTAGAGTGTAGGGTATAGAGTGTAGGGTATAGACTGTAGGGTATAGAGTGTAGGGTATAGAGTGTAGGGTATAGATTGTAGAGTGTAGGCTATAGAGTGTAGGGTATAGAGTGTAGAGTGTAGGGTATAGAGTGTAGGGTATAGAGTGTAGGGTATAGAGTGTAGGGTATAGAGTGTAGAGTGTAGGGTATAGTGTGTACGGTATAGAGTGCAGGGTGTAGAGTGTAGGGTATAGAGTGTAGGTTATAGAGTGTAGAGTGTAGGGTATAGAGTGTATGCTATAGAGTGTATGGTGTAGTGTGTATGGTATAGAGTGTAGGGTATAGAGTGTAGGGTGTATGGTATAGAGTGTAGGGTATAGAGTGTAGGGTATAGAGTGTATGCTATAGAGTGTAGGGTATAGAGTGTAGAGTGTAGGGTATAGAGTTTAGAGTGTAGGGTATAGAGTGTAGGGTATAGAGTGTAAGTTATAGAGTGTAGGGTGTAGAGTGTAGGGTATAGAGTGTAGGGTATAGAGTGTAGGGTATAGAGTGTACGGTATAGAGTGTAGGGTATGGAGTGTATGGTATAGAGTGTAGGGTATAGAGTGTAGAGTGTAGGGTATAGAGTTTAGGGTATATAGTGTAGGGTATAGAGTGTAGGGTATAGAGTGTAGGGTATAGAGTGTAGGGTATAGAGTGTAGAGTGTAGGGTATAGAGTTTAGAGTGTAGGGTATAGAGTGTAAGGTATAGAGTGTAGGGTGTAGAGTGTAGGGTATAGAGTGTAGGGTATAGAGTGTAGGGTATATAGTGTACGGTATAGAGTGTAGGGTATATAGTGTATGGTATAGAGTGTAGGGTATAGAGTGTAGAGTGTAGGGTATAGAGTGTAGGCTATAGAGTGTAGGGTATAGAGTGTAGAGTGTAGGGTATAGAGTTTAGAGTGTAGGGTATAGAGTGTAGGGTATAGAGTGTAAGGTATAGAGTGTAGGGTGTAGAGTGTAGGGTATAGAGTGTAGGGTATAGAGTGTAGGGTATAGAGTGTACGGTATAGAGTGTAGGGTATAGAGTGTATGGTATAGAGTGTAGGGTATAGAGTGTAGGGTATAGAGTGTAGGGTATAGAGTGTAGGGTATAGAGTGTAGAGTGTAGGGTATAGAGTGTAGGGTATAGAGTGTAGGTTATAGATTGTAGGGTATAGAGTGTAGGGTAGAGAGTGTAGAGTGTAGGGTACAGAGTGTAGAGTGTAGGGATTAGAGTGTAGGGTATAGAGTGTAGGGTGTAGAGTGTAGGGTATAGAGTGTAGAGTGTAGGGTATAGAGTGTAGGGTGTAGAGTGTAGGGTATAGAGTGTAGAGTGTAGGGTATAGAGTGTATGGTATAGAGTGTAGGGTATAGAGTGTAGGGTGTAGAGTGTAGGGTATAGAGTGTAGGGTATAGAGTGTAGGGTATAGAGTGTAGGGTATAGAGTGTAGGGAATAGAGTGTAGAGTGTAAGGTATAGAGTGTAGAGTGTAGGGTATAGAGTGTAGGGTATAGACTGTAGGGTATAGAGTGTAGGGTATAGAGTGTAGGGTATAGATTGTAGAGTGTAGGCTATAGAGTGTAGGGTATAGAGTGTAGAGTGTAGGGTATAGAGTGTAGGGTATAGAGGGTAGGGTATAGAGTGTAGGGTATAGAGTGTAGAGTGTAGGGTATAGTGTGTACGGTATAGAGTGCAGGGTGTAGAGTGTAGGGTATAGAGTGTAGGTTATAGAGTGTAGAGTGTAGGGTATAGAGTGTATGCTATAGAGTGTATGGTGTAGTGTGTATGGTATAGAGTGTAGGGTATAGAGTGTAGGGTGTATGGTATAGAGTGTAGGGTATAGAGTGTAGGGTATAGAGTGTATGCTATAGAGTGTAGGGTATAGAGTGTAGAGTGTAGGGTATAGAGTTTAGAGTGTAGGGTATAGAGTGTAGGGTATAGAGTGTAAGTTATAGAGTGTAGGGTGTAGAGTGTAGGGTATAGAGTGTAGGGTATAGAGTGTAGGGTATAGAGTGTACGGTATAGAGTGTAGGGTATGGAGTGTATGGTATAGAGTGTAGGGTATAGAGTGTAGAGTGTAGGGTATAGAGTTTAGGGTATATAGTGTAGGGTATAGAGTGTAGGGTATAGAGTGTAGGGTATAGAGTGTAGGGTATAGAGTGTAGAGTGTAGGGTATAGAGTTTAGAGTGTAGGGTATAGAGTGTAAGGTATAGAGTGTAGGGTGTAGAGTGTAGGGTATAGAGTGTAGGGTATAGAGTGTAGGGTATAGAGTGTACGGTATAGAGTGTAGGGTATATAGTGTATGGTATAGAGTGTAGGGTATAGAGTGTAGAGTGTAGGGTATAGAGTGTAGGCTATAGAGTGTAGGGTATAGAGTGTAGAGTGTAGGGTATAGAGTTTAGAGTGTAGGGTATAGAGTGTAGGGTATAGAGTGTAAGGTATAGAGTGTAGGGTGTAGAGTGTAGGGTATAGAGTGTAGGGTATAGAGTGTAGGGTATAGAGTGTAGGGTATAGAGTGTACGGTATAGAGTGTAGGGTATAGAGTGTATGGTATAGAGTGTAGGGTATAGAGTGTAGGGTATAGAGTGTAGGGTATAGAGTGTAGGGTATAGAGTGTAGAGTGTAGGGTATAGAGTGTAGGGTATAGAGTGTAGGTTATAGATTGTAGGGTATAGAGTGTAGGGTAGAGAGTGTAGAGTGTAGGGTACAGAGTGTAGAGTGTAGCGATTAGTGTAGAGTATAGAGTGTAGGGTGTAGAGTGTAGGGTATAGAGTGTAGAGTGTAGGGTATAGAGTGTAGGGCATAGAGTGTAGGGTATAGAGTGTAGAGTGTAGGGTATAGAGTTTAGAGTGTAGGGTATAGAGTGTAGGGTATAGAGTGTAAGGTATAGAGTGTAGGGTGTAGAGTGTAGGGTATAGAGTGTAGGGTATAGAGTGTAGGGTATAGAGTGTATGGTATAGAGTGTAGGGTATAGAGTGTATGGTATAGAGTGTAGGGTATAGAGTGTAGGGTATAGAGTGTAGGGTATAGAGTGTAGGGTATAGAGTGTAGAGTGTAGGGTATAGAGTGTAGGGTATAGAGTGTAGGTTATAGATTGTAGGGTATAGAGTGTAGGGTAGAGAGTGTAGAGTGTAGGGTATAGAGTGTAGGGTATAGAGTGTAGAGTGTAGGGATTAGAGTGTAGGGTATAGAGTGTAGGGTGTAGAGTGTAGGGTATAGAGTGTAGAGTGTAGGGTATAGAGTGTAGGGCATAGAGTGTAGGGTATAGAGTGTAGGGTATAGAGTGTAGATTGTAGGGTATAGAGTGTATGGTATAGAGTGTAGGGTATAGAATGTAGGGTATAGAGTGTAGGGTATAGAGTGTAGGGTATATAGTGTAGAGTGTAGGGTATAGAGTGTAGGGTGTAGAGTGTAGGGTATAGAGTGTAGAGTGTAGGGATTAGAGTGTAGGGTATAGAGTGTAGGGTGTAGAGTGTAGGGTATAGAGTGTAGAGTGTAGGATATAGAGTCTATGATATAGAGTGTAGGGTATAGAGTGTAGGGTGTAGAGTGTAGGGTATAGAGTGTAGGGCATAGAGTGTAGGGTATAGAGTGTAGGTATAGAGTGTAGAGTGTAGGGTATAGAGTGTATGGTATAGAGTGTAGGGTATAGAGTGTAGGGTATAGAGTGTAGGGTATAGAGTGTAGGGCAAAGAGTGTAGGGTATAGATTGTAGGGTATAGAGTGTAGAGTGTAGGGTATAGAGTGTAGGGTATAGATTGTAGGGTATATAGTGTAGAGTGTAGGGTATAGAGTGTAGGGTATAGAGTGTAGGGTATAGAGTGTAGGGTGTAGAGTGTAGAGTGTAGGGTATAGAGTGTAGGGTATAGAGTGTAGGGTGTAGAGTGTAGGGTATAGAGTGTAGGGTATAGAGTGTAGGGTATAGAGTGTAGGGTATAGAGTGTATGGTATAGAGTGTAGGGTATAGAGTGTAGGGTATAGAGTGTAGGGTAGAGAGTGTAGAGTGTAGGGTATAGAGTGTAGGGTATAGAGTGAAGGGTATAGAGTGTAGAGTGTAGGGATTAGAGTGTAGGGTATAGAGTGTAGGGTGTAGAGTGTAGGGTATAGAGTGTAGAGTGTAGGGTATAGAGTGTATGGTATAGAGTGTAGGGTATAGAGTGTAGGGTGTAGAGTGTAGGTTATAGAGTGTAAGGTATAGAGTGTAGGGTATTGAGTGTAGGGTATAGAGTGTAGGGAATAGAGTGTAGAGTGTAAGGTATAGAGTGTAGAGTGTAGGGTATAGAGTGTAGGGTATAGAGTGTAGAGTGTTGGGATTAAAGTGTAGGGTATAGAGTGTAGGGTGTAGAGTGTAGGGTATGGAGTGTAGAGTGTAGTGTATAGAGTATATGGTATAGAGTGTAGGGTGTAGAGTGTAGGGTATAGAGTGTAGGGTATAGATTGTAGGTAATAGAGTGTAGAGTGTAAGGTATAGAGTGTAGAGTGTAGGGTATAGAGTGTAGGGTATAGACTGTAGGGTATAGAGTGTAGGGTATAGAGTGTAGGGTATAGAGTGTAGGGTATAGATTGTAGAGTGTACGCTATAGAGTGTAGGGTATAGAGTTTAGAGTGTAGGGTATAGAGTGTAGGGTATAGAGTGTAGGGTATAGAGTGTAGAGTGTAGGGTATAGTGTGTAGGGTATAGAGTGCAGGGTGTAGAGTGTAGGGTATAGAGTGTAGGGTATAGAGTGTAGAGTGTAGGGTATAGAGTGTATGGTATAGAGTGTAGGGTATAGAGTGTAGGGTGTAGAGTGTAGGGTATAGAGTGTAGGGTATAGAGTGTAGGGTATAGAGTGTAGGGTATAGAGTGTAGGGAATAGAGTGTAGAGTGTAAGGTATAGAGTGTAGAGTGTAGGGTATAGAGTGTAGGGTATAGAGTGTAGAGTGTAGGGATTAGAGTGTAGGGTATAGAGTGTAGGGTGTAGAGTGTAGGGTATAGAGTGTAGAGTGTAGGGTATAGAGTGTATGGTATAGAGTGTAGGGTATAGAGTGTAGGGTATAGAGTGTACGGTAGAGAGTGTAGGGTATAGAGTGTATGGTATAGAGTGTAGGGTATAGAGTGTAGGGTATAGAGTGTAGGGTATAGAGTGTAGGGAATAGAGTGTAGAATGTAAGGTATAGAGTGTAGAGTGTAGGGTATAGAGTGTAGGGTATAGACTGTAGGGTATAGAGTGTAGGGTATAGAGTGTAGGGTATAGATTGTAGAGTGTAGGCTATAGAGTGTAGGGTATAGAGTGTAGAGTGTAGGGTATAGAGTGTAGGGTATAGAGTGTAGGGTATAGAGTGTAGGGTATAGAGTGTAGAGTGTAGGGTATAGTGTGTAGGGTATAGAGTGCAGGGTGTAGAGTGTAGGGTATAGAGTGTAGGGTATAGAGTGTAGAGTGTAGGGTATAGAGTGTATGCTATAGAGTGTATGGTGTAGAGTGTATGGTATAGAGTGTAGGGTATAGAGTGTAGAGTGTATGGTATAGAGTGTATGGTATAGAGTGTAGGGTATAGAGTGTATGTTATAGAGTGTAGGGTATAGAGTGTAGGGTAGAGAGTGTAGAGTGTAGGGTATAGAGTGTAGGGTATAGAGTGTAGAGTGTAGGGATTACAGTGTAGGGCATAGAGTGTAGGGTGTAGAGTGTAGGGTATAGAGTGTAGAGTGTAGGGTATAGAGTGTATGGTATAGAGTGTAGGGTATAGAGTGTAGGGTGTAGAGTGTAGGGTATAGAGTGTAGGGTATAGAGTGTAGGGTATAAAGTGTAGGGTATAGAGTGTAGGGAATAGAGTGTAGAGTGTAAAGTATAGAGTGTAGAGTGTAGGGTATAGAGTGTAGGGTATAGAGTGTAGAGTGTAGGGATTAGAGTGTAGGGTATAGAGTGTAGGGTGTAGAGTGTAGGGTGTAGAGTGTAGGGTATAGAGTGTAGAGTGTAGGGTATAGAGTGTATGGTATAGAGTGTAGGGTATAGAGTGTAGGGTGTAGAGTGTAGGGTATAGAGTGTAGGGTATAGAGTGTAGGGTATAGAGTGTAGGGTATAGAGTGTAGGGAATAGAGTGTAGAGTGTAAGGTATAGAGTGTAGAGTGTAGGGTATAGAGTGTAGGGTATAGACTGTAGGGTATAGAGTGTAGGGTATAGAGTGTAGGGTATAGATTGTAGAGTGTAGGCTATAGAGTGTAGGGTATAGAGTGTAGAGTGTAGGGTATAGAGTGTAGGGTATAGAGTGTAGGGTATAGAGTGTAGGGTATAGAGTGTAGAGTGTAGGGTATAGTGTGTACGGTATAGAGTGCAGGGTGTAGAGTGTAGGGTATAGAGTGTAGGTTATAGAGTGTAGAGTGTAGGGTATAGAGTGTATGCTATAGAGTGTATGGTGTAGTGTGTATGGTATAGAGTGTAGGGTATAGAGTGTAGGGTGTATGGTATAGAGTGTAGGGTATAGAGTGTAGGGTATAGAGTGTATGCTATAGAGTGTAGGGTATAGAGTGTAGAGTGTAGGGTATAGAGTTTAGAGTGTAGGGTATAGAGTGTAGGGTATAGAGTGTAAGTTATAGAGTGTAGGGTGTAGAGTGTAGGGTATAGAGTGTAGGGTATAGAGTGTAGGGTATAGAGTGTACGGTATAGAGTGTAGGGTATGGAGTGTATGGTATAGAGTGTAGGGTATAGAGTGTAGAGTGTAGGGTATAGAGTTTAGGGTATATAGTGTAGGGTATAGAGTGTAGGGTATAGAGTGTAGGGTATAGAGTGTAGGGTATAGAGTGTAGGGTATAGAGTTTAGAGTGTAGGGTATAGAGTGTAAGGTATAGAGTGTAGGGTGTAGAGTGTAGGGTATAGAGTGTAGGGTATAGAGTGTAGGGTATAGAGTGTACGGTATAGAGTGTAGGGTATATAGTGTATGGTATAGAGTGTAGGGTATAGAGTGTAGAGTGTAGGGTATAGAGTGTAGGCTATAGAGTGTAGGGTATAGAGTGTAGAGTGTAGGGTATAGAGTTTAGAGTGTAGGGTATAGAGTGTAGGGTATAGAGTGTAAGGTATAGAGTGTAGGGTGTAGAGTGTAGGGTATAGAGTGTAGGGTATAGAGTGTAGGGTATAGAGTGTACGGTATAGAGTGTAGGGTATAGAGTGTATGGTATAGAGTGTAGGGTATAGAGTGTAGGGTATAGAGTGTAGGGTATAGAGTGTAGGGTATAGAGTGTAGAGTGTAGGGTATAGAGTGTAGGGTATAGAGTGTAGGTTATAGATTGTAGGGTATAGAGTGTAGGGTAGAGAGTGTAGAGTGTAGGGTACAGAGTGTAGAGTGTAGGGATTAGAGTGTAGGGTATAGAGTGTAGGGTGTAGAGTGTAGGGTATAGAGTGTAGAGTGTAGGGTATAGAGTGTAGGGCATAGAGTGTAGGGTATAGAGTGTAGAGTGTAGGGTATAGAGTTTAGAGTGTAGGGTATAGAGTGTAGGGTATAGAGTGTAAGGTATAGAGTGTAGGGTGTAGAGTGTAGGGTATAGAGTGTAGGGTATAGAGTGTAGGGTATAGAGTGTATGGTATAGAGTGTAGGGTATAGAGTGTATGGTATAGAGTGTAGGGTATAGAGTGTAGGGTATAGAGTGTAGGGTATAGAGTGTAGGGTATAGAGTGTAGAGTGTAGGGTATAGAGTGTAGGGTATAGAGTGTAGGTTATAGATTGTAGGGTATAGAGTGTAGGGTAGAGAGTGTAGAGTGTAGGGTATAGAGTGTAGGGTATAGAGTGTAGAGTGTAGGGATTAGAGTGTAGGGTATAGAGTGTAGGGTGTAGAGTGTAGGGTATAGAGTGTAGAGTGTAGGGTATAGAGTGTAGGGCATAGAGTGTAGGGTATAGAGTGTAGGGTATAGAGTGTAGATTGTAGGGTATAGAGTGTATGGTATAGAGTGTAGGGTATAGAATGTAGGGTATAGAGTGTAGGGTATAGAGTGTAGGGTATATAGTGTAGAGTGTAGGGTATAGAGTGTAGGGTGTAGAGTGTAGGGTATAGAGTGTAGAGTGTAGGGATTAGAGTGTAGGGTATAGAGTGTAGGGTGTAGAGTGTAGGGTATAGAGTGTAGAGTGTAGGATATAGAGTCTATGGTATAGAGTGTAGGGTATAGAGTGTAGGGTGTAGAGTGTAGGGTATAGAGTGTAGGGCATAGAGTGTAGGGTATAGAGTGTAGGTATAGAGTGTAGAGTGTAGGGTATAGAGTGTATGGTATAGAGTGTAGGGTATAGAGTGTAGGGTATAGAGTGTAGGGTATAGAGTGTAAGGTATAGAGTGTAGGGTGTAGAGTGTAGGGTATAGAGTGTAGGGTATAGAGTGTAGGGTATAGAGTGTATGGTATAGAGTGTAGGGTATAGAGTGTATGGTATAGAGTGTAGGGTATAGAGTGTAGGGTATAGAGTGTAGGGTATAGAGTGTAGGGTATAGAGTGTAGAGTGTAGGGTATAGAGTGTAGGGTATAGAGTGTAGGTTATAGATTGTAGGGTATAGAGTGTAGGGTAGAGAGTGTAGAGTGTAGGGTATAGAGTGTAGGGTATAGAGTGTAGAGTGTAGGGATTAGAGTGTAGGGTATAGAGTGTAGGGTGTAGAGTGTAGGGTATAGAGTGTAGAGTGTAGGGTATAGAGTGTAGGGCATAGAGTGTAGGGTATAGAGTGTAGGGTATAGAGTGTAGATTGTAGGGTATAGAGTGTATGGTATAGAGTGTAGGGTATAGAATGTAGGGTATAGAGTGTAGGGTATAGAGTGTAGGGTATATAGTGTAGAGTGTAGGGTATAGAGTGTAGGGTGTAGAGTGTAGGGTATAGAGTGTAGAGTGTAGGGATTAGAGTGTAGGGTATAGAGTGTAGGGTGTAGAGTGTAGGGTATAGAGTGTAGAGTGTAGGATATAGAGTCTATGGTATAGAGTGTAGGGTATAGAGTGTAGGGTGTAGAGTGTAGGGTATAGAGTGTAGGGCATAGAGTGTAGGGTATAGAGTGTAGGTACAGAGTGTAGAGTGTAGGGTATAGAGTGTATGGTATAGAGTGTAGGGTATAGAGTGTAGGGTATAGAGTGTAGGGTATAGAGTGTAGGGCAAAGAGTGTAGGGTATAGATTGTAGGGTATAGAGTGTAGAGTGTAGGGTATAGAGTGTAGGGTATAGATTGTAGGGTATATAGTGTAGAGTGTAGGGTATAGAGTGTAGGGTATAGAGTGTAGGGTATAGAGTGTAGGGTGTAGAGTGTAGAGTGTAGGGTATAGAGTGTAGGGTATAGAGTGTAGGGTGTAGAGTGTAGGGTATAGAGTGTAGGGTATAGAGTGTAGGGTATAGAGTGTAGGGTATAGAGTGTATGGTATAGAGTGTAGGGTATAGAGTGTAGGGTATAGAGTGTAGGGTAGAGAGTGTAGAGTGTAGGGTATAGAGTGTAGGGTATAGAGTGAAGGGTATAGAGTGTAGAGTGTAGGGATTAGAGTGTAGGGTATAGAGTGTAGGGTGTAGAGTGTAGGGTATAGAGTGTAGAGTGTAGGGTATAGAGTGTATGGTATAGAGTGTAGGGTATAGAGTGTAGGGTGTAGAGTGTAGGTTATAGAGTGTAAGGTATAGAGTGTAGGGTATTGAGTGTAGGGTATAGAGTGTAGGGAATAGAGTGTAGAGTGTAAGGTATAGAGTGTAGAGTGTAGGGTATAGAGTGTAGGGTATAGAGTGTAGAGTGTTGGGATTAAAGTGTAGGGTATAGAGTGTAGGGTGTAGAGTGTAGGGTATGGAGTGTAGAGTGTAGTGTATAGAGTATATGGTATAGAGTGTAGGGTGTAGAGTGTAGGGTATAGAGTGTAGGGTATAGATTGTAGGGAATAGAGTGTAGAGTGTAAGGTATAGAGTGTAGAGTGTAGGGTATAGAGTGTAGGGTATAGACTGTAGGGTATAGAGTGTAGGGTATAGAGTGTAGGGTATAGAGTGTAGGGTATAGATTGTAGAGTGTACGCTATAGAGTGTAGGGTATAGAGTTTAGAGTGTAGGGTATAGAGTGTAGGGTATAGAGTGTAGGGTATAGAGTGTAGAGTGTAGGGTATAGTGTGTAGGGTATAGAGTGCAGGGTGTAGAGTGTAGGGTATAGAGTGTAGGGTATAGAGTGTAGAGTGTAGGGTATAGAGTGTATGGTATAGAGTGTAGGGTATAGAGTGTAGGGTGTAGAGTGTAGGGTATAGAGTGTAGGGTATAGAGTGTAGGGTATAGAGTGTAGGGTATAGAGTGTAGGGAATAGAGTGTAGAGTGTAGGGTATAGAGTGTAGGGTATAGAGTGTAGAGTGTAGGGATTAGAGTGTAGGGTATAGAGTGTAGGGTGTAGAGTGTAGGGTATAGAGTGTAGAGTGTAGGGTATAGAGTGTATGGTATAGAGTGTAGGGTATAGAGTGTAGGGTATAGAGTGTACGGTAGAGAGTGTAGGGTATAGAGTGTATGGTATAGAGTGTAGGGTATAGAGTGTAGGGTATAGAGTGTAGGGTATAGAGTGTAGGGAATAGAGTGTAGAATGTAAGGTATAGAGTGTAGAGTGTAGGGTATAGAGTGTAGGGTATAGACTGTAGGGTATAGAGTGTAGGGTATAGAGTGTAGGGTATAGATTGTAGAGTGTAGGCTATAGAGTGTAGGGTATAGAGTGTAGAGTGTAGGGTATAGAGTGTAGGGTTATAGAGTGTAGGGTATAGAGTGTAGGGTATAGAGTGTAGAGTGTAGGGTATAGTGTGTAGGGTATAGAGTGCAGGGTGTAGAGTGTAGGGTATAGAGTGTAGGGTATAGAGTGTAGAGTGTAGGGTATAGAGTGTATGCTATAGAGTGTATGGTGTAGAGTGTATGGTATAGAGTGTAGGGTATAGAGTGTAGAGTGTATGGTATAGAGTGTATGGTATAGAGTGTAGGGTATAGAGTGTATGTTATAGAGTGTAGGGTATAGAGTGTAGGGTAGAGAGTGTAGAGTGTAGGGTATAGAGTGTAGGGTATAGAGTGTAGGGTATAGAGTGTAGAGTGTAGGGATTACATTGTAGGGCATAGAGTGTAGGGTGTAGAGTGTAGGGTATAGAGTGTAGAGTGTAGGGTATAGAGTGTATGGTATAGAGTGTAGGGTATAGAGTTTAGGGTGTAGAGTGTAGGGTATAGAGTGTAGGGTATAGAGTGTAGGGTATAAAGTGTAGGGTATAGAGTGTAGGGAATAGAGTGTAGAGTGTAAAGTATAGAGTGTAGAGTGTAGGGTATAGAGTGTAGGGTATAGAGTGTAGAGTGTAGGGATTAGAGTGTAGGGTATAGAGTGTAGGGTGTAGAGTGTAGGGTATAGAGTGTAGAGTGTAGGGTATAGAGTGTATGGTATAGAGTGTAGGGTATAGAGTGTAGGGTGTAGAGTGTAGGGTATAGAGTGTAGGGTATAGAGTGTAGGGTATAGAGTGTAGGGTATAGAGTGTAGGGAATAGAGTGTAGAGTGTAAGGTATAGAGTGTAGAGTGTAGGGTATAGAGTGTAGGGTATAGACTGTAGGGTATAGAGTGTAGGGTATAGAGTGTAGGGTATAGATTGTAGAGTGTAGGCTATAGAGTGTAGGGTATAGAGTGTAGAGTGTAGGGTATAGAGTGTAGGGTATAGAGTGTAGGGTATAGAGTGTAGGGTATAGAGTGTAGAGTATAGGGTATAGTGTGTACGGTATAGAGTGCAGGGTGTAGAGTGTAGGGTATAGAGTGTAGGTTATAGAGTGTAGAGTGTAGGGTATATAGTGTATGCTATAGAGTGTATGGTGTAGTGTGTATGGTATAGAGTGTAGGGTATAGAGTGTAGGGTGTATGGTATAGAGTGTAGGGTATAGAGTGTAGGGTATAGAGTGTATGCTATAGAGTGTAGGGTATAGAGTGTAGAGTGTAGGGTATAGAGTTTAGAGTGTAGGGTATAGAGTGTAGGGTATAGAGTGTAAGTTATAGAGTGTAGGGTGTAGAGTGTAGGGTATAGAGTGTAGGGTATAGAGTGTAGGGTATAGAGTGTACGGTATAGAGTGTAGGGTATGGAGTGTATGGTATAGAGTGTAGGGTATAGAGTGTAGAGTGTAGGGTATAGAGTTTAGGGTATATAGTGTAGGGTATAGAGTGTAGGGTATAGAGTGTAGGGTATAGAGTGTAGGGTATAGAGTGTAGAGTGTAGGGTATAGAGTTTAGAGTGTAGGGTATAGAGTGTAAGGTATAGAGTGTAGGGTGTAGAGTGTAGGGTATAGAGTGTAGGGTATAGAGTGTAGGGTATAGAGTGTACGGTATAGAGTGTAGGGTATATAGTGTATGGTATAGAGTGTAGGGTATAGAGTGTAGAGTGTAGGGTATAGAGTGTAGGCTATAGAGTGTAGGGTATAGAGTGTAGAGTGTAGGGTATAGAGTTTAGAGTGTAGGGTATAGAGTGTAGGGTATAGAGTGTAAGGTATAGAGTGTAGGGTGTAGAGTGTAGGGTATAGAGTGTAGGGTATAGAGTGTAGGGTATAGAGTGTACGGTATAGAGTGTAGGGTATAGAGTGTATGGTATAGAGTGTAGGGTATAGAGTGTAGGGTATAGAGTGTAGGGTATAGAGTGTAGGGTATAGAGTGTAGAGTGTAGGGTATAGAGTGTAGGGTATAGAGTGTAGGTTATAGATTGTAGGGTATAGAGTGTAGGGTAGAGAGTGTAGAGTGTAGGGTACAGAGTGTAGAGTGTAGGGATTAGAGTGTAGGGTATAGAGTGTAGGGTGTAGAGTGTAGGGTATAGAGTGTAGAGTGTAGGGTATAGAGTGTAGGGCATAGAGTGTAGGGTATAGAGTGTAGAGTGTAGGGTATAGAGTTTAGAGTGTAGGGTTTAGAGTGTAGGGTATAGAGTGTAAGGTATAGAGTGTAGGGTGTAGAGTGTAGGGTATAGAGTGTAGGGTATAGAGTGTAGGGTATAGAGTGTATGGTATAGAGTGTAGGGTATAGAGTGTATGGTATAGAGTGTAGGGTATAGAGTGTAGGGTATAGAGTGTAGGGTATAGAGTGTAGAGTGTAGGGTATAGAGTGTAGGGTATAGAGTGTAGGTTATAGATTGTAGGGTATAGAGTGTAGGGTAGAGAGTGTAGAGTGTAGGGTATAGAGTGTAGGGTATAGAGTGTAGAGTGTAGGGATTAGAGTGTAGGGTATAGAGTGTAGGGTGTAGAGTGTAGGGTATAGAGTGTAGAGTGTAGGGTATAGAGTGTAGGGCATAGAGTGTAGGGTATAGAGTGTAGGGTATAGAGTGTAGATTGTAGGGTATAGAGTGTATGGTATAGAGTGTAGGGTATAGAGTGTAGGGTGTAGAGTGTAGGGTATAGAGTGTAGAGTGTAGGATATAGAGTCTATGGTATAGAGTGTAGGGTATAGAGTGTAGGGTGTAGAGTGTAGGGTATAGAGTGTAGGGCATAGAGTGTAGGGTATAGAGTGTAGGTATAGAGTGTAGAGTGTAGGGTATAGAGTGTATGGTATAGAGTGTAGGGTATAGAGTGTAGGGTATAGAGTGTAGGGTATAGAGTGTAGGGCAAAGAGTGTAGGGTATAGATTGTAGGGTATAGAGTGTAGAGTGTAGGGTATAGAGTGTAGGGTATAGATTGTAGGGTATATAGTGTAGAGTGTAGGGTATAGAGTGTAGGGTATAGAGTGTAGGGTATAGAGTGTAGAGTGTAGGGTATAGAGTGTAGAGTGTAGGCTATAGAGTGTAGGGTATAGAATGTAGAGTGTAGGGTATAGAGTGTAGAGTGTAGGGTGTAGAGTGTATGGTATAGAGTGTAGGGTATAGAGTGTAGGGTGTAGAGTGTAAGGTATAGAGTGTAGGGTATAGAGTGTAGGGTATAGAGTGTAGGGTATAGAGTGTAGGGTATAGAGTGTAGGGTATAGAGTGTAGAGTGTAGGGTATAGAGTGTAGGGTATAGAGTGTAGAGTGTAGGGCATAGAGTGTAGGGTATAGAGTGTAGGGTACAGAGTGTAGGGCAAAGAGTGTAGGGTATAGAGTGTAGGGTATAGAGTGTAGAGTGTAGGGTATAGAGTGTAGGGTATAGAGTGTAGGGTATAGAGTGTATAGTGTAGGGTATAGAGTGTAGGGTATAGAGTGTAGGGTATAGAGTGTAGGGCAAAGAGTGTAGGGTATAGAGTGTAGGGTATAGAGTGTAGAGTGTAGGGTATAGAGTGTAGGGTATAGAGTGTAGGGTATAGAGTGTAGGGCAAAGAGTGTAGGGTACAGAGTGTAGGGTATAGAGTGTAGGGTATAGAGTGGAGGGTATAGAGTGTAGGGTATAGAATGTAGAGTGTAGGGTATAGAGTGTAGGGTATAGAGTGTAGGGTATAGAGTGTAGAGTGTAGGGTATAGAGTGTAGAGTGTAGGGTATAGAGTGTAGGGTATAGAGTGTAGGGTATAGAGTGTAGGGTATAGAGTGTAGAGTGTAGGGTATAGAGTGCAGAGTGTAGGGTGTAGAGTGTATGGTATAGAGTGTAGGGTATAGATTGTAGGGTATAGAGTGTAGGGCAAAGAGTGTAGGGTATAGAGTGTAGGGTATAGAGTGTAGAGTGTAGGATATAGAGTGTAGGGTATAGAGTGTAGGGTACACTCTATACCTTACACTCTATACCCTACACTCTATACCCTACACTCTAAACTCTATACCCTACACTCTACACTCTATACCCTACACTCTATAACATACACTCTATACCCTACACTATATACCCAACACTCTATACCATACACTCTACACTCTATGCCCTACACTCTATACCCTACACTCTATAACCTACACTCTATACCCTACAATCTATACCCTACACTCTACACTCTATACCCTACACTCTATAGCCTACACTCTACAATCTATACCCTACACTCTATACCCTACACTCTATACCCTACACTAAACACCCTACACTCTGTACCCTACACTCTATACCATACACTCTATACCCTACACTCTACACTCTATACCCTACACTCTACACCCTACACTCTATACCCTACACTCTAATCCCTACACTCTACACTCTATATTCTACACTCTATACCCTACACTCTACACTCTATACCTTACACTCTACACTCTATTCCCTACACTCTATACCCTACACTCTATACCCCACACTCTATACCCTACACTCTATACCCTACACTCTACACCCTACACTCTATACCCTACACTCTAATCCCTACATTCTACACTCTATACCCTACACTCTATACCCTAAACTCTATACCCTACACTCTATACCCTACACTCTATACCCTACACTCTACACTCTGTACCCTACATTCTATACCCTACACTATTTACCCTACACTCTATACCCTACACTCTATACCCTACACTCTATACCCTACACTATATACCCTACACTCTATACCCTACACTCTATACCCTACACTCTACACCCTACACTCTATACCCTACACTCTATACCATACACTCTACACCCTACACTCTACACTCTATACCCTACACTCTACACTCTATACCCTACACTCTATACTCTACACTCTACACTCTATACCCTACACTCTACACTCTATACCCTACACTCTATACCCTACACTCTATACCCTACACTCTATACCCTACACTCTATACCCTACACTCTACACTATATACCCTACACTCTATACCCTACACTCTATACCCTACACTCTACACTCTATACCCTACACTCTATACCCTACACTCTTTGCCCTACACTCTATACCCTACACTCTATACCCTACACTCTATACCCTACACTCTATACCATACACTCTATACCCTACACTCTACACTCTATAACCTACACTCTATACCCTACACTCTATGCCCTACACTCTATACCCTACACTCTACTCCCTACACTCTATACCCTACACTCTATACCATACACTCTATACCCTACACTCTACACTCTATACCCTACACTCTACACCCTACACTCTATACCCTACACTCTAATCCCTACACTCTACACTCTATACCCTACACTCTATACTCTACACTCTACACCCTACACTCTATACCCTACACTCTATACCATACACTCTACACCCTACACTCTACACTCTATACCCTACACTCTACACTCTATACCCTACACTCTATACCCTACACTCTATACCCTACACTCTATACCCTACACTCTACACTCTATACCCTACACTCTATACCCTACACTCTATACCCAACACTCTATACCCTACACTCTATACCCTACACTCTACACTATATACCCTACACTCTATACCCTACACTCTATACCCTACACTCTACACTATATACCCTACACTCTATACCCTACACTCTATACCCTACACTCTACACTCTATACCCTACACTCTATACCCTACACTCTTTGCCCTACACTCTATACCCTACACTCTATACCCTACACTCTATACCCTACACTCTATACCATACACTCTATACCCTACACTCTACACTCTATACCCTACACTCTATACCCTACACTCTATGTCCTACACTCTATACCTTACACTCTACACCCTACACTCTATACCCTACACTCTATACCATACACTCTATACCCTACACTCTACACTCAATACCCTACACTCTACACCCTACACTCTATACCCTACACTCTAATCCCTACACTCTACACTCTATACCCTACACTCTATACCCTACACTCTATACCCTGCACTCTACACTCTCTACCCTACACTCTATACCTTACACTCTATACCCTAAAATCTATACCCTACACTCTACACTCTATACCCTACACTCTACACTCTATACCCTACACTCTATACCCTACACTCTATACCCTACACTCTATACCCTACACTCTACACTCTATACCCTACACTCTATACCCTACACTCTATACCCTACACTCTAAACTCTATACCCTACACTCTATACCCTACACCCTATGTCCTACACTCTATACCCTACACTCTACACCCTACACTCTATACCTTACACTCTATACCCTACACTCTATACCCTACACTCTAAACTCTATACCCTACACTCTATACTCGATACCCTACACTCTATAACATACACTCTATACCCTACACTCTATACCCTACACTCTATACCATACACTCTATACCCTACACTCTATACCCTACACTCTACACTCTATACCCTACACTCTATACCATACACTCTATACCCTACACTCTATACCATACACTCTATACCCTACACTCTATACCCTACACTCTACACCCTACACTCTACACTCTATACCCTACACTCTATACCATACACTCTATACCCTACACTCTATACCGTACACTCTATACCCTACACTCAATACCCTACACTCTATACCCTACACTCTACACTCTATACCCTACACTCTATACCCTACACTCTATACCCTACACTCTACACTTTATACCCTACACTCTATACCCTACACCCTATGCCCTACACCCTATGCCCTACACTCTATACCCTACACTCTACACCCTACACTCTATACTTTACACTCTATAACCTACTCTCTATACCCTACACTCTAAACTCTATACCCTACACTCTATACCCTACACTCTATAACATACACTCTATACCCTACACTCTATACCCTACAATCTATACCATACACTCTATACCCTACACTCTATACCCTACACTCTATACCCTACACTCTATACCATACACTCTATACCCTACACTCTATGCCGTACACTCTATACCCTACACTCTATACCCTACACTCTATACCCTACACTCTACACCCTACACTCTAAACCTTACACTCTATACCCTACACTCTATACCCTACACTCTAAACTCTATACCCTACACTCTACACTCTATACCCTACACTCTATACCCTACACTCTATACCCTATTCTCTATACCCTACACTCTATACCCTACACTCTATACCCTACACTCTACATTCTATACCTTACACTCTACACTCTATTCCTTACACTCTATACCCTACACTCTAATCACTACACTCTACACTCTATACCCTACACTCTACACTCTATACCTTACACTCTACACTCTATTCCCTACACTCTATGCCCTACACTCTATACCCTACACTCTATACCCTACACTCTACACCCTACACTCTATACCCTACACTCTATACCATACACTCTACACCCTACACTCTACACTCTATACCCTACACTCTATACCCTACACTCTATAACCTACACTCTATACCCTACACTCTATACCCTACACTCTACACTCTATACCCTACACTCTACACTCTATACCCTACACTCTATACCCTACACTCTATACCCTACACTCTATACCCTACAATCTACACTCTATACCCTACACTCTATACCCTACACTCTATACCCTACACTCTACACTCTATACCCTACACTCTATACCCTACACTCTTTGCCCTACACTCTATACCCTACACTCTATACTCTACACTCTATACCCTACACTCTATACCATACACTCTATACCCTACACTCTATACCCTACACTCTATACCCTACACTCTATGCCCTACAATCTATACCCTACACTCTACACCCTACACTCTATACCCTACACTCTGTACTAAACACTCTATACCCTACACTCTATACCCTACACTCTATACCCTACACTCTATAACCTACACTCTACACTCTATACCCTACACTCTACACTCTATACCCTACACTATATACCCTACACTCTATACCGTACACTCTATACCCTACACTTCATACCCTACACTCTACACTCTATACCCTACACTCTATACCCTACACTCTATACCCTAC
This sequence comes from Ranitomeya imitator, assembly GCF_032444005.1. Taxonomy (NCBI): domain Eukaryota; kingdom Metazoa; phylum Chordata; class Amphibia; order Anura; family Dendrobatidae; genus Ranitomeya; species Ranitomeya imitator. Next base: position 785,544 of record NW_027193325.1, on the reverse strand, counting down.
ACTCTATACCCTACACTCTATGCCCTACACTCTATACCCTACACTCTATACCTTACACTCTATACCCTACACTCTATACCCTACACTCTACACTCTATACCCTACACTCTATATCCTACACTCTACACTCTATATCCTACACTCTATACCATACACTCTATACCCTACACTTTATACCGTAAACTCTATACCCTACACTCTATACCCTACACTCTATTCCCTACACTCTACACCCTACACTCTATACCTTACACTCTATACCCTACACTCTATACCCTACACTCTATACCCTACACTCTATGCCCTACACTCTATACCCTACACTCTACACCCTACACTCTATACCCTACACTCTGTACTAAACACTCTATACCCTACACTCTATACCCTACACTCTATAACCTACACTCTATAACCTACACTCTACACTCTATACCCTACACTCTACACTCTATACCCTACACTCTATACCCTACACTCTATACCCTACACTCTATACCCTACACTTCATACCCTACACTCTACACTCTATACCCTACACTCTATACCCTACACTCTATACCCTACACTCTATACCCTACACTCTATGCCCTACACTCTATACCCTACACTCTATACCTTACACTCTATACCCTACACTCTATACCCTACACTCTACACTCTATACCCTACACTCTATATCCTACACTCTCCACTCTATACCCTACACTCTATACCATACACTCTATACCCTACACTTTATACCGTAAACTCTATACCCTACACTCTATACCCTACACTCTATTCCCTACACTCTACACCCTACACTCTATACCTTACACTCTATACCCTACACTCTATACCCTACACTCTAAACTCTATACCCTACATTCTACACTCTATACCCTACACTCTATAACATACACTCTATACCCTACACTATATACCCAACACTCTATACCATAAACTCTACACTCTATACCCTACACTCTATACCATACACTCTACACCATACACTCTATAGCATACACTCTATACCCTACACTCTACACTCTATACCCTGCACTCTATACCCTACACACTGTGCACTACACTCTATGCCCTACACTTTATACCCTACACTCTATACCCTACAATCTATACCCTACACTCTACACTCTATACCCTACACTCTATAGCCTACACTCTACAATCTATACCCTACACTCTATACCCTACACTCTATACCCTACAGTCTGTACCCTACACTCTATACCCTACACTATACACTCTATACCTTACACTCTACACTCTATTCCCTACACTCTATATCCTACACTCTATACCCTACACTCTATACCCTACACTCTATACCCTACACTCTACACCCTACACTCTGTACCCTACACTCTATACCATACACTCTATACCCTACACTCTACACCCTACACTCTATACCCTACACTCTAATCCCTACACTCTACACTCTATATTCTACACTCTATACCCTACACTCTACACTCTATACCTTACACTCTACACTCTATTCCCTACACTCTATACCCTACACTCTATACCCCACACTCTATACCCTACACTCTATACCCTACACTCTACACCCTACACTCTATACCCTACACTCTATACCATACACTCTATACCCTACACTCTACACTCTATACCCTACACTCTACACCCTACACACTATACCCTACACTCTAATCCCTACACTCTACACTCTATACCCTACACTCTATACCCTACACTCTATACCCTACACTCTATACCCTACACTCTATACCCTACACTCTACACTCTATACCCTACACTCTATACCCTACACTCTATACCCTACACTCTACACTCTGTACCCTACATTCTATACCCTACACTATTTGCCCTACACTCTATACCCTACACTCTATACCCTACACTCTATACCCTACACTATATACCCTACACTCTATACCCTACACTCTATACCCTACACTCTACACCCTACACTCTATACCCTACACTCTATACCATACACTCTACACCCTACACTCTACACTCTATACCCTACACTCTACACTCTATACCCTACACTCTATACCCTACACTCTACACTCTATACCCTACACTCTACACTCTATACCCTACACTCTATACCCTACACTCTATACCCTACACTCTATACCCTACACTCTACACTATATACCCTACACTCTATACCCTACACTCTATACCCTACACTCTACACTCTATACCCTACACTCTATACCCTACACTCTTTGCCCTACACTCTATACCCTACACTCTATACCCTACACTCTATACCATACACTCTATACCCTACACTCTACACTCTATAACCTACACTCTATACCCTACACTCTATGCCCTACACTCTATACCCTACACTCTACACCCTACACTCTATACCCTACACTCTATACCATACACTCTATACCCTACACTCTACACTCTATACCCTACACTCTACACCCTACACTCTATACCCTACACTCTAATCCCTACACTCTACACTCTATACCCTACACTGTATACCCTACACTCTATACCCTGCACTCTACACTCTCTACCCTACACTCTATACCTTACACTCTATACCCTAAAATCTATACCCTACACTCTACACTCTATACCCTACACTCTACACTCTATACCCTACACTCTATACCCTACACTCTATACCCTACACTCTATACCCTACACTCTACACTCTATACCCTACACTCTATACCCTACACTCTATACCCTACACTCTAAACTCTATACCCTACACTCTATACCCTACACCCTATGTCCTACACTCTATACCCTACACTCTACACCCTACACTCTATACCTTACACTCTATACCCTACACTCTATACCCTACACTCTAAACTCTATACCCTACACTCTATACTCGATACCCTACACTCTATAACATACACTCTATACCCTACACTCTATACCCTACACTCTATACCATACACTCTATACCCTACACTCTATACCCTACACTCTACACTCTATACCCTACACTCTATACCATACACTCTATACCCTACACTCTATACCATACACTCTATACCCTACACTCTATACCCTACACTCTACACCCTACACTCTACACTCTATACCCTACACTCTATACCATACACTCTATACCCTACACTCTATACCGTACACTCTATACCCTACACTCAATACCCTACACTCTATACCCTACACTCTACACTCTATACCCTACACTCTATACCCTACACTCTATACCCTACACTCTACACTCTATACCCTACACTCTATACCCTACACCCTATGCCCTACACTCTATACCCTACACTCTACACCCTACACTCTATACCTTACACTCTATAACCTACTCTCTATACCCTACACTCTAAACTCTATACCCTACACTCTATACCCTACACTCTATAACATACACTCTATACCCTACACTCTATACCCTACAATCTATACCATACACTCTATACCCTACACTCTATACCCTACACTCTATACCCTACACTCTATACCATACACTCTATACCCTACACTCTATACCGTACACTCTATACCCTACACTCTATACCCTACACTCTATACCCTACACTCTACACCCTACACTCTAAACCTTACACTCTATACCCTACACTCTATACCCTACACTCTAAACTCTATACCCTACACTCTACACTCTATACCCTACACTCTATACCCTACACTCTATACCCTATTCTCTATACCCTACACTCTATACCCTACACTCTACACCCTACAATCTATACCTTACACTCTATACCCTACACTCTATACCCTACACTCTACATTCTATACCTTACACTCTACACTCTATTCCTTACACTCTATACCCTACACTCTCATCACTACACTACACACTCTATACCCTACACTCTACACTCTATACCTTACACTCTACACTCTATTCCCTACACTCTATACCCTACACTCTATACCCTACACTCTATACCCTACACTCTACACCCTACACTCTATACCCTACACTCTATACCATACACTCTACACCCTACACTCTACACTCTATACCCTACACTCTATACCCTACACTCTATAACCTACACTCTATACCCTACACTCTATACCCTACACTCTACACTCTATACCCTACACTCTACACTCTATACCCTACACTCTATACCCTACACTCTATACCCTACACTCTATACCCTACAATCTACACTCTATACCCTACACTCTATACCCTACACTCTATACCCTACACTCTACACTCTATACCCTACACTCTATACCCTACACTCTTTGCCCTACACTCTATACCCTACACTCTATACTCTACACTCTATACCCTACACTCTATACCATACACTCTATACCCTACACTCTATACCCTACACTCTATACCCTACACTCTATGCCCTACACTCTATACCCTACACTCTACACCCTACACTCTATACCCTACACTCTGTACTAAACACTCTATACCCTACACTCTATACCCTACACTCTATACCCTACACTCTATAACCTACACTCTACACTCTATACCCTACACTCTACACTCTATACCCTACACTATATACCCTACACTCTATACCCTACACTCTATACCCTACACTTCATACCCTACACTCTACACTCTATACCCTACACTCTATACCCTACACTCTATACCCTACACTCTATGCCCTACACTCTATACCCTACACTCTATACCTTACACTCTATACCCTACACTCTATTCCCTACACTCTACACTCTATACCCTACACTCTATATCCTACACTCTACACTCTATATCCTACACTCTATACCATACACTCTATACCCTACACTTTATACCGTAAACTCTATACCCTACACTCTATACCCTACACTCTATTCCCTACACTCTACACCCTACACTCTATACCTTACACTCTATACCCTACACTCTATACCCTACACTCTATACCCTACACTCTATGCCCTACACTCTATACCCTACACTCTACACCCTACACTCTATACCCTACACTCTGTACTAAACACTCTATACCCTACACTCTATACCCTACACTCTATACCCTACACTCTATAACCTACACTCTACACTCTATACCCTACACTCTACACTCTATACCCTACACTCTATACCCTACACTCTATACCCTACACTCTATACCCTACACTTCATACCCTACACTCTACACTCTATACCCTACACTCTATACCCTACACTCTATACCCTACACTCTATACCCTACACTCTATACCTTACACTCTATACCCTACACTCTATACCCTACACTCTATATCCTACATTCTACACTCTATACCCTACACTCTATACCATACACTCTATACCCTACACTTTATACCGTAAACTCTATACCCTACACTCTATACCCTACACTCTATTCCCTACACTCTACACCCTACACTCTATACCTTACACTCTATACCCTACACTCTATACCCTACACTCTAAACTCTATACCCTACATTCTACACTCTATACCCTACACTCTATAACATACACTCTATACCCTACACTATATACCCAACACTCTATACCATACACTCTACACTCTATACCCTACACTCTATACCATACACTCTACACCATACACTCTATAGCATACACTCTATACCCTACACTCTACACTCTATACCCTGCACTCTATACCCTACACACTGTGCACTACACTCTATGCCCTACACTCTATACCCTACACTCTATAACTTACACTCTATACCCTACAATCTATACCCTACACTCTACACTCTATACCCTACACTCTATAGCCTACACTCTACAATCTATACCCTACACTCTATACCCTACAGTCTGTACCCTACACTCTATACCCTACACTATACACTCTATACCTTACACTCTACACTCTATACCCTACACTCTATACCCTACACTCTATACCCTACACTCTACACTCTATACCCTACACTCTATACCCTACACTCTATACCCTACACTCTAAACTCTATACCCTACACTCTATACCCTACACCCTATGTCCTACACTCTGTACCCTACACTCTACACCCTACACTCTATACCTTACACTCTATACCCTACACTCTATACCCTACACTCTAAACTCTATACCCTACACTCTATACTCGATACCCTACACTCTATAACATACACTCTATACCCTACACTCTATACCCTACACTCTATACCATACACTCTATACCCTACACTCTATACCCTACACTCTACACTCTATACCCTACACTCTATACCATACACTCTATACCCTACACTCTATACCATACACTCTATACCCTACACTCTATACCCTACACTCTACACCCTACACTCTACACTCTATACCCTACACTCTATACCATACACTCTATACCCTACACTCTATACCGTACACTCTATACCCTACACTCAATACCCTACACTCTATACCCTACACTCTACACTCTATACCCTACACTCTATACCCTACACTCTATACCCTACACTCTACACTCTATACCCTACACTCTATACCCTACACCCTATGCCCTACACTCTATACCCTACACTCTACACCCTACACTCTATACCTTACACTCTATAACCTACTCTCTATACCCTACACTCTAAACTCTATACCCTACACTCTATACCCTACACTCTATAACATACACTCTATACCCTACACTCTATACCCTACAATCTATACCATACACTCTATACCCTACACTATATACCCTACACTCTATACCATACACTCTATACCCTACACTCTATACCGTACACTCTATACCCTACACTCTATACCCTACACTCTATACCCTACACTCTACACCCTACACTCTAAACCTTACACTCTATACCCTACACTCTATACCCTACACTCTAAACTCTATACCCTACACTCTACACTCTATACCCTACACTCTATACCCTACACTCTATACCCTATTCTCTATACCCTACACTCTATACCCTACACTCTACACCCTACAATCTATACCTTACACTCTATACCCTACACTCTATACCCTACACTCTACATTCTATACCTTACACTCTACACTCTATTCCTTACACTCTATACCCTACACTCTCATCACTACACTACACACTCTATACCCTACACTCTACACTCTATACCTTACACTCTACACTCTATTCCCTACACTCTATACCCTACACTCTATACCCTACACTCTATACCCTACACTCTACACCCTACACTCTATACCCTACACTCTATACCATACACTCTACACCCTACACTCTACACTCTATACCCTACACTCTATACCCTACACTCTATAACCTACACTCTATACCCTACACTCTATACCCTACACTCTACACTCTATACCCTACACTCTACACTCTATACCCTACACTCTATACCCTACACTCTATACCCTACAATCTACACTCTATACCCTACACTCTATACCCTACACTCTATACCCTACACTCTACACTCTATACCCTACACTCTATACCCTACACTCTTTGCCCTACACTCTATACCCTACACTCTATACTCTACACTCTATACCCTACACTCTATACCATACACTCTATACCCTACACTCTATACCCTACACTCTATACCCTACACTCTATGCCCTACACTCTATACCCTACACTCTACACCCTACACTCTATACCCTACACTCTGTACTAAACACTCTATACCCTACACTCTATACCCTACACTCTATACCCTACACTCTATAACCTACACTCTACACTCTATACCCTACACTCTACACTCTATACCCTACACTATATACCCTACACTCTATACCCTACACTCTATACCCTACACTTCATACCCTACACTCTACACTCTATACCCTACACTCTATACCCTACACTCTATACCCTACACTCTATACCCTACACTCTATACCCTACACTCTATGCCCTACACTCTATACCCTACACTCTATACCTTACACTCTATACCCTACACTCTATACCCTACACTCTACACTCTATACCCTACACTCTATATCCTACACTCTACACTCTATATCCTACACTCTATACCATACACTCTATACCCTACACTTTATACCGTAAACTCTATACCCTACACTCTATACCCTACACTCTATTCCCTACACTCTACACCCTACACTCTATACCTTACACTCTATACCCTACACTCTATATCCTACACTCTATACCCTACACTCTATGCCCTACACTCTATACCCTACACTCTACACCCTACACTCTATACCCTACACTCTGTACTAAACACTCTATACCCTACACTCTATACCCTACACTCTATACCCTACACTCTATAACCTACACTCTACACTCTATACCCTACACTCTACACTCTATACCCTACACTCTATACCCTACACTCTATACCCTACACTCTATACCCTACACTTCATACCCTACACTCTACACTCTATACCCTACACTCTATACCCTACACTCTATACCCTACACTCTATACCCTACACTCTATACCCTACACTCTATACCTTACACTCTATACCCTACACTCTATACCCTACACTCTACACTCTATACCCTACACTCTATATCCTACACTCTACACTCTATACCCTACACTCTATACCATACACTCTATACCCTACACTTTATACCGTAAACTCTATACCCTACACTCTATACCCTACACTCTATTCCCTACACTCTACACCCTACACTCTATACCTTACACTCTATACCCTACACTCTATACCCTACACTCTAAACTCTATACCCTACATTCTACACTCTATACCCTACACTCTATAACATACACTCTATACCCTACACTATATACCCAACACTCTATACCATACACTCTACACTCTATACCCTACACTCTATACCATACACTCTACACCATACACTCTATAGCATACACTCTATACCCTACACTCTACACTCTATACCCTGCACTCTATACCCTACACACTGTGCACTACACTCTATGCCCTACACTCTATACCCTACACTCTATAACCTACAGTCTATACCCTACAATCTATACCCTACACTCTACACTCTATACCCTACACTCTATAGCCTACACTCTACAATCTATACCCTACACTCTATACCCTACACTCTATACCCTACAGTCTGTACCCTACACTCTATACCCTACACTATACACTCTATACCTTACACTCTACACTCTATTCCCTACACTCTATATCCTACACTCTATACCCTACACTCTATACCCTACACTCTATACCCTACACTCTACACCCTACACTCTGTACCCTACACTCTATACCATACACTCTATACCCTACACTCTACACTCTATACCCTACACTCTACACCCTACACTCTATACCCTACACTCTAATCCCTACACTCTACACTCTATATTCTACACTCTATACCCTACACTCTACACTCTATACCTTACACTCTACACTCTATTCCCTACACTCTATACCCTACACTCTATACCCCACACTCTATACCCTACACTCTATACCCTACACTCTACACCCTACACTCTATACCCTACACTCTATACCATACACTCTATACCCTACACTCTACACTCTATACCCTACACTCTACACCCTACACACTATACCCTACACTCTAATCCCTACACTCTACACTCTATACCCTACACTCTATACCCTACACTCTATACCCTACACTCTATACCCTACACTCTACACCCTACACTCTATACCCTACACTCTGTACTAAACACTCTATACCCTACACTCTATACCCTACACTCTATACCCTACACTCTATAACCTACACTCTACACTCTATACCCTACACTCTACACTCTATACCCTACACTATATACCCTACACTCTATACCCTACACTCTATACCCTACACTTCATACCCTACACTCTACACCCTACACTCTATACCCTACACTCTGTACTAAACACTCTATACCCTACACTCTATACCCTACACTCTATACCCTACACTCTATAACCTACACTCTACACTCTATACCCTACACTCTACACTCTATACCCTACACTCTATACCCTACACTCTACACCCTACACTCTATACCCTACACTCTAATCCCTACACTCTACACTCTATATTCTACACTCTATACCCTACACTCTACACTCTATACCTTACACTCTACACTCTATTCCCTACACTCTATACCCTACACTCTATACCCCACACTCTATACCCTACACTCTATACCCTACACTCTACACCCTACACTCTATACCCTACACTCTATACCATACACTCTATACCCTACACTCTACACTCTATACCCTACACTCTACACCCTACACACTATACCCTACACTCTAATCCCTACACTCTACACTCTATACCCTACACTCTATACCCTACACTCTATACCCTACACTCTATACCCTACACTCTACACCCTACACTCTATACCCTACACTCTGTACTAAACACTCTATACCCTACACTCTATACCCTACACTCTATACCCTACACTCTATAACCTACACTCTACACTCTATACCCTACACTCTACACTCTATACCCTACACTATATACCCTACACTCTATACCCTACACTCTATACCCTACACTTCATACCCTACACTCTACACTCTATACCCTACACTCTATACCCTACACTCTATACCCTACACTCTATGCCCTACACTCTATACCCTACACTCTATACCTTACACTCTATACCCTACACTCTATACCCTACACTCTACACTCTATACCCTACACTCTATACCCTACACTCTATACCCTACACTCTACACTCTATACCCTACACTCTATACCCTACACCCTATGCCCTACACTCTATACCCTACACTCTACACCCTACACTCTATACCTTACACTCTATAACCTACTCTCTATAACCTACACTCTAAACTCTATACCCTACACTCTATACCCTACACTCTATAACATACACTCTATACCCTACACTCTATACCCTACAATCTATACCATACACTCTATACCCTACACTCTATACCCTACACTCTATACCATACACTCTATACCCTACACTCTATACCGTACACTCTATACCCTACACTCTATACCCTACACTCTATACCCTACACTCTACACCCTACACTCTAAACCTTACACTCTATACCCTACACTCTATACCCTACACTCTAAACTCTATACCCTACACTCTACACTCTATACCCTACACTCTATACCCTACACTCTATACCCTATTCTCTATACCCTACACTCTATACCCTACACTCTACACCCTACAATCTATACCTTACACTCTATACCCTACACTCTATACCCTACACTCTACATTCTATACCTTACACTCTACACTCTATTCCTTACACTCTATACCCTACACTCTCATCACTACACTACACACTCTATACCCTACACTCTACACTCTATACCTTACACTCTACACTCTATTCCCTACACTCTATACCCTACACTCTATACCCTACACTCTATACCCTACACTCTACACCCTACACTCTATACCCTACACTCTATACCATACACTCTACACCCTACACTCTACACTCTATACCCTACACTCTATACCCTACACTCTATAACCTACACTCTATACCCTACACTCTATACCCTACACTCTACACTCTATACCCTACACTCTACACTCTATACCCTACACTCTATACCCTACACTCTATACCCTACACTCTATACCCTACAATCTACACTCTATACCCTACACTCTATACCCTACACTCTATACCCTACACTCTACACTCTATACCCTACACTCTATACCCTACACTCTTTGCCCTACACTCTATACCCTACACTCTATACTCTACACTCTATACCCTACACTCTATACCATACACTCTATACCCTACACTCTATACCCTACACTCTATACCCTACACTCTATGCCCTACACTCTATACCCTACACTCTACACCCTACACTCTATACCCTACACTCTGTACTAAACACTCTATACCCTACACTCTATACCCTACACTCTATACCCTACACTCTATAACCTACACTCTACACTCTATACCCTACACTCTACACTCTATACCCTACACTATATACCCTACACTCTATACCCTACACTCTATACCCTACACTTCATACCCTACACTCTACACTCTATACCCTACACTCTATACCCTACACTCTATACCCTACACTCTATACCCTACACTCTATACCCTACACTCTATGCCCTACACTCTATACCCTACACTCTATACCTTACACTCTATACCCTACACTCTATACCCTACACTCTACACTCTATACCCTACACTCTATATCCTACACTCTACACTCTATATCCTACACTCTATACCATACACTCTATACCCTACACTTTATACCGTAAACTCTATACCCTACACTCTATACCCTACACTCTATTCCCTACACTCTACACCCTACACTCTATACCTTACACTCTATACCCTACACTCTATACCCTACACTCTATACCCTACACTCTATGCCCTACACTCTATACCCTACACTCTACACCCTACACTCTATACCCTACACTCTGTACTAAACACTCTATACCCTACACTCTATACCCTACACTCTATACCCTACACTCTATAACCTACACTCTACACTCTATACCCTACACTCTACACTCTATACCCTACACTCTATACCCTACACTCTATACCCTACACTCTATACCCTACACTTCATACCCTACACTCTACACTCTATACCCTACACTCTATACCCTACACTCTATACCCTACACTCTATACCCTACACTCTATACCCTACACTCTATACCTTACACTCTATACCCTACACTCTATACCCTACACTCTACACTCTATACCCTACACTCTATATCCTACACTCTACACTCTATACCCTACACTATATACCATACACTCTATACCCTACACTTTATACCGTAAACTCTATACCCTACACTCTATACCCTACACTCTATTCCCTACACTCTACACCCTACACTCTATACCTTACACTCTATACCCTACACTCTATACCCTACACTCTAAACTCTATACCCTACATTCTACACTCTATACCCTACACTCTATAACATACACTCTATACCCTACACTATATACCCAACACTCTATACCATACACTCTACACTCTATACCCTACACTCTATACCATACACTCTACACCATACACTCTATAGCATACACTCTATACCCTACACTCTACACTCTATACCCTGCACTCTATACCCTACACACTGTGCACTACACTCTATGCCCTACACTCTATACCCTACACTCTATAACCTACACTCTATACCCTACAATCTATACCCTACACTCTACACTCTATACCCTACACTCTATAGCCTACACTCTACAATCTATACCCTACACTCTATACCCTACACTCTATACCCTACAGTCTGTACCCTACACTCTATACCCTACACTATACACTCTATACCTTACACTCTACACTCTATTCCCTACACTCTATATCCTACACTCTATACCCTACACTCTATACCCTACACTCTATACCCTACACTCTACACCCTACACTCTGTACCCTACACTCTATACCATACACTCTATACCCTACACTCTACACTCTATACCCTACACTCTACACCCTACACTCTATACCCTACACTCTAATCCCTACACTCTACACTCTATATTCTACACTCTATACCCTACACTCTACACTCTATACCTTACACTCTACACTCTATTCCCTACACTCTATACCCTACACTCTATACCCCACACTCTATACCCTACACTCTATACCCTACACTCTACACCCTACACTCTATACCCTACACTCTATACCATACACTCTATACCCTACACTCTACACTCTATACCCTACACTCTACACCCTACACACTATACCCTACACTCTAATCCCTACACTCTACACTCTATACCCTACACTCTATACCCTACACTCTATACCCTACACTCTATACCCTACACTCTACACCCTACACTCTATACCCTACACTCTGTACTAAACACTCTATACCCTACACTCTATACCCTACACTCTATACCCTACACTCTATAACCTACACTCTACACTCTATACCCTACACTCTACACTCTATACCCTACACTATATACCCTACACTCTATACCCTACACTCTATACCCTACACTTCATACCCTACACTCTACACTCTATACCCTACACTCTATACCCTACACTCTATACCCTACACTCTATGCCCTACACTCTATACCCTACACTCTATACCTTACACTCTATACCCTACACTCTATACCCTACACTCTACACTCTATACCCTACACTCTATACCCTACACTCTATACCCTACACTCTACACTCTATACCCTACACTCTATACCCTACACCCTATGCCCTACACTCTATACCCTACACTCTACACCCTACACTCTATACCTTACACTCTATAACCTACTCTCTATAACCTATACTCTAAACTCTATACCCTACACTCTATACCCTACACTCTATAACATACACTCTATACCCTACACTCTATACCCTACAATCTATACCATACACTCTATACCCTACACTCTATACCCTACACTCTATACCATACACTCTATACCCTACACTCTATACCGTACACTCTATACCCTACACTCTATACCCTACACTCTATACCCTACACTCTACACCCTACACTCTAAACCTTACACTCTATACCCTACACTCTATACCCTACACTCTAAACTCTATACCCTACACTCTACACTCTATACCCTACACTCTATACCCTACACTCTATACCCTATTCTCTATACCCTACACTCTATACCCTACACTCTACACCCTACAATCTATACCTTACACTCTATACCCTACACTCTATACCCTACACTCTACATTCTATACCTTACACTCTACACTCTATTCCTTACACTCTATACCCTACACTCTCATCACTACACTACACACTCTATACCCTACACTCTACACTCTATACCTTACACTCTACACTCTATTCCCTACACTCTATACCCTACACTCTATACCCTACACTCTATACCCTACACTCTACACCCTACACTCTATACCCTACACTCTATACCATACACTCTACACCCTACACTCTACACTCTATACCCTACACTCTATACCCTACACTCTATAACCTACACTCTATACCCTACACTCTATACCCTACACTCTATACCCTACACTCTACACTCTATACCCTACACTCTACACTCTATACCCTACACTCTATACCCTACACTCTATACCCTACACTCTATACCCTACAATCTACACTCTATACCCTACACTCTATACCCTACACTCTATACCCTACACTCTACACTCTATACCCTACACTCTATACCCTACACTCTTTGCCCTACACTCTATACCCTACACTCTATACTCTACACTCTATACCCTACACTCTATACCATACACTCTATACCCTACACTCTATACCCTACACTCTATACCCTACACTCTATGCCCTACACTCTATACCCTACACTCTACACCCTACACTCTATACCCTACACTCTGTACTAAACACTCTATACCCTACACTCTATACCCTACACTCTATACCCTACACTCTATAACCTACACTCTACACTCTATACCCTACACTCTACACTCTATACCCTACACTATATACCCTACACTCTATACCCTACACTCTATACCCTACACTTCATACCCTACACTCTACACTCTATACCCTACACTCTATACCCTACACTCTATACCCTACACTCTATACCCTACACTCTATACCCTACACTCTATGCCCTACACTCTATACCCTACACTCTATACCTTACACTCTATACCCTACACTCTATACCCTACACTCTACACTCTATACCCTACACTCTATATCCTACACTCTACACTCTATATCCTACACTCTATACCATATACTCTATACCCTACACTTTATACCGTAAACTCTATACCCTACACTCTATACCCTACACTCTATTCCCTACACTCTACACCCTACACTCTATACCTTACACTCTATACCCTACACTCTATACCCTACACTCTATACCCTACACTCTATGCCCTACACTCTATACCCTACACTCTACACCCTACACTCTATACCCTACACTCTGTACTAAACACTCTATACCCTACACTCTATACCCTACACTCTATACCCTACACTCTATAACCTACACTCTACACTCTATACCCTACACTCTACACTCTATACCCTACACTCTATACCCTACACTCTATACCCTACACTCTATACCCTACACTTCATACCCTACACTCTACACTCTATACCCTACACTCTATACCCTACACTCTATACCCTACACTCTATACCCTACACTCTATACCCTACACTCTATACCTTACACTCTATACCCTACACTCTATACCCTACACTCTACACTCTATACCCTACACTCTATATCCTACACTCTACACTCTATACCCTACACTCTATACCATACACTCTATACCCTACACTTTATACCGTAAACTCTATACCCTACACTCTATACCCTACACTCTATTCCCTACACTCTACACCCTACACTCTATACCTTACACTCTATACCCTACACTCTATACCCTACACTCTAAACTCTATACCCTACATTCTACACTCTATACCCTACACTCTATAACATACACTCTATACCCTACACTATATACCCAACACTCTATACCATACACTCTACACTCTATACCCTACACTCTATACCATACACTCTACACCATACACTCTATAGCATACACTCTATACCCTACACTCTACACTCTATACCCTGCACTCTATACCCTACACACTGTGCACTACACTCTATGCCCTACACTCTATACCCTACACTCTATAACCTACACTCTATACCCTACAATCTATACCCTACACTCTACACTCTATACCCTACACTCTATAGCCTACACTCTACAATCTATACCCTACACTCTATACCCTACACTCTATACCCTACAGTCTGTACCCTACACTCTATACCCTACACTATACACTCTATACCTTACACTCTACACTCTATTCCCTACACTCTATATCCTACACTCTATACCCTACACTCTATACCCTACACTCTATACCCTACACTCTACACCCTACACTCTGTACCCTACACTCTATACCATACACTCTATACCCTACACTCTACACTCTATACCCTACACTCTACACCCTACACTCTATACCCTACACTCTAATCCCTACACTCTACACTCTATATTCTACACTCTATACCCTACACTCTACACTCTATACCTTACACTCTACACTCTATTCCCTACACTCTATACCCTACACTCTATACCCCACACTCTATACCCTACACTCTATACCCTACACTCTACACCCTACACTCTATACCCTACACTCTATACCATACACTCTATACCCTACACTCTACACTCTATACCCTACACTCTACACCCTACACACTATACCCTACACTCTAATCCCTACACTCTACACTCTATACCCTACACTCTATACCCTACACTCTATACTCTACACTCTATACCCTACACTCTACACCCTACACTCTATACCCTACACTCTGTACTAAACACTCTATACCCTACACTCTATACCCTACACTCTATACCCTACACTCTATAACCTACACTCTACACTCTATACCCTACACTCTACACTCTATACCCTACACTATATACCCTACACTCTATACCCTACACTCTATACCCTACACTTCATACCCTACACTCTACACTCTATACCCTACACTCTATACCCTACACTCTATACCCTACACTCTATGCCCTACACTCTATACCCTACACTCTATACCTTACACTCTATACCCTACACTCTATACCCTACACTCTACACTCTATACCCTACACTCTATATCCTACACTCTACACTCTATATCCTACACTCTATACCATACACTCTATACCCTACACTTTATACCGTAAACTCTATACCCTACACTCTATACCCTACACTCTATTCCCTACACTCTACACCCTACACTCTATACCTTACACTCTATACCCTACACTCTATACCCTACACTCTATACCCTACACTCTATGCCCTACACTCTATACCCTACACTCTACACCCTACACTCTATACCCTACACTCTGTACTAAACACTCTATACCCTACACTCTATTCCCTACACTCTATACCCTACACTCTATAACCTACACTCTACACTCTATACCCTACACTCTACACTCTATACCCTACACTCTATACCCTACACTCTATACCCTACACTCTATAACCTACACTTCATACCCTACACTCTACACTCTATACCCTACACTCTATACCCTACACTCTATACCCTACACTCTATACCCTACACTCTATACCCTACACTCTATACCTTACACTCTATACCCTACACTCTATACCCTACACTCTACACTCTATACCCTACACTCTATATCCTACACTCTACACTCTATACCCTACACTCTATACCATACACTCTATACCCTACACTTTATACCGTAAACTCTATACCCTACACTCTATACCCTACACTCTATTCCCTACACTCTACACCCTACACTCTATACCTTACACTCTATACCCTACACTCTATACCCTACACTCTAAACTCTATACCCTACATTCTACACTCTATACCCTACACTCTATAACATACACTCTATACCCTACACTATATACCCAACACTCTATACCATACACTCTACACTCTATACCCTACACTCTATACCATACACTCTACACCATACACTCTATAGCATACACTCTATACCCTACACTCTACACTCTATACCCTGCACTCTATACCCTACACACTGTGCACTACACTCTATGCCCTACACTCTATACCCTACACTCTATAACCTACACTCTATACCCTACAATCTATACCCTACACTCTACACTCTATACCCTACACTCTATAGCCTACACTCTACAATCTATACCCTACACTCTATACCCTACACTCTATACCCTACAGTCTGTACCCTACACTCTATACCCTACACTATACACTCTATACCTTACACTCTACACTCTATTCCCTACACTCTATATCCTACACTCTATACCCTACACTCTATACCCTACACTCTATACCCTACACTCTACACCCTACACTCTGTACCCTACACTCTATACCATACACTCTATACCCTACACTCTACACTCTATACCCTACACTCTACACCCTACACTCTATACCCTACACTCTAATCCCTACACTCTACACTCTATATTCTACACTCTATACCCTACACTCTACACTCTATACCTTACACTCTACACTCTATTCCCTACACTCTATACCCTACACTCTATACCCCACACTCTATACCCTACACTCTATACCCTACACTCTACACCCTACACTCTATACCCTACACTCTATACCATACACTCTATACCCTACACTCTACACTCTATACCCTACACTCTACACCCTACACACTATACCCTACACTCTAATCCCTACACTCTACACTCTATACCCTACACTCTATACCCTACACTCTATACCCTACACTCTATACCCTACACTCTACACTCTATACCCTACACTCTATACCCTACACTCTATACCCTACACTCTACACTCTGTACCCTACATTCTATACCCTACACTATTTGCCCTACACTCTATACCCTACACTCTATACCCTACACTCTATACCCTACACTATATACCCTACACTCTATACCCTACACTCTACACCTTACACTCTATACCCTACACTCTATACCATACACTCTACACCCTACACTCTACACTCTATACCCTACACTCTACACTCTATACCCTACACTCTATACCCTACACTCTACACTCTATACCCTACACTCTACACTCTATACCCTACACTCTATACCCTACACTCTATACCCTACACTGTACACTATATACCCTACACTCTATACCCTACACTCTATACCCTACACTCTACACTCTATACCCTACACTCTATACCCTACACTCTTTGCCCTACACTCTATACCCTACACTCTATACCCTACACTCTATACCCTACACTCTATACCATACACTCTATACCCTACACTCTACACTCTATAACCTACACTCTATACCCTACACTCTATGCCCTACACTCTATACCCTACACTCTACACCCTACACTCTATACCCTACACTCTATACCATACACTCTATACCCTACACTCTACACTCTATACCCTACACTCTACACCCTACACTCTATACCCTACACTCTAATCCCTACACTCTACACTCTATACCCTACACTCTATACCCTACACTCTACACCCTACACTCTATACCCTACACTCTATACCATACACTCTACACCCTACACTCTACACTCTATACCCTACACTCTACACTCTATACCCTACACTCTATACCCTACACTCTATACCCTACACTCTATACCCTACACTCTACACTCTATACCCTACACTCTATACCCTACACTCTATACCCAACACTCTATACCCTACACTCTATACCCTACACTCTACACTATATACCCTACACTCTATACCCTACACTCTATACCCTACACTCTATACCCTACACTCTACACTATATACCCTACACTCTATACCCTACACTCTATACCCTACACTCTATACCCTACACTCTACACTCTATACCCTACACTCTATACCCTACACTCTTTGCCCTACACTCTATACCCTACACTCTATACCCTACACTCTATACCCTACACTCTATACCATACACTCTATACCCTACACTCTACACTCTATACCCTACACTCTATACCCTACACTCTATGCCCTACACTCTATACCCTACACTCTACACCCTACAATCTATACCCTACACTCTATACCATACACTCTATACCCTACACTCTACACTCAATACCCTACACTCTACACCCTACACTCTATACCCTACACTCTAATCCCTACACTCTACACTCTATACCCTACACTCTATACCCTACACTCTATACCCTACACTCTACACTCTCTACCCTACACTCTATACCTTACACTCTATACCCTAAAATCTATACCCTACACTCTACACTCTATACCCTACACTCTACACTCTATACCCTACACTCTATACCCTACACTCTATACCCTACACTCTATACCCTACACTCTACACTCTATACCCTACACTCTATACCCTACACTCTATACCCTACACTCTAAACTCTATACCCTACACTCTATACCCTACACCCTATGTCCTACACTCTATACCCTACACTCTACACCCTACACTCTATACCTTACACTCTACACCCTACACTCTATACCCTACACTCTAAACTCTATACCCTACACTATACTCGATACCCTACACTCTATAACATACACTCTATACCCTACACTCTATACCCTACACTCTATACCATACACTCTATACCCTACACTCTATACCCTACACTCTACACTCTATACCCTACACTCTATACCATACACTCTATACCCTACACTCTATACCATACACTCTATACCCTACACTCTATACCCTACACTCTACACCCTACACTCTACACTCTATACCCTACACTCTATACCCTACACTCTATACCCTACACTCTATACCCTACACTCTATACCCTACACTCTATACCATACACTCCATACCCTACACTCTATACCGTACACTCTATACAATACACTCTATACCCTACACTCTATACCCTACACTCTACACCCTACACTCTATACCTTACACTCTATACCCTACACTCTATACCCTACACTCTATACCCTACACTCTAAACTCTATATGTAAAGCAGTTAATACAAGAGAAGATAGTATTCTGCTACAGATGGATCTGGATAAGTTGGAAACTTGGGCTGAAAGGTGGCAGATGAGGTTTAACAATGATAAATGTAAGGTTATACACATGGGAAGAGGGAATCAATATCACCATTACACACTGAACGGGAAACCACTGGGTAAATCTGACAGGGAGAAGGACTTGGGGATCCTAGTTAATGATAAACTTACCTGGAGCAGCCAGTGCCAGGCAGCAGCTGCCAAGGCAAACAGGATCATGGGGTGCATTAAAAGAGGTCTGGATACACATGATGAGAGCATTATACTGCCTCTGTACAAATCCCTAGTTAGACCGCACATGGAGTACTGTGTCCAGTTTTGGGCACCGGTGCTCAGGAAGGATATAATGGAACTAGAGAGAGTACAAAGGAGGGCAACAAAATTAATAAAGGGGATGGGAGAACTACAATACCCAGATAGATTAGCGAAATTAGGATTATTTAGTCTAGAAAAAAGACGACTGAGGGGCGATCTAATAACCATGTATAAGTATATAAGGGGACAATACAAATATCTCGCTGAGGATCTGTTTATACCAAGGAAGGTGATGGGCACAAGAGGGCATTCTTTGCGTCTGGAGGAGAGAAGGTTTTCCCACCAACATAGAAGATGATTCTTTACTGTTAGGGCAGTGAGAATCTGGAATTGCTTGCCTGAGGAGGTGGTGATGGCGAACTCAGTCGAGGGGTTCAAGAGAGGCCTGGATGTCTTCCTGGAGCAGAACAATATTGTATCATACAATTATTGGGTTCTGTAGAAGGACGTAGATCTGTGTATTTATTATAATGGAATATAGGCTGAACTGGATGGACAAATGTCTTTTTTCGGCCTTACTAACTATGTTACTATGTTACTATGTATATCCTACACTCTACACTCTATACCATACACTCTATAACATACACTCTATACCCTACACTCTATACCCTACACTCTATACCATACACTCTACACTCTATACCCTACACTCTATACCATACACTCTACACCATACACTCTATAGCATACACTCTATACCCTACACTCTACACTCTATATCCTACACTCTATACCCTACACTCTACACCCTGCACTCTATACCCTACACACTATACCCTACACTCTACACTCTATACCCTACACTCTATACCCTACACTCTATACCCTACACTCTATACCCTACACTCTACACTCTATACCCTACACTCTATAGCCTACACTCTACAATCTATACCCTACACTCTATACCCTACACTCTATACCCTACAGTCTATACCCTACACTCTATACCCTACACTCTACACTCTATACCTTACACTCTACACTCTATTCCCTACACTCTATACCCTACACTCTATACCCTACACTCTACACCCTACACTCTATACCCTACACTCTATACCATACACTCTATACCCTACACTCTATACCCTACACTCTACACTCTATACCTTACACTCTACACTCTATTCCCTACACTCTATACCCTACACTCTATACCCTACACTCTATACCCTACACTCTATACCCTATTCTCTATACCCTACACTCTATACCCTACACTCTACACCCTACAATCTATACCTTACACTCTATACCCTACACTCTATACCCTACACTCTAAACTCTAAACCCTACACTCTACACTCTATACCCTACACTCTACACTCTATACCCTACACTCTACACTCTATACCCTACACTCTATAACATACACTCTATACCCTACACTCTATACCCTACACTCTATACCATACACTCTATACCCTACACTCTATACCCTACACTCTACACTCTATACCCTACACTCTATACCATACACTCTATACCCTACACTCTATACCGAACACTCTATACCCTACACTCTATACCCTACACTCTATACCCTACACTCTATACCTTACACTCTATACCCTACACTCTATACCCTACACTCTAAACTCTATACCCTACACTCTACACTCTATACCCTACACTCTATACCCTACACTCTATACCCTACACTCTATGCCCTACACTCTATACCCTACACTCTATACCATACACTCCATACCCTACACTCTATACCGTACACTCTATACAATACACTCTATACCCTACACTCTATACCCTACACTCTACACCCTACACTCTATACCCTACACTCTACACTCTACACTCTATACCTTACACTCTATACCCTACACTCTATACCCTACACTCTATACCCTACACTCTAAACTCTATACCGTACACTCTACACTCTATACCATACACTCTATAACATACACTCTATACCCTACACTCTATACCCTACACTCTATACCATACACTTTACACTCTATACCCTACACTCTATACCATACACTCTACACCATACACTCTATAGCATACACTCTATACCCTACACTCTACACTCTATACCCTACACTCTATACCCTACACTCTACACCCTGCACTCTATACCCTACACACTATAACCTACACTCTACACTCTATACCCTACACTCTATACCCTACACTCTATACCCTACACTCTATACCCTACACTCTACACTCTATACCCTACACTCTATAGCCTACACTCTACAATCTATACCCTACACTCTATACCCTACACTCTATACCCTACAGTCTATACCCTACACTCTATACCCTACACTCTACACTCTATACCTTACACTCTACACTCTATTCCCTACACTCTATACCCTACACTCTATACCCTACACTCTATACCCTACACTCTATACCCTACACTCTACACCCTACACTCTATACCCTACACTCTATACCATACACTCTATACCCTACACTCTACACTCTATACCCTACACTCTACACCCTACACTCTATACCCTACACTCTAATCCCTACACTCTACACTCTATACCCTACACTCTATACCCTACACTCTACACTCTATACCCTACACTCTACACTCTATACCATACACTCTATAACATACACTCTATACCCTACACTCTATACCCTACACTCTATACCATACATTCTACACTCTATACCCTACACTCTATACCATACACTCTACACCATACATTCTATAGCATACACTCTATACCCTACACTCTATACCCTACACTCTACACCCTGCACTCTATACCCTACACACTATACCCTACACTCTACACTCTATACCCTACACTCTATACCCTACACTCTATACCCTACACTCTATACCCTACACTCTACACTCTATACCCTACACTCTATAGCCTACACTCTACAATCTATACCCTACACTCTATACCCTACACTCTATACCCTACAGTCTATACCCTACACTCTATACCCTACACTCTACACTCTATACCTTACACTCTACACTCTATTCCCTACACTCTATACCCTACACTCTATACCCTACACTCTATACCCTACACTCTATACCCTACACTCTACACCCTACACTCTATACCCTACACTCTATACCATACACTCTATACCCTACACTCTACACTCTATACCCTACACTCTACACCCTACACTCTATACCCTACACTCTAATCCCTACACTCTACACTCTATACCCTACACTCTATACCCTACACTCTACACTCTATACCTTACACTCTACACTCTATTCCCTACACTCTATACCCTACACTCTATACCCTACAATCTATACCCTGCAATCTATACCCTACACTCTACACCCTACACTCAATACCCTACACTCTATACCATACACTCTATACCCTACACTCTACACTCTATACCCTACACTCTACACCCTACACTCTATACCCTACACTCTAATCCCTACACTCTACACTCTATACCCTACACTCTACACTCTCTACCCTACACTCTACACTCTCTACCCTACACTCTATACCCTACACTCTATAACATACACTCTATACCCTACACTCTATACCCTACACTCTATACCATACACTCTACACTCTATACCCTACACTCTATACCATACACTCTACACCATACACTCTATAGCATACACTCTATACCCTACACTCTACACTTTATACCCTACACTCTATACCCTACACTCTACACCCTGCACTCTATACCCTACACTCTATACCCTACACTCTACACTCTATACCCTACACTCTATAGCCTACACTCTACAATCTATACCCTACACTCTATACCCTACACTCTATACCCTACAGTCTATACCCTACACTCTATATCCCACACTCTACACTCTATACCTTACACTCTACACTCTATTCCCTACACTCTATACCCTACACTCTATACCCTACACTCTACACCCTACACTCTATACCCTACACTCTATACCATACACTCTATACCCTACACTCTACACTCTATACCCTACACTCTATACCCTACACTCTATACCCTACACTCTAAACTCTATACCCTACACTCTACACTCTATACCCTACACTCTATGACATACACTCCATACCCTACACTCTATACCCTACACTCTATACCATACACTCTACACTCTACACCCTACACTCTATACGATACACTCTACACCATACACTCTATAGCATACACTCTATACCCTACACTCTACAGTCTATACCCTACACTCTATACCCTACACTCTACACCCTGCACTCTATACCCTACACTCTATACCCTACACTCTACACTCTATACCCTACACTCTATAGCCTACACTCTACAATCTATACCCTACACTCTATACCCTACACTCTATACCCTACAGTCTATACCCTACACTCTATACCCTACACTCTACACTCTATACCTTACACTCTACACTCTATTCCCTACACTCTATACCCTACACTCTATACCCTACACTCTATACCCTACACTCTATACCCTACACTCTACACCCTACACTCTATACCCTACACTCTATACCCTACACTATACACTCTATACCCTACACTCTACACCCTACACTCTATACCCTACACTCTAATCCCTACACTCTACACTCTATACCCTACACTGTATACCCTACACTCTATACCTTACACTCTACACTCTATTCCCTACACTCTATACCCTACACTCTATACCCTACACTCTATACCCTACACTCTACACCCTACACACTATACCCTACACTCTACACTCTATACCCTACACTCTATACCCTACACTCTATACCCTACACTCTATACCCTACACTCTACACTCTATACCCTACACTCTATAGCCTACACTCTACAATCTATACCCTACACTCTATACCCTACAGTCTATACCCTACACTCTATAACCTACACTCTACACTCTATACCTTACACTCTACACTCTATTCCCTACACTCTATACCCTACACTCTATACCCTACACTCTATACCCTACACTCTATATCCTACACTCTACAACCTACACTCTATACCCTACTCTCTATACCATACACTCTATACCCTACACTCTACACTCTATACCCTACACTCTACACCATACACTCTATATACTACACTCTATACCCTACACTCTACACTCTGTACCTTACACTCTACACTCTATTCCCTACACTCTATACCCTACACTCTATACCCTACACTCTATACCCTACACTCTATACCCTACACTCTACACCCTACACTCTATACCCTACACTCTATACCATACACTCTATACCCTACACTCTACACTCTATACCCTACACTCTACACCCTACACTCTATACCCTACACTCTAATCCCTACACTCTACACTCTATACCCTACACTCTATACCCTACACTCTATACCTTACACTCTACACTCTATTCCCTACACTCTATACCCTACACTCTATACCCTACACTCTATACCCTACACTCTATACTCTACACTCTACACCCTACACACTATACCCTACACTCTACACTCTATACCCTACACTCTATACCCTACACTCTATACCCTACACTCTATAGCCTACACTCTACAATCTATACCCTACACTCTATACCCTACACTCTATACCCTACAGTCTATACCCTACACTCTATACCCTACACTCTACACTCTATACCTTACACTCTACACTCTATTCCCTACACTCTATACCCTACACTCTATACCCTACACTCTACACCCTACACTCTATACCCTACACTCTAATCCCTACACTCTACACTCTATACCCTACACTCTATACCCTACACTCTATACCTTACACTCTACACTCTATTCCCTACACTCTATACCCTACACTCTATACCCTACACTCTATACCCTACACTCTATACTCTACACTCTACACCCTACACACTATACCCTACACTCTACACTCTATACCCTACACTCTATACCCTACACTCTATACCCTACACTCTATAGCCTACACTCTACAATCTATACCCTACACTCTATACCCTACACTCTATACCCTACAGTCTATACCCTACACTCTATACCCTACACTCTACACTCTATACCTTACACTCTACACTCTATTCCCTACACTCTATACCCTACACTCTATACCCTACACTCTATACCCTACACTCTATACCCAACACTCTACAACCTACACTCTATACCATACACTCTATACCCTACACTCTACACTCTATTCCCTACACTCTACAAACTACACTCTATACCCTACACTCTATACCCTACACTCTATACCCTACACTCTATACCCTACAGTCTATACCCTACACTCTATACCCTACACTCTACACTCTATACCTTACACTCTACACTCTATTCCCTACACTCTATACCTTACACTCTATACCCTACACTCTATACCCTACACTCTACACCCTACACTCTATACCCTACACTCTATACCATACACTCTATACCCTACACTCTACACTCTATACCGTACACTCTACACCCTACACTCTATACCCTACACTCTAATCCCTACACTCTACACTCTATACCCTACACTCTATACCCTACACTCTACACTCTATACCTTACACTCTACACTCTATTCCCTACACTCTATACCCTACACTCTATACCCTACACTCTATACCCTACACTCTATACCCTACACTCTACACCCTACACTCTATACCCTACACTCTATACCATACACTCTATACCCTACACTCTACACTCTATACCCTACACTCTACACCCTACACTCTATACCCTACACTCTATACCCTACACTCTACACTCTCTACCCTACACTCTATACCCTACACTCTATAACATACACTCTATACCCTACACTCTATACCCTACACTCTATACCCTACACTATACACTCTATACCCTACACTCTACACTTTATACCCTACACTCTATACCCTACACTCTATACCCTACACTCTACACCCTGCACTCTATACCCTACACACTATACCCTACACTCTACACTCTATACCCTACTCTCTATACCCTACACTCTATACCCTACACTCTATACCCTACACTCTACACTCTATACCCTACACTCTATAGCCTACACTCTACAATCTATACCCTACACTCTATACCCTACACTCTATACCCTACACTCTATACCATACACTCTATACCCTACACTCTACACTCTATACCCTACACTCTACACCATACACTCTATGCCCTACACTCTGTACCCTACACTCTACACTCTACACCCTACACTCTACACTCTATACCCTACACTCTACACTCTATACCCTACACTCTATACCCTACACTCGATGCCCTACACTCTATACCCTACACTCTATACCCTACACTCTATACCCTACACTCTACACTCTATACCATACACTCTATACCATACACTCTACACCCTACACTCTATACCACACACTCTATACCCTACACTCTACACTCTATACCCTACACTCTATACCATACACTCTACACTCTATACCCTACACTCTATACCATACACTCTACACCATACACTCTATGGCATACACTCTATACCCTACACTCTACACTCTATACCCTACACTCTATACCCTACACTCTACACCCTGCACTCTATACCCTACACACTATACCCTACACTCTACACTCTATACCCTACACACTATACCCTACACTCTATACCCTACCCTCTATACCCTACACTCTAATCCCTACATTCTACACTCTCTACCCTACACTCTAATCCCTACATTCTACACTCTCTACCCTACACTCTATACCCTACACTCTACACCCTACACTCTATACCCTACACTCTAATCCCTACACTCTACACCCTACACTCTATACCCTACACTCTACACTCTATACCCTACACTCTACACTCTATACCATACACTCTATAACATACACTCTATACCCTACACTCTATACCCTACACTCTATACCATACACTCTACACTCTATACCCTACACTCTATACCATAAACTCTACACCATACACTCTATAGCATACACTCTATACCCTACACTCTACACTCTATACACTACACTCTATACCCTACACTCTACACCCTGCACTCTATACCCTACACACTATACCCTACACTCTACACTCTATACCCTACACTCTATACCCTACACTCTATACCCTACACTCTATACCCTACACTCTACACTCTATACCCTACACTCTATAGCCTACACTCTACAATCTATACCCTACACTCTATACCCTACACTCTATACCCTACAGTCTATACCCTACACTCTATACCCTACACTCTACACTCTATACCTTACACTCTACACTCTATTCCCTACACTCTATACTCTACACTCTATACCCTACACTCTGTACCCTACACTCTATACCCTACACTCTACACCCTACACTCTATACCCTACACTCTATACCATACACTCTATACCCTACACTCTACACTCTATACCCTACACTCTACACCCTACACTCTATACCCTACACTCTAATCCCTACACTCTACACTCTATACCCTACACTCTATACCCTACACTCTACACTCTATACCTTACACTCTACACTCTATTCCCTACACTCTATACCCTACACTCTATACCCTACAATCTATACCCTGCAATTTATACCCTACACTCTACATCCTACACTCTATACCCTACACTCTATACCATACACTCTATACCCTACACTCTACACTCTATACCCTACACTCTATACCCTACACTCTAATCCCTACACTCTACACTCTATACCCTACACTCTACACTCTCTACCCTACACTCTACACTCTCTACCCTACACTCTATACCCTACACTCTATAACATACACTCTATACCCTACACTCTATACCCTACACTCTATACCATACACTCTACACTCTATACCCTACACTCTATACCATACACTCTACACCATACACTGTATAGCATACACTCTATACCCTACACTCTACACTTTATACCCTACACTCTATACCCTACACTCTACACCCTGCACTCTACACCCTACACACTATACCCTACACTCTACACTCTATACCCTACACACTATACCCTACACTCTATACCCTACACTCTATACCCTACACTCTACACTCTATACCCTATACTCTATAGCCTACACTCTACAATCTATACCCTACACTCTATACCCTACACTCTATACCCTACAGTCTATACCCTACACTCTATACCCCAGACTCTACACTCTATACCTTACACTCTACACTCTATTCCCTACACTCTATACCCTACACTCTATACCCTACACTCTACACCCTACACTCTATACCCTACACTCTATACCATACACTCTATACCCTACACTCTACACTCTATACCCTACACTCTATACCCTACACTCTATACCCTACACTCTAAACTCTATACCCTACACTCTATACCATACACTCTACACCATACACTGTATAGCATACACTCTATACCCTACACTCTACACTTTATACCCTACACTCTACACTCTATACCTTACACTCTACACTCTATTCCCTACACTCTATACCCTACACTCTATACCCTACACTCTATACCCTACACTCTATACCCAACACTCTACACCCTACACTCTATACCCTACACTCTATACCATACACTCTATACCCTACACTCTACACTCTATACCCTACACTCTACACTCTATACCCTACACTCTATACCCGACACTCTACACGCTATACCCTACACTCTACACTCTATACCCTACACTCTATACCCTACACTCTATACCCTACACTTTATACCCTACACTCTATACCCTACACTCTACACTCTATACCCTACACTCTATACCCTACACTCTACACCCTACACTCTTTACCCTACACTCTATGCCCTACACTCTATACCCTACACTCTATACCCTACACTCTATACCCTACACTCTACACTCTATACCCTACACTCTATACCCTACACTCTATGCCCTACACTCTACACTCTATACCCTACACTCTATACCCTACACTCTATACCCTACACTCTATACCCTACACTCTACACTCTATATCCTACACTCTCTACCCTACACTCTACACTCTATACCCTACACTCTATACCCTACACTCTAATCCCTACACTCTACACTCTATACCCTACACTCTATACCCTACACTCTATACCCTACACTCTACACTCTATACCCTACACTCTATATCCTACACTCTACACTCTATACCATACATTCTATACCCTACACTCTATACCATACACTCTATACCCTACACTCTACACCCTACACTCTATACCCTACACTCTATACCCTACACTCTATACCCTACACTCTACACCCTACACTCTATACCCTACACTCTATACCATACACTCTATACCCTACACTCTACACTCTATACCCTACACTCTATACCCTACACTCTATACCCTACACTCTATACCATACACTCTACACTCTATATCCTACACTCTCTACCCTATACTCCACACTCTATACCCTACACTCTATACCCTACACTCTAACCCCCTACACTCTACACTCTATACCCTACACTCTATATCCTACACTCTACACTCTATACCATACATTCTATACCCTGCACTCTATACCATACACTCTATACCCTACACTCTACACCCTACACTCTATACCCTACACTCTATACCCTACACTCTACACCCTACACTCTATACCCTACACTCTATACCCTACACTCTATACCCTACACTCTATACCCTACACTCTACACTCTATACCCTACACTCTATACCCTACACTCTATACCCTACACTCTACACTCTATATCCTACACTCTCTACCCTACACTCTACACTCTATACCCTACACTCTATACCCTACACTCTAATCCCTACACTCTACACTCTATACCCTACACTCTATACCCTACACTCTATACCCTACACTCTACACTCTATACCCTACACTCTATATCCTACACTCTACACTCTATACCATACATTCTATACCCTACACTCTATACCATACACTCTATACCCTACACTCTACACCCTACACTCTATACCCTACACTCTATACCCTACACTCTATACCCTACACTCTACACCCTACACTCTATACCCTACACTCTATACCATACACTCTATACCCTACACTCTACACTCTATACCCTACACTCTACATCCTACACTCTATACCCTACACTCTAATCCCGACACTCTACACTCTATACCCTACACTCTATACCCTACACTCTACACTCTCTACCCTACACTCTATACCCTACACTCTATAACATACACTCTATATCCTACACTCTATACCCTACACTCTATACCATGCATTCTACAATCTATACCCTACACTCTATACCATACACTCTACACCATACACTCTATAGCATACACTCTATACCCTACACTCTACACTCTATACCCTACACTCTATACCCTACACTCTACACCCTGCACTCTATACCCTACACACTATACCCTACACTCTACACTCTATACCCTACACTCTATACCCTACACTCTATACCCTACACTCTATACCCTACACTCTACACTCTATACCCTACACTCTATACCCTACACTCTATACCCTACACTCTATACCCTACACTCTATACCCTACAGTCTATACCCTACACTCTATACCCTACACTCTACACTCTATACCTTACACTCTACACTCTATTCCCTACACTCTATACCCTACACTCTATACCCTACACTCTATACCCTACACTCTATACCCTACACTCTACACCCTACACTCTATACCCTACACTCTGTACCATACACTCTATACCCTACACTCTACACTCTATACCCTACACTCTACACCCTACACTCTATACCCTACACTCTAATCCCTTCACTCTACACTCTATACCCTACACTCTACACCCTACACTCTACACTCTATACCTTACACTCTACACTCTATTCCCTACACTCTATACCCTACACTCTATACCCTACACTCTATACCCTACACTCTACACCCTACACTCTATACCCTACACTCTATACCATACACTCTATACCCTACACTCTACACTCTATACCCTACACTCTACACCCTACACTCTATACCCTACACTCTAATCCCTACACTCTACACTCTATACCCTACACTCTATACCCTACACTCTATACCCTACACTCTACACACTCTACCCTACACTCTATACCCTACACTCTATACCCTACACTCTATACCCTACACTCTACACTCTATACCCTACACTCTACACTCTATACCCTACACTCTATACCCTACACTCTATACCCTACACTCTAATCCCTACACTCTACACTCTATACCCTACACTCTATACCCTACACTCTACACTCTATACCTTACACTCTACACTCTATTCCCTACACTCTATACCCTACACTCTATACCCTACACTCTATACCCTACACTCTATACCCTACACTCTATACCCAACACTCTACACCCTACATTCTATACCCTACACTCTATACCATACAATCTATACCCTACACTCTACACTCTACACTCTACACTCTATACCCTACACTCTACACTCTATACCCTACACTCTACACTCTATACCCTACACTCTATACCCTACACTCTATACCCTACAATCTATTCCATACACTCTATACCCTACACTCTATACCCTACACTCTATACCCTACACTCTATACCATACACTCTATACCCTACACTCTATACCGTACACTCTATACCCTACACTCTATACCCTACACTCTATACCCTACACTCTACACCCTACACTCTATACCTTACACTCTATACCCTACACTCTATACCCTACACTCTAAACTCTATACCCTACACTCTACACTCTATACCCTACACTCTATACCCTACACTCTATACCCTACACTCTATACCCTACACTGTATACCCTACACTCTATACCCTACACTCTATACCCTACACTCTACACTCTATACCCTGCACTCTATACCCTACACTCTATACCCTACATTCTACACTTTATGCACTACACTCTATACCCTACACTCTATACCCTACACTCTACACCCTACACTCTATACCCTACACTCTATACCATATACTCTATACCCTACACTCTACACTCAATACCCTACACTCTACACCCTACACTCTATACCCTACACTCTAATCCCAACACTCTACACTCTATACCCTACACTCTATACCCTACAGTCTACACTCTATACCTTACACTCTACACTCTATTCCCTACACTCTATACCCTACACTCTATACCCTACACTCTATACCCTACACTCTATACCCTACACTCTACACCCTACACTCTATACCCTACACTCTATACCATACACTCTATACCCTACACTCTACACTCTACACCCTACACTCTATACCCTACACTCTAATCCCTACACTCTACACTCTAAACCCTACACTCTATACCCTACACTCTATACCCTACACTCTACACTCTCTACCCTACACTCTATACCCTACACTCTATACCCTACACTCTACACTCTATACCCTACACTCTACACTCTATACCCTACACTCTATACCCTACACTCTATACCCTACACTCTATACCATACACTCTATACCATACACTCTATACCCTACACTCTATACCCTACACTCTATCCTACACACTATACCCTACACTCTACACTCTATACCCTACACTCTATACCCTACACTCTATACCCTACACTCTACACTCTATACCCTACACTCTATAGCCTACACTCTACAATCTATACCCTACACTCTATACCCTACACTCTATACCCTACAGTCTATACCCTACACTCTATACTCTACACTCTACACTCTAAACCTTACACTCTACACTCTATTCCCTACACTCTATACCCTACACTCTATACCCTACACTCTATACCCTATACTCTACACCCTACACTCTATACCCTACACTCTATACCATATACTCTATACCCTACACTCTATACCCTACACTCTACACCCTACACTCTATACCCTACACTCTATACCATACACTCTATACCCTACACTCTACACTCTATACCCTACACTCTATACCCTACACTCTACACTCTATACCTTACACTCTACACTCTATTCCCTACACTCTATACCCTACACTCTATACCCTACACTCTATACCCTACACTCTATACCCTACACTCTACACCCTACACTCTATACCCTACACTCTATACCCTACACTCTATACCCTACACTCTACACCCTACACTCTATACCCTACACTCTATACCATACACTCTATACCCTACACTCTACACTCTATACCCTACACTCTACACCCTACACTCTATACCCTACACTCTAATCCCTACACTCTATACCCTACACTCTACACTCTATACCCTACACTCTATACCATACACTCTATACCCTACACTCTATACCGTACACTCTATACCCTACACTCTATACCCTACACTCTATACCCTACACTCTACACCCTACACTCTATACCCTACACTCTATACCCTACACTCTATACCTTACACTCTACACTCTCTACCCTACACTCTAATCCCAACACTCTACACTCTATACCCTACACTCTATACCCTACACTCTACACTCTATACCTTACACTCTACACTCTATTCCCTACACTCTATACCCTACACTCTATACCCTACACTCTATACCCTACACTCTATACCCTACACTCTACACCCTACACTCTATACCCTACACTCTATACCCTACACTCTATACCCTACACTCTACACTCTCTACCCTACACTCTATACCCTACACTCTATACCCTACACTCTACACTCTATACCCTACACTCTATACCCTACACTCTATACCCTACACTCTATACCCTACACTCTATACCATACACTCTATACCCTACACTCTATACCCTACACTCTGAACCCTACACTCTATACCCTACACTCTACTCCCTGCACTCTATACCCTACACTCTATACCCTGCACTCTACACTCTATACCCTACACTCTATACCCTACACTCTATACCCTACACTCTATACCCTACACTCTACACTCTATACCCTACACTCTACACTCTATACCCTGCACTCTATACCCTACACTCTATACCCTACACTCTATACCCTACACTCTATACCCTACACTCTACACTATATACCCTACACTCTATACCCTACACTCTATACCCTACACTCTATACCCTACACTCTATACCCTATACTCTTTGCCCTACACTCTATACCCTACACTCTATACCCTACACTCTATACCCTACACTCTACACCCTACACTCTATACCCTACACTCTATACCGTACACTCTATACCCTACACTCTACACTCTATACCCTACACTCTACACCCTACACTCTATACCCTACACTCTATACCGTACACTCTATACCCTACACTCTACACTCTATACCCTACACTCTACACCCTACACTCTATACCCTACACTTTAATCCCTACACTCTACACTCTATACCCTACACTCTATACCCTACACTCTATACCCTACACTCTACACTCTCTACCCTACACTCTATACCCTACACTCTATACCCTACACTCTACACTCTATACCCTACACTCTACACTCTATACCCTACACTCTATACCCTACACTCTACACCCTACACTCAATACCCTACACTCTATACCCTACACTCTACACTCTATACCCTACACTCTATACCCTACACTCTATACCCTACACTCTACACTCTATACCCTACACTCTATACCCTACACCCTATGCCCTACACTCTATACCCTACACTCTACACCCTACACTCTATACCTTACACTCTATACCCTACTCTCTATACCCTACACTCTAAACTTTATACCCTACACTCTATACCCTACACTCTATAACATACACTCTACACCCTACACTCTATACCCTACAATCTATACCATACACTCTATACCCTACACTCTATACCCTACACTCTATACCCTACACTCTATACCATACACTCTATACCCTACACTCTATACCGTACACTCTATACCCTACACTCTATACCCTACACTCTATACCCTACACTCTACACCCTACACTCTATACCTTACACTCTATACCCTACACTTTATACCCTACACTCTAAACTCTATACCCTACACTCTACACTCTATACCCTACACTCTATACCCTACACTCTATACCCTACACTCTATACCCTACACTCTATACCCTACACTCTACACCTTACACTCTATACCCTACACTCTATGCCCTACACTCTAAACTCTATACCCTACACTCTACACTCTATACCCTACACTCTACACTCTATACCCTACACTCTACACTCTACACTCTATACCCTACACTCTACACTCTATACCCTACACTCTATAACATACACTCTATACCCTACACTCTATACCATACACTCTATACCCTACACTCTATACCCTACACTCTATACCATACACTCTGTACCCTACACTCTATACCGTACACTCTATACCCTACACTCTATACCCTACACTCTATACCCTACACTCTACACCCTACACTCTATACCTTACACTCTATACCCTACACTCTATACCCTACACTCTAAACTCTATACCCTGCACTCTACACTCTATACCCTACACTCTATACCCTACACTCTATACCCTACGCTCTATACCCTACACTCTATACCCTACACTCTATACCCTACACTCTACACTCTATACCCTACACTCTATACCATACACTCCATACCCTACACTCTATACCGTACACTCTATACCCTACAATCTATACCCTACAATCTATACCCTACACTCTACACCCTACACTCTATACCTTACACTCTATACCCTACACTCTATACCCTACACTCTAAACTCTATACCCTACACTCTACACTGTATACCCTACACTCTATAACATACACTCTATACCCTACACTCTATACCCTACACTCTATACCCTACACTCTACACTCTATACCCTACACTCTATACCATACACTCTACACCATACACTCTATAGCATACACTCTATACCCTACACTCTACATTCTATACCCTACACTCTATACCCTACACTCTACACCCTGCACTCTATACCCTACACACTATACCCTACACTCTACACTCTATACCCTACACTCTATACCCTACACTCTATACCCTACACTCTATAGCCTACAATCTATACCCTACACTCTATACCCTACAGTCTATACCCTACACTCTATACCCTACACTCTACACTCTATACCTTACACTCTACACTCTATTCCCTACACTCTATACCTTACACTCTATACCCTACACTCTATACCCTACACTCTATACCCTACACTCTACACCCTACACTCTATACCCTACACTCTATACCATACACTCTATACCCTACACTCTACACTCTATACCCTACACTCTACACCCTACACTCTATACCCTACACTCTAATCCCTACACTCTACACTCTATACCCTACACTCTATACCCTACACTCTATACCCTACACTCTACACTCTCTACCCTACACTCTATACCCTACACTCTATAACATACACTCTATACCCTACGCTCTACACTCTACACTCTATACCATACACTCAACACTCTATACCCTACACTCTATACCATAGACTCTACACCATACACTCTATAGCATACACTCTATACCCTACACTCTACACTCTATACCCTACACTCTATACCCTACACTCTACACCCTGCACTCTATACCCTACACACTATACCCTACACTCTACACTCTATACCCTACACTCTATACCCTACACTCTATACCCTACACTCTATACCCTACACTCTACACTCTATACCCTACACTCTATAGCCTACACTCTACAATCTATACCCTACACTCTATACCCTACACTCTATACCCTACAGTCTATACCCTACACTCTATACCCTACATTCTACACTCTATACCTTACACTCCACACTCTATTCCCTACACTCTATACCCTACACTCTATACCCTACACTCTATACCCTACACTCTACACCCTACACTCTATACCCTACACTCTATACCATACACTCTATACCCTACACTCTACACTCTATACCCTACACTCTACACCCTACACTCTATACCCTACACTCTAATCCCTACACTCTACACTCTATACCTTACACTCTATACCCTACACTCTACACTCTATACCTTACACTCTACACTCTATTCCCTACACTCTATACCCTACACTCTATACCCTACACTCTATACCCTACACTCTATACCCTACACTCTACACCCTACACGCTATACCCTACACTCTATACCATACACTCTATACCCTACACTCTACACTCTATACCCTACACTCCACACCCTACACTCTATACCCTACACTCTAATCCCTACACTCTACACTCTATACCCTACACTCTATACCCTACACTCTATACCCTACACTCTACACTCTATACCCTACACTCTACACTCTATACCCTACACTCTATACCCTACACTCTATACCCTACACTCTAATCCCTACACTCTACACTCTATACCCTACACTCTATACCCTACACTCTACACTCTATACCTTACACTCTACACTCTATTCCCTACACTCTATACCCTACACTCTATACCCTACACTCTATACCCTACACTCTATACCCTACACTCTATACCCAACACTCTACACCCTACATTCTATACCCTACACTCTATACCATACAATCTATACCCTACACTCTACACTCTACACTCTACACTCTATACCCTACACTCTACACTCTATACCCTACACTCTACACTCTATACCCTACACTCTATACCCTACACTCTATACCCTACAATCTATACCATACACTCTATACCCTACACTCTATACCCTACACTCTATACCCTACACTCTATACCATACACTCTATACCCTACACTCTATACCGTACACTCTATACCCTACACTCTATACCCTACACTCTATACCCTACACTCTACACCCTACACTCTATACCTTACACTCTATACCCTACACTCTATACCCTACACTCTAAACTCTATACCCTACACTCTACACTCTATACCCTACACTCTATACCCTACACTCTATACCCTACACTCTATACCCTACACTGTATACCCTACACTCTATACCCTACACTCTATACCCTACACTCTACACTCTATACCCTACACTCTATACCCTACACTCTATACCCTACACTCTACACTTTATGCACTACACTCTATACCCTACACTCTATACCCTACACTCTACACCCTACACTCTATACCCTACACTCTATACCATATACTCTATACCCTACACTCTACACTCAATACCCTACACTCTACACCCTACACTCTATACCCTACACTCTAATCCCAACACTCTACACTCTATACCCTACACTTTATACCCTACAGTCTACACTCTATACCTTACACTCTACACTCTATTCCCTACACTCTATACCCTACACTCTATACCCTACACTCTATACCCTACACTCTATACCCTACACTCTACACCCTACACTCTATACCCTACACTCTATACCATACACTCTATACCCTACACTCTACACTCTACACCCTACACTCTATACCCTACACTCTAATCCCTACACTCTACACTCTAAACCCTACACTCTATACCCTACACTCTATACCCTACACTCTACACTCTCTACCCTACACTCTATACCCTACACTCTATACCCTACACTCTACACTCTATACCCTACACTCTACACTCTATACCCTACACTCTATACCCTACACTCTATACCCTACACTCTATACCATACACTCTATACCATACACTCTATACCCTACACTCTATACCCTACACTCTATCCTACACACTATACCCTACACTCTACACTCTATACCCTACACTCTATACCCTACACTCTATACCCTACACTCTACACTCTATACCCTACACTCTATAGCCTACACTCTACAATCTATACCCTACACTCTATACCTTACACTCTATACCCTACAGTCTATACCCTACACTCTATACCCTACACTCTATACCCTATACTCTACACCCTACACTCTATACCCTACACTCTATACCATATACTCTATACCCTACACTCTACACTCTATACCCTACACTCTACACCCTACACTCTATACCCTACACTCTAATCCCAACACTCTACACTCTATACCCTACACTCTATACCCTACACTCTACACTCTATACCTTACACTCTACACTCTATTCCCTACACTCTATACCCTACACTCTATACCCTACACTCTATACCCTACACTCTATACCCTACACTCTACACCCTACACTCTATAACCTACACTCTATACCCTACACTCTATACCCTACACTCTACACCCTACACTCTATACCCTACACTCTATACCATACACTCTATACCCTACACTCTACACTCTATACCCTACACTCTACACCCTACACTCTATACCCTACACTCTAATCCCTACACTCTATACCCTACACTCTACACTCTATACCCTACACTCTATACCATACACTCTATACCCTACACTCTATACCGTACACTCTATACCCTACACTCTATACCCTACACTCTATACCCTACACTCTACACCCTACACTCTATACCCTACACTCTATACCCTACACTCTATACCCTACACTCTACACTCTCTACCCTACACTCTAATCCCAACACTCTACACTCTATACCCTACACTCTATACCCTACACTCTACACTCTATACCTTACACTCTACACTCTATTCCCTACACTCTATACCCTACACTCTATACCCTACACTCTATACCCTACACTCTATACCCTACACTCTACACCCTACACTCTATACCCTACACTCTATACCCTACACTCTATACCCTACACTCTACACTCTATACCCTACACTCTATACCCTACACTCTATACCCTACACTCTACACTCTATACCCTACACTCTATACCCTACACTCTATACCCTACACTCTATACCCTACACTCTATACCATACACTCTATACCCTACACTCTATACCCTACACTCTGAACCCTACACTCTATACCCTACACTCTACTCCCTGCACTCTATACCCTACACTCTATACCCTGCACTCTACACTCTATACCCTACACTCTATACCCTACACTCTATACCCAACACTCTATACCCTACACTCTACACTCTATACCCTACACTCTACACTCTATACCCTGCACTCTATACCCTACACTCTATACCCTACACTCTATACCCTACACTC
This sequence comes from Ranitomeya imitator, assembly GCF_032444005.1. Classification (NCBI taxonomy): domain Eukaryota; kingdom Metazoa; phylum Chordata; class Amphibia; order Anura; family Dendrobatidae; genus Ranitomeya; species Ranitomeya imitator. The sequence continues at coordinate 742,511 of NW_027193325.1, read as the reverse complement.
TATACCCTACACTCTACACTATATACCCTACACTCTATACCCTACACTCTATACCCTACACTCTATACCCTACACTCTATACCCTATACTCTTTGCCCTACACTCTATACCCTACACTCTATACCCTACACTCTATACCATACACTCTATACCCTACACTCTACACTCTATATCCTACACTCTATACCCTACACTCTATGCCCAACACTCTATACCCTACACTCTACACCCTACACTCTATACCCTACACTCTATACCATACACTCTATACCCTACACTCTACACTCTATACCCTACACTCTACACCCTACACTCTATACCCTACACTTTAATCCCTACACTCTACACTCTATACCCTACACTCTATACCCTACACTCTATACTCTACACTCTACACTCTCTACCCTACACTCTATACCCTACACTCTATACCCTACACTCTATACCCTACACTCTACACTCTATACCCTACACTCTACACTCTATACCCTACACTCTATACCCTACACTCTACACCCTACACTCAATACCCTACACTCTATACCCTACACTCTACACTCTATACCCTACACTCTATACCCTACACTCTATACCCTACACTCTACACTCTATACCCTACACTCTATACCCTACACCCTATGCCCTACACTCTATACCCTACACTCTACACCCTACACTCTATACCTTACACTCTATACCCTACTCTCTATACCCTACACTCTAAACTTTATACCCTACACTCTATACCCTACACTCTATAACATACACTCTACACCCTACACTCTATACCCTACAATCTATACCATACACTCTATACCCTACACTCTATACCCTACACTCTATACCCTACACTCTATACCATACACTCTATACCCTACACTCTATACCGTACACTCTATACCCTACACTCTATACCCTACACTCTATACCCTACACTCTACACCCTACACTCTATACCTTACACTCTATACCCTACACTTTATACCCTACACTCTAAACTCTATACCCTACACTCTACACTCTATACCCTACACTCTATACCCTACACTCTATACCCTACACTCTATACCCTACACTCTACACCTTACACTCTATACCCTACACTCTATACCCTACACTCTAAACTCTATACCCTACACTCTACACTCTATACCCTACACTCTACACTCTATACCCTACACTCTACACTCTATACCCTACACTCTACACTCTATACCCTACACTCTATAACATACACTCTATACCCTACACTCTATACCATACACTCTATACCCTACACTCTATACCCTACACTCTATACCATACACTCTGTACCCTACACTCTATACCGTACACTCTATACCCTACACTCTATACCCTACACTCTATACCCTACACTCTACACCCTACACTCTATACCTTACACTCTATACCCTACACTCTATACCCTACACTCTAAACTCTATACCCTGCACTCTACACTCTATACCCTACACTCTATACCCTACACTCTATACCCTACACTCTATACCCTACACTCTATACCCTACACTCTATACCCTACACTCTACACTCTATACCCTACACTCTATACCATACACTCCATACCCTACACTCTATACCGTACACTCTATACCCTACAATCTATACCCTACAATCTATACCCTACACTCTACACCCTACACTCTATACCTTACACTCTATACCCTACACTCTATACCCTACACTCTAAACTCTATACCCTACACTCTACACTGTATACCCTACACTCTATAACATACACTCTATACCCTACACTCTATACCCTACACTCTATACCCTACACTCTACACTCTATACCCTACACTCTATACCATACACTCTACACCATACACTCTATAGCAAACACTCTATACCCTACACTCTACATTCTATACCCTACACTCTATACCCTACACTCTACACCCTGCACTCTATACCCTACACACTATACCCTACACTCTACACTCTATACCCTACACTCTATACCCTACACTCTATACCCTACACTCTATAGCCTACAATCTACACCCTACACTCTATACCCTACAGTCTATACCCTACACTCTATACCCTACACTCTACACTCTATACCTTACACTCTACACTCTATTCCCTACACTCTATACCTTACACTCTATACCCTACACTCTATACCCTACACTCTATACCCTACACTCTACACCCTACACTCTATACCCTACACTCTATACCATACACTCTATACCCTACACTCTACACTCTATACCCTACACTCTACACCCTACACTCTATACCCTACACTCTAATCCCTACACTCTACACTCTATACCCTACACTCTATACCCTATACTCTACACTCTATACCTTACACTCTACACTCTATTCCCTACACTCTATACCCTACACTCAATACCCTACACTCTATACCCTACACTCTACACCCTACACTCTATACCCTACACTCTATACCATACACTCTATACCCTACACTCTACACTCTATACCCTACACTCTACACACTACACTCTATACCCTACACTCTAATCCCTACACTCTAAACTCTATACCCTACACTCTATACCCTACACTCTATACCCTACACTCTACACTCTCTACCCTACACTCTATACCCTACACTCTATAACATACACTCTATACCCTACGCTCTACACTCTACACTCTATACCATACACTCAACACTCTATACCCTACACTCTATACCATAGACTCTACACCATACACTCTATAGCATACACTCTATACCCTACACTCTACACTCTATACCCTACACTCTATACCCTACACTCTACACCCTGCACTCTATACCCTACACACTATACCCTACACTCTACACTCTATACCATACACTCTATACCCTACACTCTATACCCTACACTCTATACCCTACACTCTACACTCTATACCCTACACTCTATAGCCTACACTCTACAATCTATACCCTACACTCTATACCTTACACTCTATACCCTACAGTCTATACCCTACACTCTATACCCTACATTCTACACTCTATACCTTACACTCCACACTCTATTCCCTACACTCTATACCCTACACTCTATACCCTACACTCTATACCCTACACTCTATACCCTACACTCTACACCCTACACTCTATACCCTACACTCTATACCATACACTCTATACCCTACACTCTACACTCTATACCCTACACTCTACACCCTACACTCTATACCCTAGACTCTAATCCCTACACTCTACACTCTATACCTTACACTCTATACCCTACACTCTACACTCTATACCTTACACTCTACACTCTATTCCCTACACTCTATACCCTACACTCTATACCCTACACTCTATACCCTACACTCTATACCCTACACTCTACACCCTACACGCTATACCCTACACTCTATACCATACACTCTATACCCTACACTCTACACTCTATACCCTACACTCCACACCCTACACTCTATACCCTACACTCTAATCCCTACACTCTACACTCTATACCCTACACTCTATACCCTACACTCTATACCCTACACTCTACACTCTCTACCCTACACTCTATACCCTACACTCTGTACCCTACACTCTATACCCTACACTCTACACTCTATACCCTACACTCTACACTCTATACCCTACACTCTATACCCTACACTCTATACCCTACACTCTATACCCTACAATCTACACTCTATGCCCTACACTCTACACTCTATACCCTACACTCTACACTCTATACCCTACACTCTACACTCTATACCCTACACTGTATACCCTACACTCTATACCCTGCACTCTATACCCTACACTCTATACCCTACACTCTACACTCTATGCCCTACACTCTACACTCTGTACCTTACACTCAACACTCTATTCCCTACACTCTATACCCTACACTCTATACCCTACACTCTATACCCTACAATCTACACCCTACACTCTATACTCTACACTCTACCATACACTCTATACCCTACACTCTACACTCTATGCCCTACACTCTACACCCTACACTCTATACCCTACACTCTAATCCCTACACTCTACACTCTCTACCCTACACTCTCTACCCTACACTCTATACCCTACAATCTATACCCTACACTCTACACTCTATGCCCTACACTCTACACTCTATACCCTACACTCTATACCCTAAAATCTATACCCTACACTCTACACTCTATACCCTACACTCTATACCCTACACTCTATGCCCTACACTCTATACCCTACACTCTATACCCTACACTCTATACCCTACACTCTATACCCTACACTCTATATACCCTACACTCTATACCCTACACTCTATACCCTACACTCTATACCCTACACTCTACACTCTCTACCCTACACTCTATACCCTACACTCTATAACATACACTCTATACCCTACGCTCTACACTCTACACTCTATACCATACACTCAACACTCTATACCCTACACTCTGTACCATAGACTCTACACCATACACTCTATAGCATACACTCTATACCCTACACTCTACACTCTATACCCTACACTCTATACCCTACACTCTACACCCTGCACTCTATACCCTACACACTATACCCTACACTCTACACTCTATACCATACACTCTATACCCTACACTCTATACCCTACACTCTATACCCTACACTCTACACTCTATACCCTACACTCTATAGCCTACACTCTACAATCTATACCCTACACTCTATACCCTACACTCTATACCCTACAGTCTATACCCTACACTCTATACCCTACATTCTACACTCTATACCTTACACTCCACACTCTATTCCCTACACTCTATACCCTACACTCTATACCCTACACTCTATACCCTACACTCTATACCCTACACTCTACACCCTACACTCTATACCCTACACTCTATACCATACACTCTATACCCTACACTCTACACTCTATACCCTACACTCTACACCCTACACTCTATACCCTACACTCTAATCCCTACACTCTACACTCTATACCTTACACTCTATACCCTACACTCTACACTCTATACCTTACACTCTACACTCTATTCCCTACACTCTATACCCTACACTCTATACCCTACACTCTATACCCTACACTCTATACCCTACACTCTACACCCTACACGCTATACCCTACACTCTATACCATACACTCTATACCCTACACTCTACACTCTATACCCTACACTCCACACCCTACACTCTATACCCTACACTCTAATCCCTACACTCTACACTCTATACCCTACACTCTGTACCCTACACTCTATACCCTACACTCTACACTCTATACCCTACACTCTACACTCTATACCCTACACTCTATACCCTACACTCTATACCCTACACTCTATACCCTACAATCTACACTCTATGCCCTACACTCTACACTCTATACCCTACACTCTACACTCTATACCCTACACTCTACACTCTATACCCTACACTGTATACCCTACACTCTATACCCTGCACTCTATACCCTACACTCTATACCCTACACTCTACACTCTATGCCCTACACTCTACACTCTGTACCTTACACTCAACACTCTATTCCCTACACTCTATACCCTACACTCTATACCCTACACTCTATACCCTACAATCTACACCCTACACTCTATACTCTACACTCTATACCATACACTCTATACCCTACACTCTACACTCTATGCCCTACACTCTACACCCTACACTCTATACCCTACACTCTAATCCCTACACTCTACACTCTCTACCCTACACTCTCTACCCTACACTCTATACCCTACAATCTATACCCTACACTCTACACTCTATGCCCTACACTCTACACTCTATACCCTACACTCTATACCCTAAAATCTATACCCTACACTCTACACTCTATACCCTACACTCTATACCCTACACTCTATGCCCTACACTCTATACCCTACACTCTATACCCTACACTCTATACCCTACACTCTACACTCTATACCCTACACTCTATACCCTACACTCTATACCCTACACTCTACACTCTATACCCTACACTCTATACCCTACACTCTATGCCCTACAATCTATACCCTACACTCTATACCCTACACTCTATACCCTACACTCTACACTCTATACCCTACACTCTACACTCTATACCCTACACACTATACCCTACACTCTATACCCTACACTCTAATCCCTACACTCTACACTCTATACCCTACACTCTATACCCTACACTCTACACTCTATACCTTACACTCTACACTCTATTCCCTACACTCTATACCCTACACTCTAATCCCTACACTCTACACTCTCTACCCTACACTCTCTACCCTACACTCTATACCCTACAATCTATACCCTACACTCTACACTCTATGCCCTACACTCTACACTCTATACCCTACACTCTATACCCTAAAATCTATACCCTACACTCTACACTCTATACCCTACACTCTATACCCTACACTCTATGCCCTACACTCTATACCCTACACTCTATACCCTACACTCTATACCCTACACTCTATACCCTACACTCTACACTCTCTACCCTACACTCTATACCCTACACTCTATAACATACACTCTATACCCTACGCTCTACACTCTACACTCTATACCATACACTCAACACTCTATACCCTACACTCTGTACCATAGACTCTACACCATACACTCTATAGCATACACTCTATACCCTACACTCTACACTCTATACCCTACACTCTATACCCTACACTCTACACCCTGCACTCTATACCCTACACACTATACCCTACACTCTACACTCTATACCATACACTCTATACCCTACACTCTATACCCTACACTCTATACCCTACACTCTACACTCTATACCCTACACTCTATAGCCTACACTCTACAATCTATACCCTACACTCTATACCCTACACTCTATACCCTACAGTCTATACCCTACACTCTATACCCTACATTCTACACTCTATACCTTACACTCCACACTCTATTCCCTACACTCTATACCCTACACTCTATACCCTACACTCTATACCCTACACTCTATACCCTACACTCTACACCCTACACTCTATACCCTACACTCTATACCATAAACTCTATACCCTACACTCTACACTCTATACCCTACACTCTACACCCTACACTCTATACCCTACACTCTAATCCCTACACTCTACACTCTATACCTTACACTCTATACCCTACACTCTACACTCTATACCTTACACTCTACACTCTATTCCCTACACTCTATACCCTACACTCTATACCCTACACTCTATACCCTACACTCTATACCCTACACTCTACACCCTACACGCTATACCCTACACTCTATACCATACACTCTATACCCTACACTCTACACTCTATACCCTACACTCCACACCCTACACTCTATACCCTACACTCTAATCCCTACACTCTACACTCTATACCCTACACTCTATACCCTACACTCTATACCCTACACTCTACACTCTCTACCCTACACTCTATACCCTACACTCTGTACCCTACACTCTATACCCTACACTCTACACTCTATACCCTACACTCTACACTCTATACCCTACACTCTATACCCTACACTCTATACCCTACACTCTATACCCTACAATCTACACTCTATGCCCTACACTCTACACTCTATACCCTACACTCTACACTCTATACCCTACACTCTACACTCTATACCCTACACTGTATACCCTACACTCTATACCCTGCACTCTATACCCTACACTCTATACCCTACACTCTACACTCTATGCCCTACACTCTACACTATGTACCTTACACTCAACACTCTATTCCCTACACTCTATACCCTACACTCTATACCCTACACTCTATACCCTACAATCTACACCCTACACTCTATACTCTACACTCTATACCATTCACTCTATACCCTACACTCTACACTCTATGCCCTACACTCTACACCCTACACTCTATACCCTACACTCTAATCCCTACACTCTACACTCTCTACCCTACACTCTCTACCCTACACTCTATACCCTACAATCTATACCCTACACTCTACACTCTATGCCCTACACTCTACACTCTATACCCTACACTCTATACCCTACACTCTACACTCTATACCCTACACTCTATACCCTACACTCTATGCCCTACACTCTATACCCTACACTCTATACCCTACACTCTATACCCTACACTCTATACCATACACTCTATACCCTACACTCTATACCCTAAACTCTATACCCTACACTCTACACTCTATACCCTACACTCTATACCCTACACTCTATGCCCTACAATCTATACCCTACACTCTATTCCCTACACTCTATACCCTACACTCTACACTCTATACCCTACACTCTACACTCTATACCCTACACACTATACCCTACACTCTATACCCTACACTCTAATCCCTACACTCTACACTCTATACCCTACACTCTATACCCTACACTCTACACTCTATACCTTTCACTCTACACTCTATTCCCTACACTCTATACCCTACACTCTATACCCTACACTCTATACCCTACACTCTACACCCTACACTCTATACTCTACACTCTATACCATACACTCTATAACCTACACTCTACACTCTATGCCCTACACTCTACACCCTACACTCTATACCCTACACTCTAATCCCTACACTCTACACTCTATACCTTACACTCTATACCCTACACTCTACACTCTGTACCTTACACTCTACACTCTATTCCCTACACTCTATACCCTACACTCTATACCCTACACTCTATACCCTACACTCTATACCCTACACTCTACACCCTACACTCTATACCCTACACTCTATACCATACACTCTATACCCTACACTCTACACTCTATACCCTACACTCCACACCCTACACTCTATACCCTACACTCTAATCCCTACACTCTACACTCTATACCCTACACTCTATACCCTACACTCTATACCCTACACTCTACACTCTCTACCCTACACTCTATACCCTACACTCTGTACCCTACACTCTATACCCTACACTCTACACTCTATACCCTACACTCTACACTCTATACCCTACACTCTATACCCTACACTCTATACCCTACACTCTATACCCTACAATCTACACTCTATGCCCTACACTCTACACTCTATACCCTACACTCTACACTCTATACCCTACACTCTACACTCTATACTCTACACTGTATACCCTACACTCTATACCCTACACTCTATACCCTACACTCTACACTCTATGCCCTACACTCTACACTCTGTACCTTACACTCAACACTCTATTCCCTACACTCTATACCCTACACTCTATACTCTACACTCTATACCATACACTCTATACCCTACACTCTACACTCTATGCCCTACACTCTACACCCTACACTCTATACCCTACACTCTAATCCCTACACTCTACACTCTCTACCCTACACTCTCTACCCTACACTCTATACCCTACACTCTATACCCTACACTCTACACTCTATGCCCTACACTCTACACTCTATACCCTACACTCTATACCCTACACTCTATACCCTACACTCTACACTCTATACCCTACACTCTATACCCTACACTCTATGCCCTACACTCTATATCCTACACTCTATACCCTACACTCTATACCCTACACTCTACACTCTATACCCTACACTCTATACCCTACACTCTATACCCTACACTCTACACTCTATACCCTACACTCTATACCCTACACTCTATGCCCTACACTCTATACCCTACACTCTATACCCTACACTCTATACCCTACACTCTACACTCTATACCCTACACTCTACACTCTATACCCTACACACTATACCCTACACTCTATACCCTACACTCTAATCCCTACACTCTACACTCTATACCCTACACTCTATACCCTACACTCTACACTATATACCTTACACTCTACACTCTATTCCCTACACTCTATACCCTACACTCTATACCCTACACTCTATACCCTACACTCTATACCCAACACTCTACACCCTACACTCTATACCCTACACTCTATACCATACACTCTATACCCTACACTCTACACTCTATACCCTACACTCTACACTCTATACCCTACACTCTATACCTTACACTCTATACCCTACACTCTATACCCGACACTCTACACGCTATACCCTACACTCTACACTCTATACTCTACACTCAATACCCTACACTCTATACCCTACACTCTATACCCTACACTCTATACCCTACACTCTACACTCTATACCCTACACTCTATACCCTACACTCTACACCCTACACTCTATACCCTATACTCTATGCCCTACACTCTATACCCTACACTCTATATCCTACACTCTATACCCTACACTCTACACTCTATACCCTACACTCTATACCCTACACTCTATACCCTACACTCTACACTCTATACCCTACACTCTATACCCTACACTCTATACCCTACACTCTATACCCTACACTCTACACTCTATATCCTACACTCTCTACCCTACACTCTACACTCTATACCCTACACTCTATACCCTACACTCTAATCCCTACACTCTACACTCTATACCCTACACTCTATACCCTACACTCTATACCCTACACTCTACACTCTATACCCTACACTCTATATCCTACACTCTACACTCTATACCATACATTCTATACCCTACACTCTATACCATACACTCTATACCCTACACTCTACACCCTACACTCTATACCCTACACTCTATACCCTACACTCTATTCCCTACACTCTATACCCTACACTCTACACCCTACACTCTATACCCTACACTCTATACCCTACACTCTATACCCTACACTCTATACCCTACACTCTACACTCTATACCCTACACTCTATACCCTACACTCTATACCCTGCACTCTACACTCTATACCCTACACTCTATACCCTACACTCTATGCCCTACACTCTATACCCTACACTCTATACCCTACACTCTATACCCTACAGAGAGTAAAAAGGAGGGCAACAAAATTAATAAAGGGGATGGGAGAACTACAATACCCAGATAGATTAGCGAAATTAGGATTATTCAGTCTAGAAAAAAGACGACTGAGGGGCGATCTAATAACCATGTATAAGCATATAAGGGGACAATACAAATATCTCGCTGAGGATCTGTTTATACCAAGGAAGGTGACGGGCACAAGGGGGCATTCTTTGCGTCTGGAGGAGAGAAGGTTTTTCCACCAACATAGAAGAGGATTCTTTACTGTTAGGGCAGTGAGAATCTGGAATTGCTTGCCTGAGGAGGTGGTGATGGCGAACTCAGTCGAGGGGTTCAAGAGAGGCCTGGATGTCTTCCTGGAGCAGAACAATATTGTATCATACAATTATTAGGTTCTGTAGAAGGACGTAGATCTGGGGATTTATTATGATGGAATATAGGCTGAACTGGATGGACAAATGTCTTTTTTCGGCCTTACTAACTATGTTACTATGTTACTATGTTACTCTATACCCTACACTCTACACTCTATACCCTACACTCTACACTCTATACCCTACACACTATACCCTACACTCTATACCCTACACTCTAATCCCTACACTCTACACTCTATACCCTACACTCTATACCCTACACTCTACACTCTATACCTTACACTCTACACTTTATTCCCTACACTCTATACCCTACACTCTATACCCTACACTCTATACCCTACACTCTATACCCAACACTCTACACCCTACACTCTATACCCTACACTCTATACCATACACTCTATACCCTACACTCTACACTCTATACCCTACACTCTACACTCTATACCCTACACTCTATACCCTACACTCTATACCCTACACTCTATACCCGACACTCTACACGCTATACCCTACACTCTACACTCTATACTCTACACTCTATACCCTACACTCTATACCCTACACTCTATACCCTACACTCTATACCCTACACTCTACACTCTATACCCTACACTCTATACCCTACACTTTACACCCTACACTCTATACCCTACACTCTATGCCCTACACTCTATACCCTACACTCTATACCCTACACTCTATACCCTACACTCTACACTCTATACCCTACACTCTATACCCTACACTCTATACCCTACACTCTACACTCTATACCCTACACTCTATACCCTACACTCTATACCCTACACTCTATACCCTACACTCTACACTCTATATCCTACACTCTCTACCCTACACTCTACACTCTATACCCTACACTCTATACCCTACACTCTAATCCCTACACTCTACACTCTATACCCTACACTCTATACCCTACACTCTATACCCTACACTCTACACTCTATACCCTACACTCTATATCCTACACTCTACACTCTATACCATACATTCTATACCCTACACTCTATACCATACACTCTATACCCTACACTCTACACCCTACACTCTATACCCTACACTCTATACCCTACACTCTATTCCCTACACTCTATACCCTACACTCTACACCCTACACTCTATACCCTACGCTCTATACCATACACTCTATATCCTACACTCTACACTCTATACCCTACACTCTACATCCCACACTCTATACCCTACACTCTAATCCCGACACTCTACACTCTATACCCTACACTCTATAGCCTACACTCTACAATCTATACCCTACACTCTATACCCTACACTCTATACCCTACACTCTACACTCTCTACCCTACACTCTATACCCTACACTCTATAACATACACTCTATACCCTACACTCTATACCCTACACTCTATACCATACACTCTACAATCTATACCCTACACTCTATACCATACACTCTACACAATACACTCTATAGCGTACACTCTATACCCTACACTCTACACTCTATACCTTACACTCTATACCCTACACTCTACACCCTGCACTCTATACCCTACACACTATACCCTACACTCTACACTCTATACCCTACACTCTATACCCTACACTCTATACCCTACACTCTATACCCTACACTCTGCACTCTATACCCTACACTCTATAGCCTACACTCTACAATCTATACCCTACACTCTATAGCCTACACTCTATACCCTACAGTCTATACCCTACACTCTATACCTTACACTCTACACTCTATTCCCTACACTCTATACCCTACACTCTATACCCTACACTCTATACCCTACACTCTATACCCTACACTCTACACCCTACACTCTATACCCTACACTCTATACCATACACTCTATACCCTACACTCTACACTCTATACCCTACACTCTAATTTCTTCACTCTACACTTTATACCCTACACTCTATACCCTACACTCTACACTCTATACCTTACACTCTACACTCTATTCCCTACACTCTATACCCTACACTCTATACCCTACACTCTATACCCTACACTCTACACCCTACACTCTATACCATACACTCTATACACTACACTCTACACTCTATACCCTACACTCTACACACTACACTCTATACCCTACACTCTAATCCCTACACTCTACACTCTATACCCTACACTCTAAACCCTACACTCTATACCCTACACTCTACACACTCTACCCTACACTCTATACCCTACACTCTATACCCTACACTCTATACCCTACACTCTACACTCTATACCCTACACTCTACACTCTATACCCTACACTCTATACCCTACACTCTATACCCTACACTCTACACCCTACACTCTACACTCTATACCCTACACTCTATACCCTACATTCTACACTCTAAACCTTACACTCTACACTCTATTCCCTACACTCTATACCCTACACTCTATACCCTACACTCTATACCCTACACTCTATACCATACACTCTATACCCTACACTCTACACTCTATACCCTACACTCTATACCCTACACTCTATACCCTACACTCTATACCCTACACTCTACACGCTATACCCTACACTCTACACTTTATACCCTACACTCTATACCCTACACTCTATACCCTACACTCTATACCATACACTCCATACCCTACACTCTATACCGTACACTCTATACCCTACACTCTATACCCTACAATCTATACCCTACACTCTACACCCTACACTCTATACCTTACACTCTATACCCTACACTCTATACCCTACACTCTAAACTCTATACCCTACACTCTACACTCTATACCCTACACTCTATAACATACACTCTATACCCTACACTCTATACCCTACACTCTATACCCTACACTCTACACTCTATACCCTACACTCTATACCATACACTCTATACCCTACACTCTACACCCTGCACTCTATACCCTACACACTATACCCTACACTCTACACTCTATACCCTACACTCTATACCCTACACTCTATACCCCACACTCTATACCCTACACTCTATACCCTACACTCTATAGCCTACAATCTATACCCTACACTCTATACCCTACAGTCTATACCCTACACTCTATACCCTACACTCTACACTCTATACCTTACACTCTACACTCGATTCCCTACACTCTATACCCTACACTCTATACCCTACACTCTATACCCTACACTCTATACCCTACACTCTACACCCTACACTCTATACCCTACACTCTATACCATACAGTCTATACCCTACACTCTACACTCTATACCCTACACTCTACACCCTACACTCTATACCCTACACTCTAATCCCTACACTCTACACTCTATACCCTACACTCTATACCCTATACTCTACACTCTATACCTTACACTCTACACTCTATTCCCTACACTCTATACCCTACACTCTATACCCTACACTCTATACCCTACACTCTACACCCTACACTCTATACCCTACACTCTATACCATACACTCTATACCCTACACTCTACACTCTATACCCTACACTCTACACACTACACTCTATACCCTACACTCTAATCCCTACACTCTACACTCTATACCCTACACTCTACACTCTCTACCCTACACTCTATACCCTACACTCTATAACATACACTCTATACACTACACTCTACACCCTACACTCTATACCATACACTCTACACTGTATACCCTACACTCTATACCATACACTCTACACCATACACTCTATAGCATACACTCTATACCCTACACTCTACACTCTATACCCTACACTCTATACCCTACACTCTACACTCTATACCCTACACTCTACACTCTATACCCTACACACTATACCCTACACTCTAATCCCTACACTCTAATCCCTACACTCTACACTCTATACCCTACACTCTACACTCTATACCTTACACTCTACACTCTATTCCCTACACTCTATACCCTACACTCTATACCCTACACTCTATACCCTACACTCTACACCCTACACTCTATACTCTACACTCTATACCATACACTCTATACCCTACACTCTACACTCTATGCCCTACACTCTACACCCTACACTCTATACCCTACACTCTAATCCCTACACTCTACACTCTATACCTTACACTCTATACCCTACACTCTACACTCTATACCTTACACTCTACACTCTATTCCCTACACTCTATACCCTACACTCTATACCCTACACTCTATAGCCTACAATCTATACCCTACACTCTATACCCTACAGTCTATACCCTACACTCTATACCCTACACTCTACACTCTATACCTTACACTCTACACTCGATTCCCTACACTCTATACCCTACACTCTATACCCTACACTCTATACCCTACACTCTATACCCTACACTCTACACCCTACACTCTATACCCTACACTCTATACCATACAGTCTATACCCTACACTCTACACTCTATACCCTACACTCTACACCCTACACTCTATACCCTACACTCTAATCCCTACACTCTACACTCTATACCCTACACTCTATACCCTATACTCTACACTCTATACCTTACACTCTACACTCTATTCCCTACACTCTATACCCTACACTCTATACCCTACACTCTATACCCTACACTCTACACCCTACACTCTATACCCTACACTCTATACCATACACTCTATACCCTACACTCTACACTCTATACCCTACACTCTACACACTACACTCTATACCCTACACTCTAATCCCTACACTCTACACTCTATACCCTACACTCTACACTCTCTACCCTACACTCTATACCCTACACTCTATAACATACACTCTATACCCTACACTCTACACCCTACACTCTATACCATACACTCTACACTGTATACCCTACACTCTATACCATACACTCTACACCATACACTCTACACTATAGCATACACTCTATACCCTACACTCTACACTCTATACCCTACACTCTACACTCTATACCCTACACTCTACACTCTATACCCTACACACTATACCCTACACTCTAATCCCTACACTCTAATCCCTACACTCTACACTCTATACCCTACACTCTACACTCTATACCTTACACTCTACACTCTATTCCCTACACTCTATACCCTACACTCTATACCCTACACTCTATACCCTACACTCTACACCCTACACTCTATACTCTACACTCTATACCATACACTCTATACCCTACACTCTACACTCTATGCCCTACACTCTACACCCTACACTCTATACCCTACACTCTAATCCCTACACTCTACACTCTATACCTACATCATGTGGCAAACCGGTGAGCATGTGGCTCTATTAGTATAGGAGATACCTGAAAACATATCACACTTTTCATCATAGTGCTTTTACCAATGCATAAAATGCATGGAGAAGTCATTTCGAATGACTGGTCCTCAGTGTTGTGAGAACGATGACTGGTTGAAATTTTTGGTGGTTTCTTGTTCAGTCCATAGGCCTACATCATGTGGCAAACCGGTGAGCATGTGGCTCTATTAGTATAGGAGATACCTGAAAACATATCACACTTTTCATCATAGTGCTTTTACCAATGCATAAAATGCATGGAGAAGTCATTTCGAATGACTGGTCCTCAGTGTTGTGAGAACGATGACTGGTTAAAATTTTTGGTGGTTTCTTGTTCAGTCCATAGGCCTACATCATGTGGCAAACCGGTGAGCATGTGGCTCTATTAGTATAGGAGATACCTGAAAACATATCACACTTTTCATCATAGTGCTTTTACCAATGCATAAAATGCATGGAGAAGTCATTTCGAATGACTGGTCCTCAGTGTTGTGAGAACGATGACTGGTTAAATTTTTTGGTGGTTTCTTGTTCAGTCCATAGGCCTACATCATGTGGCAAACCGGTGAGCATGTGGCTCTATTAGTATAGGAGATACCTGAAAACATATCACACTTTTCATCATAGTGCTTTTACCAATGCATAAAATGCATGGAGAAGTCATTTCGAATGACTGGTCCTCAGTGTTGTGAGAACGATGACTGGTTAAAATTTTTGGTGGTTTCTTGTTCAGTCCATAGGCCTACATCATGTGGCAAACCGGTGAGCATGTGGCTCTATTAGTATAGGAGATACCTGAAAACATATCACACTTTTCATCATAGTGCTTTTACCAATGCATAAAATGCATGGAGAAGTCATTTCGAATGACTGGTCCTCAGTGTTGTGAGAACGATGACTGGTTAAAATTTTTGGTGGTTTCTTGTTCAGTCCATAGGCCTACATCATGTGGCAAACCGGTGAGCATGTGGCTCTATTAGTATAGGAGATACCTGAAAACATATCACACTTTTCATCATAGTGCTTTTACCAATGCATAAAATGCATGGAGAAGTCATTTCGAATGACTGGTCCTCAGTGTTGTGAGAACGATGACTGGTTAAATTTTTTGGTGGTTTCTTGTTCAGTCCATAGGCCTACATCATGTGGCAAACCGGTGAGCATGTGGCTCTATTAGTATAGGAGATACCTGAAAACATATCACACTTTTCATCATAGTGCTTTTACCAATGCATAAAATGCATGGAGAAGTCATTTCGAATGACTGGTCCTCAGTGTTGTGAGAACGATGACTGGTTAAAATTTTTGGTGGTTCCTTGTTCAGTCCATAGGCCTACATCATGTGGCAAACCGGTGAGCATGTGGCTCTATTAGTATAGGAGATACCTGAAAACATATCACACTTTTCATCATAGTGCTTTTACCAATGCATAAAATGCATGGAGAAGTCATTTCGAATGACTGGTCCTCAGTGTTGTGAGAACGATGACTGGTTAAAATTTTTGGTGGTTTCTTGCTCAGTCCATAGGCCTACATCATGTGGCAAACCGGTGAGCATGTGGCTCTATTAGTATAGGAGATTCCTGAAAACATATCACACTTTTCATCATAGTGCTTTTACCAATGCATAAAATGCATGGAGAAGTCATTTCGAATGACTGGTCCTCAGTGTTGTGAGAATGATGACTGGTTAAAATTTTTGGTGGTTTCTTGTTCAGTCCATAGGCCTACATCATGTGGCAAACCGGTGAGCATGTGGCTCTATTAGTATAGGAGATACCTGAAAACATATCACACTTTTCATCATAGTGCTTTTACCAATGCATAAAATGCATGGAGAAGTCATTTCGAATGACTGGTCCTCAGTGTTGTGAGAACGATGACTGGTTAAAATTTTTGGTGGTTTCTTGTTCAGTCCATAGGACTACATCATGTGGCAAACCGGTGAGCATGTGGCTCTATTAGTATAGGAGATACCTGAAAACATATCACACTTTTCATCATAGTGCTTTTACCAATGCATAAAATGCATGGAGAAGTCATTTCGAATGACTGGTCCTCAGTGTTGTGAGAACGATGACTGGTTAAAATTTTTGGTGGTTTCTTGTTCAGTCCATAGGCCTACATCATGTGGCAAACCGGTGAGCATGTGGCTCTATTACTATAGGAGATACCTGAAAACATATCACACTTTTCATCATAGTGCTTTTACCAATGCATAAAATGCATGGAGAAGTCATTTCGAATGACTGGTCCTCAGTGTTGTGAGAACGATGACTGGTTAAAATTTTTGGTGGTTTCTTGTTCAGTCCATAGGCCTACATCATGTGGCAAACCGGTGAGCATGTGGCTCTATTAGTATAGGAGATACCTGAAAACATATCACACTTTTCATCATAGTGCTTTTACCAATGCATAAAATGCATGGAGAAGTCATTTCGAATGACTGGTCCTCAGTGTTGTGAGAACGATGACTGGTTGAAATTTTTGGTGGTTTCTTGTTCAGTCCATAGGCCTACATCATGTGGCAAACCGGTGAGCATGTGGCTCTATTAGTATAGGAGATACCTGAAAACATATCACACTTTTCATCATAGTGCTTTTACCAATGCATAAAATGCATGGAGAAGTCATTTCGAATGACTGGTCCTCAGTGTTGTGAGAACGATGACTGGTTAAAATTTTTGGTGGTTTCTTGTTCAGTCCATAGGCCTACATCATGTGGCAAACCGGTGAGCATGTGGCTCTATTAGTATAGGAGATACCTGAAAACATATCACACTTTTCATCATAGTGCTTTTACCAATGCATAAAATGCATGGAGAAGTCATTTCGAATGACTGGTCCTCAGTGTTGTGAGAACGATGACTGGTTAAATTTTTTGGTGGTTTCTTGTTCAGTCCATAGGCCTACATCATGTGGCAAACCGGTGAGCATGTGGCTCTATTAGTATAGGAGATACCTGAAAACATATCACACTTTTCATCATAGTGCTTTTACCAATGCATAAAATGCATGGAGAAGTCATTTCGAATGACTGGTCCTCAGTGTTGTGAGAACGATGACTGGTTAAAATTTTTGGTGGTTTCTTGTTCAGTCCATAGGCCTACATCATGTGGCAAACCGGTGAGCATGTGGCTCTATTAGTATAGGAGATACCTGAAAACATATCACACTTTTCATCATAGTGCTTTTACCAATGCATAAAATGCATGGAGAAGTCATTTCGAATGACTGGTCCTCAGTGTTGTGAGAACGATGACTGGTTAAAATTTTTGGTGGTTTCTTGTTCAGTCCATAGGCCTACATCATGTGGCAAACCGGTGAGCATGTGGCTCTATTAGTATAGGAGATACCTGAAAACATATCACACTTTTCATCATAGTGCTTTTACCAATGCATAAAATGCATGGAGAAGTCATTTCGAATGACTGGTCCTCAGTGTTGTGAGAACGATGACTGGTTAAAATTTTTGGTGGTTTCTTGTTCAGTCCATAGGCCTACATCATGTGGCAAACCGGTGAGCATGTGGCTCTATTAGTATAGGAGATACCTGAAAACATATCACACTTTTCATCATAGTGCTTTTACCAATGCATAAAATGCATGGAGAAGTCATTTCGAATGACTGGTCCTCAGTGTTGTGAGAACGATGACTGGTTGAAATTTTTGGTGGTTTCTTGTTCAGTCCATAGGCCTACATCATGTGGCAAACCGGTGAGCATGTGGCTCTATTAGTATAGGAGATACCTGAAAACATATCACACTTTTCATCATAGTGCTTTTACCAATGCAAAATGCATGGAGAAGTCATTTCGAATGACTGGTCCTCAGTGTTGTGAGAACGATGACTGGTTGAAATTTTTGGTGGTTTCTTGTTCAGTCCATAGGCCTACATCATGTGGCAAACCGGTGAGCATGTGGCTCTATTAGTATAGGAGATACCTGAAAACATATCACACTTTTCATCATAGTGCTTTTACCAATGCATAAAATGCATGGAGAAGTCATTTCGAATGACTGGTCCTCAGTGTTGTGAGAACGATGACTGGTTAAAATTTTTGGTGGTTTCTTGTTCAGTCCATAGGCCTACATCATGTGGCAAACCGGTGAGCATGTCGCTCTATTAGTATAGGAGATACCTGAAAACATATCACACTTTTCATCATAGTGCTTTTACCAATGCATAAAATGCATGGAGAAGTCATTTCGAATGACTGGTCCTCAGTGTTGTGAGAACGATGACTGGTTAAAATTTTTGGTGGTTTCTTGTTCAGTCCATAGGCCTACATCATGTGGCAAACTGGTGAGCATGTGGCTCTATTAGTATAGGAGATACCTGAAAACATATCACACTTTTCATCATAGTGCTTTTACCAATGCATAAAATGCATGGAGAAGTCATTTCGAATGACTGGTCCTCAGTGTTGTGAGAACGATGACTGGTTAAAATTTTTGGTGGTTTCTTGTTCAGTTCATAGGCCTACATCATGTGGCAAACCGGTGAGCATGTGGCTCTATTAGTATAGGAGATACCTGAAAACATATCACACTTTTCATCATAGTGCTTTTACCAATGCATAAAATGCATGGAGAAGTCATTTCGAATGACTGGTCCTCAGTGTTGTGAGAATGATGACTGGTTAAAATTTTTGGTGGTTTCTTGTTCATTCCATAGGCCTACATCATGTGGCAAACCGGTGAGCATGTGGCTCTATTAGTATAGGAGATACCTGAAAACATATCACACTTTTCATCATAGTGCTTTTACCAATGCATAAAATGCATGGAGAAGTCATTTCGAATGACTGGTCCACAGTGTTGTGAGAACGATGACTGGTTAAAATTTTTGGTGGTTTCTTGTTCAGTCCATAGGCCTACATCATGTGGCAAACCGGTGAGCATGTGGCTCTATTAGTATAGGAGATACCTGAAAACATATCACACTTTTCATCATAGTGCTTTTACCAATGCATAAAATGCATGGAGAAGTCATTTCGAATGACTGGTCCTCAGTGTTGTGAGAACGATGACTGGTTAAAATTTTTGGTGGTTTCTTGTTCAGTCCATAGGCCTACATCATGTGGCAAACCGGTGAGCATGTGGCTCTATTAGTATAGGAGATACCTGAAAACATATCACACTTTTCATCATAGTGCTTTTACCAATGCATAAAATGCATGGAGAAGTCATTTCGAATGACTGGTCCTCAGTGTTGTGAGAACGATGACTGGTTAAAATTTTTGGTGGTTTCTTGTTCAGTCCATAGGCCTACATCATGTGGCAAACCGGTGAGCATGTGGCTCTATTAGTATAGGAGATACCTGAAAACATATCACACTTTTCATCATAGGGCTTTTACCAATGCATAAAATGCATGGAGAAGTCATTTCGAATGACTGGTCCTCAGTGTTGTGAGAACGATGACTGGTTAAAATTTTTGGTGGTTTCTTGTTCAGTCCATAGGCCTACATCATGTGGCAAACCGGTGAGCATGTGGCTCTATTAGTATAGGAGATACCTGAAAACATATCACACTTTTCATCATAGTGCTTTTACCAATGCATAAAATGCATGGAGAAGTCATTTCGAATGACTGGTCCTCAGTGTTGTGAGAACGATGACTGGTTAAAATTTTTGGTGGTTTCTTGCTCAGTCCATAGGCCTACATCATGTGGCAAACCGGTGAGCATGTGGCTCTATTAGTATAGGAGATACCTGAAAACATATCACACTTTTCATCATAGTGCTTTTACCAATGCATAAAATGCATGGAGAAGTCATTTCGAATGACTGGTCCTCAGTGTTGTGAGAACGATGACTGGTTAAAATTTTTGGTGGTTTCTTGTTCAGTCCATAGGCCTACATCATGTGGCAAACCGGTGAGCATGTGGCTCTATTAGTATAGGAGATACCTGAAAACATATCACACTTTTCATCATAGTGCTTTTACCAATGCATAAAATGCATGGAGAAGTCATTTCGAATGACTGGTCCTCAGTGTTGTGAGAACGATGACTGGTTAAAATTTTTGGTGGTTTCTTGTTCAGTCCATAGGCCTACATCATGTGGCAAACCGGTGAGCATGTGGCTCTATTAGTATAGGAGATACCTGAAAACATATCACACTTTTCATCATAGTGCTTTTACCAATGCATAAAATGCATGGAGAAGTCATTTCGAATGACTGGTCCTCAGTGTTGTGAGAACGATGACTGGTTAAAATTTTTGGTGGTTTCTTGTTCAGTCCATAGGCCTACATCATGTGGCAAACCGGTGAGCATGTGGCTCTATTAGTATAGGAGATACCTGAAAACATATCACACTTTTCATCATAGTGCTTTTACCAATGCATAAAATGCATGGAGAAGTCATTTCGAATGACTGGTCCTCAGTGTTGTGAGAACGATGACTGGTTAAAATTTTTGGTGGTTTCTTGTTCAGTCCATAGGCCTACATCATGTGGCAAACCGGTGAGCATGTGGCTCTATTAGTATAGGAGATACCTGAAAACATATCACACTTTTCATCATAGTGCTTTTACCAATGCATAAAATGCATGGAGAAGTCATTTCGAATGACTGGTCCTCAGTGTTGTGAGAACGATGACTGGTTAAAATTTTTGGTGGTTTCTTGTTCAGTCCATAGGCCTACATCATGTGGCAAACCGGTGAGCATGTGGCTCTATTAGTATAGGAGATACCTGAAAACATATCACACTTTTCATCATGGTGCTTTTACCAATGCATAAAATGCATGGAGAAGTCATTTCGAATGACTGGTCCTCAGTGTTGTGAGAACGATGACTGGTTAAAATTTTTGGTGGTTTCTTGTTCAGTCCATAGGCCTACATCATGTGGCAAACCGGTGAGCATGTGGCTCTATTAGTATAGGAGATACCTAAAAACATATCACACTTTTCATCATGGTGCTTTTACCAATGCATAAAATGCATGGAGAAGTCATTTCGAATGACTGGTCCTCAGTGTTGTGAGAACGATGACTGGTTAAAATTTTTGGTGGTTTCTTGTTCAGTCCATAGGCCTACATCATGTGGCAAACCGGTGAGCATGTGGCTCGATTAGTATAGGAGATACCTAAAAACATATCACACTTTTCATCATGGTGCTTTTACCAATGCATAAAATGCATGGAGAAGTCATTTCGAATGACTGGTCCTCAGTGTTGTGAGAACGATGACTGGTTAAAATTTTTGGTGGTTTCTTGTTCAGTCCATAGGCCTACATCATGTGGCAAACCGGTGAGCATGTGGCTCTATTAGTATAGGAGATACCTGAAAACATATCACACTTTTCATCATAGGGCTTTTACCAATGCATAAAATGCATGGAGAAGTCATTTCGAATGACTGGTCCTCAGTGTTGTGAGAACGATGACTGGTTAAAATTTTTGGTGGTTTCTTGTTCAGTCCATAGGCCTACATCATGTGGCAAACCGGTGAGCATGTGGCTCTATTAGTATAGGAGATACCTGAAAACATATCACACTTTTCATCATAGTGCTTTTACCAATGCATAAAATGCATGGAGAAGTCATTTCGAATGACTGGTCCTCAGTGTTGTGAGAACGATGACTGGTTAAAATTTTTGGTGGTTTCTTGCTCAGTTCATAGGCCTACATCATGTGGCAAACCGGTGAGCATGTGGCTCTATTAGTATAGGAGATACCTGAAAACATATCACACTTTTCATCATAGTGCTTTTACCAATGCATAAAATGCATGGAGAAGTCATTTCGAATGACTGGTCCTCAGTGTTGTGAGAACGATGACTGGTTAAAATTTTTGGTGGTTTCTTGTTCAGTCCATAGGCCTACATCATGTGGCAAACCGGTGAGCATGTGGCTCTATTAGTATAGGAGATACCTGAAAACATATCACACTTTTCATCATAGTGCTTTTACCAATGCATAAAATGCATGGAGAAGTCATTTCGAATGACTGGTCCTCAGTGTTGTGAGAACGATGACTGGTTAAAATTTTTGGTGGTTTCTTGTTCAGTCCATAGGCCTACATCATGTGGCAAACCGGTGAGCATGTGGCTCTATTAGTATAGGAGATACCTGAAAACATATCACACTTTTCATCATAGTGCTTTTATCAATGCATAAAATGCATGGAGAAGTCATTTCGAATGACTGGTCCTCAGTGTTGTGAGAACGATGACTGGTTAAAATTTTTGGTGGTTTCTTGTTCAGTCCATAGGCCTACATCATGTGGCAAACCGGTGAGCATGTGGCTCTATTAGTATAGGAGATACCTGAAAACATATCACACTTTTCATCATAGTGCTTTTACCAATGCATAAAATGCATGGAGAAGTCATTTCGAATGACTGGTCCTCAGTGTTGTGAGAACGATGACTGGTTAAAATTTTTGGTGGTTTCTTGTTCAGTCCATAGGCCTAACATCATGTGGCAAACCGGTGAGCATGTGGCTCTATTAGTATAGGAGATACCTGAAAACATATCACACTTTTCATCATAGTGCTTTTACCAATGCATAAAATGCATGGAGAAGTCATTTCGAATGACTGGTCCTCAGTGTTGTGAGAACGATGACTGGTTAAAATTTTTGGTGGTTTCTTGTTCAGTCCATAGGCCTACATCATGTGGCAAACCGGTGAGCATGTGGCTCTATTAGTATAGGAGATACCTGAAAACATATCACACTTTTCATCATAGTGCTTTTACCAATGCATAAAATGCATGGAGAAGTCATTTCGAATGACTGGTCCTCAGTGTTGTGAGAACGATGACTGGTTAAAATTTTTGGTGGTTTCTTGTTCAGTCCATAGGCCTACATCATGTGGCAAACCGGTGAGCATGTGGCTCTATTAGTATAGGAGATACCTGATAACATATCACACTTTTCATCATAGTGCTTTTACCAATGCATAAAATGCATGGAGAAGTCATTTCGAATGACTGGTCCTCAGTGTTGTAAGAACGATGACTGGTTAAAATTTTTGGTGGTTTCTTGTTCAGTCCATAGGCCTACATCATGTGGCAAACCGGTGAGCATGTGGCTCTATTAGTATAGGAGATACCTAAAAACATATCACACTTTTCATCATGGTGCTTTTACCAATGCATAAAATGCATGGAGAAGTCATTTCGAATGACTGGTCCTCAGTGTTGTGAGAACGATGACTGGTTAAAATTTTTGGTGGTTTCTTGTTCAGTCCATAGGCCTACATCATGTGGCAAACCGGTGAGCATGTGGCTCTATTAGTATAGGAGATACCTGAAAACATATCACACTTTTCATCATAGTGCTTTTACCAATGCATAAAATGCATGGAGAAGTCATTTCGAATGACTGGTCCTCAGTGTTGTGAGAACGATGACTGGTTAAAATTTTTGGTGGTTTCTTGTTCAGTCCATAGGCCTACATCATGTGGCAAACCGGTGAGCATGTGGCTCTATTAGTATAGGAGATACCTGAAAACATATCACACTTTTCATCATAGTGCTTTTACCAATGCATAAAATGCATGGAGAAGTCATTTCGAATGACTGGTCCTCAGTGTTGTGAGAACGATGACTGGTTAAAATTTTTGGTGGTTTCTTGTTCAGTCCATAGGCCTACATCATGTGGCAAACCGGTGAGCATGTGGCTCTATTAGTATAGGAGATACCTAAAAACATATCACACTTTTCATCATGGTGCTTTTACCAATGCATAAAATGCATGGAGAAGTCATTTCGAATGACTGGTCCTCAGTGTTGTGAGAACGATGACTGGTTAAAATTTTTGGTGGTTTCTTGTTCAGTCCATAGGCCTACATCATGTGGCAAACCGGTGAGCATGTGGCTCTATTAGTATAGGAGATACCTGAAAACATATCACACTTTTCATCATAGTGCTTTTACCAATGCATAAAATGCATGGAGAAGTCATTTCGAATGACTGGTCCTCAGTGTTGTGAGAACGATGACTGGTTAAATTTTTTGGTGGTTTCTTGTTCAGTCCATAGGCCTACATCATGTGGCAAACCGGTGAGCATGTGGCTCTATTAGTATAGGAGATACCTGAAAACATATCACACTTTTCATCATAGTGCTTTTACCAATGCATAAAATGCATGGAGAAGTCATTTCGAATGACTGGTCCTCAGTGTTGTGAGAACGATGACTGGTTAAAATTTTTTGTGGTTTCTTGTTCAGTCCATAGGCCTACATCATGTGGCAAACCGGTGAGCATGTGGCTCTATTAGTATAGGAGATACCTGAAA
The DNA here is from genome assembly GCF_032444005.1 of Ranitomeya imitator. Lineage (NCBI taxonomy): Eukaryota > Metazoa > Chordata > Amphibia > Anura > Dendrobatidae > Ranitomeya > Ranitomeya imitator. The sequence goes on along the minus strand of NW_027193325.1, from coordinate 715,637 downwards.
ACATATCACACTTTTCATCATAGTGCTTTTACCAATGCATAAAATGCATGGAGAAGACATTTCGAATGACTGGTCCTCAGTGTTGTGAGAACGATGACTGGTTAAAATTTTTGGTGGTTTCTTGTTCAGTCCATAGGCCTACATCATGTGGCAAACCGGTGAGCATGTGGCTCTATTAGTATAGGAGATACCTGAAAACATATCACACTTTTCATCATAGTGCTTTTACCAATGCATAAAATGCATGGAGAAGTCATTTCGAATGACTGGTCCTCAGTGTTGTGAGAACGATGACTGGTTGAAATTTTTGGTGGTTTCTTGTTCAGTCCATAGGCCTACATCATGTGGCAAACCGGTGAGCATGTGGCTCTATTAGTATAGGAGATACCTGAAAACATATCACACTTTTCATCATAGTGCTTTTACCAATGCATAAAATGCATGGAGAAGTCATTTCGAATGACTGGTCCTCAGTGTTGTGAGAACGATGACTGGTTAAAATTTTTGGTGGTTTCTTGTTCAGTCCATAGGCCTACATCATGTGGCAAACCGGTGAGCATGTGGCTCTATTAGTATAGGAGATACCTGAAAACATATCACACTTTTCATCATAGTGCTTTTACCAATGCATAAAATGCATGGAGAAGTCATTTCGAATGACTGGTCCTCAGTGTTGTGAGAACGATGACTGGTTAAAATTTTTGGTGGTTTCTTGTTCAGTCCATAGGCCTACATCATGTGGCCAACCGGTGAGCATGTAGCTCTATTATTATAGGAGATACCTGAAAACATATCACACTTTTCATCATAGTGCTTTTACCAATGCATAAAATGCATGGAGAAGTCATTTCGAATGACTGGTCCTCAGTGTTGTGAGAACGATGACTGGTTAAAATTTTTGGTGGTTTCTTGTTCAGTCCATAGGCCTACATCATGTGGCAAACCGGTGAGCATGTAGCTCTATTAGTATAGGAGATACCTGAAAACATATCACACTTTTCATCATAGTGCTTTTACCAATGCATAAAATGCATGGAGAAGTCATTTCGAATGACTGGTCCTCAGTGTTGTGAGAACGATGACTGGTTAAAATTTTTGGTGGTTTCTTGTTCAGTCCATAGGCCTACATCATGTGGCAAACCGGTGAGCATGTGGCTCTATTAGTATAGGAGATACCTGAAAACATATCACACTTTTCATCATAGTGCTTTTACCAATGCATAAAATGCATGGAGAAGTCATTTCGAATGACTGGTCCTCAGTGTTGTGAGAACGATGACTGGTTAAAATTTTTGGTGGTTTCTTGTTCAGTCCATAGGCCTACATCATGTGGCAAACCGGTGAGCATGTGGCTCTATTAGTATAGGAGATACCTGAAAACATATCACACTTTTCATCATAGTGCTTTTACCAATGCATAAAATGCATGGAGAAGTCATTTCGAATGACTGGTCCTCAGTGTTGTGAGAACGATGACTGGTTAAAATTTTTGGTGGTTTCTTGTTCAGTCCATAGGCCTACATCATGTGGCAAACCGGTGAGCATGTGGCTCTATTAGTATAGGAGATACCTGAAAACATATCACACTTTTCATCATAGTGCTTTTACCAATGCATAAAATGCATGGAGAAGTCATTTCGAATGACTGGTCCTCAGTGTTGTGAGAACGATGACTGGTTAAAATTTTTGGTGGTTTCTTGTTCAGTCCATAGGCCTACATCATGTGGCAAACCGGTGAGCATGTGGCTCTATTAGTACAAGAGATACCTGAAAACATATCACACTTTTCATCATAGTGCTTTTACCAATGCATAAAATGCATGGAGAAGTCATTTCGAATGACTGGTCCTCAGTGTTGTGAGAACGATGACTGGTTAAAATTTTTGGTGGTTTCTTGTTCAGTCCATAGGCCTACATCATGTGGCAAACCGGTGAGCATGTGGCTCTATTAGTATAGGAGATACCTGAAAACATATCACACTTTTCATCATAGTGCTTTTACCAATGCATAAAATGCATGGAGAAGTCATTTCGAATGACTGGTCCTCAGTGTTGTGAGAACGATGACTGGTTAAAATTTTTGGTGGTTTCTTGTTCAGTCCATAGGCCTACATCATGTGGCAAACCGGTGAGCATGTGGCTCTATTAGTATAGGAGATACCTGAAAACATATCACACTTTTCATCATAGTGCTTTTACCAATGCATAAAATGCATGGAGAAGTCATTTCGAATGACTGGTCCTCAGTGTTGTGAGAACGATGACTGGTTAAAATTTTTGGTGGTTTCTTGTTCAGTCCATAGGCCTACATCATGTGGCAAACCGGTGAGCATGTGGCTCTATTAGTATAGGAGATACCTGAAAACATATCACACTTTTCATCATAGTGCTTTTACCAATGCATAAAATGCATGGAGAAGTCATTTCGAATGACTGGTCCTCAGTGTTGTGAGAACGATGACTGGTTAAAATTTTTGGTGGTTTCTTGTTCAGTCCATAGGCCTACATCATGTGGCAAACCGGTGAGCATGTAGCTCTATTAGTATAGGAGATACCTGAAAACATATCACACTTTTCATCATAGTGCTTTTACCAATGCATAAAATGCATGGAGAAGTCATTTCGAATGACTGGTCCTCAGTGTTGTGAGAACGATGACTGGTTAAAATTTTTGGTGGTTTCTTGTTCAGTCCATAGGCCTACATCATGTGGCAAACCGGTGAGCATGTGGCTCTATTAGTATAGGAGATACCTGAAAACATATCACACTTTTCATCATAGTGCTTTTACCAATGCATAAAATGCATGGAGAAGTCATTTCGAATGACTGGTCCTCAGTGTTGTGAGAACAATGACTGGTTAAAATTTTTGGTGGTTTCTTGTTCAGTCCATAGGCCTACATCATGTGGCAAACCGGTGAGCATGTGGCTCTATTAGTATAGGAGATACCTGAAAACATATCACACTTTTCATCATAGTGCTTTTACCAATGCATAAAATGCATGGAGAAGTCATTTCGAATGACTGGTCCTCAGTGTTGTGAGAACGATGACTGGTTAAAATTTTTGGTGGTTTCTTGTTCAGTCCATAGGCCTACATCATGTGGCAAACCGGTGAGCATGTGGCTCTATTAGTATAGGAGATACCTGAAAACATATCACACTTTTCATCATAGTGCTTTTACCAATGCATAAAATGCATGGAGAAGTCATTTCGAATGACTGGTCCTCAGTGTTGTGAAAACGATGACTGGTTAAAATTTTTGGTGGTTTCTTGTTCAGTCCATAGGCCTACATCATGTGGCAAACCGGTGAGCATGTGGCTCTATTAGTATAGGAGATACCTGAAAACATATCACACTTTTCATCATAGTGCTTTTACCAATGCATAAAATGCATGGAGAAGTCATTTCGAATGACTGGTCCTCAGTGTTGTGAGAACGATGACTGGTTAAAATTTTTGGTGGTTTCTTGTTCAGTCCATAGGCCTACATCATGTGGCAAACCGGTGAGCATGTGGCTCTATTAGTATAGGAGATACCTGAAAAAATACACTCTATACCCTACACTCTATACCCTACACTCTACACTCTATACCCTACACTCTATAGCCTACACTCTACAATCTATACCCTACACTCTATACCCTACACTCTATACCCTACAGTCTATACCCTACACTCTATACCCTACACTCTACACTCTATACCTTACACTCTACACTCTATTCCCTACACTCTATACCCTACACTCTATACCCTACACTCTATACCCTACACTCTATACCCTACACTCTACACCCTACACTCTATACCCTACACTCTATACCATACACTCTATACCCTACACTCTACACTCTATACCCTACACTCTACACCCTACACTCTATACCCTACACTCTACACTCTATACCCTACACTCTACACCCTACACTCTATACCCTACACTCTAATCCCTACACTCTACACTCTGTACCCTACACTCTACACTCTCTACCCTACACTCTATACCCTACAATCTATAACCTACACTCTATACCCTACACTCTATACCCTACACTCTACACTCTATACCCTACACTCTATACCCTACACTCTATACCCTACACTCTATACCCTACACTCTATACCATACACTCTATACCCTACACTCTATACCGTACACTCTATACCCTACACTCTATACCCTACACTCTATACCCTACACTCTACACCCTACACTCTATACCTTACACTCTATACCCTACACTCTATACCCTACACTCTAAACTCTATACCCTACACTCTACACTCTATACCCTACACTCTATAGCCTACACTCTATACCCTACACTCTACACTCTATACCCTACACTCTATACCATACACTATATACCCTACACTCTATACCGTACACTATATACCCTACACTCTATACCCTACACTCTATACCCTACACTCTACACCCTACACTCTATACCTTACACTCTATACCCTACACTCTAAACTCTATACCCTACACTCTACACTCTATACCCTACACTCTATACCCTACACTCTATACCCTACACTCTATACCCTACACTATATACCCTAAACTCTATACCCTACACTCTACACTCTATACCCTACACTCTATACCATACACTCCATACCCTACACTCTATACCGTACACTCTATACCCTACACTCTATACCCTACACTCTATACCCTACACTCTACACCCTACACTCTATAACTTACACTCTATACCCTACACTCTATACCCTACACTCTAAACTCTATACCCTACACTCTACACTCTATACCCTACACTCTATAGCATACACTCTATACCCTACACTCTATACCCTACACTCTATACCATACACCCTACACTCTATACCCTACACTCTATACCATACACACTACACCATACACTCTATAGCATACACTCTATACCCTACACTCTACACTCTATAACCTACACTCTATACCCTACACTCTACACCCTGCACTCTATACCGTACACACTATACCCTACACTCTACACTCTATACCCTACACTCTATACCCTACACTCTATACCCTACACTCTATACCCTACACTCTACACTCTATACCCTACACTCTATAGCCTACACTCTACAATCTATACCCTACACTCTATACCCTACACTCTATACCCTACAGTCTATACCCTACACTCTATACCCTACACTCTACACTCTATACCTTACACTCTACACTCTATTCCCTACACTCTATACCCTACACTCTATACCCTACACTCTATACCCTACACTCTATACCCTACACTCTACACCCTACACTCTATACCCTACACTCTATACCATACACTCTATACCCTACACTCTACACTCTATACCCTACACTCTACACCCTACACTCTATACCCTACACTCTAATCCCTACACTCTACACTCTATACCCTACACTCTATACCCTACACTCTACACTCTATACTTTACACTCTACACTCTATTCCCTACACTCTATACCCTACACTTTATACCCTACACTCTATACCCTACACTCTATACCCTACACTCTACACCCTACACTCTATACCCTACACTCTATACCATACACTCTATACCCTACACTCTACACTCTATACCCTACACTCTACACCCTACACTCTATGCCCTACACTGTAATCCCTACACTCTACACTCTATACCCTACACTCTATACCCTACACTCTATACCCTACACTCTACACTCTCTACCCTACACTCTATACCCTACACTCTATAACATACACTCTATACCCTACACTCTATACCATACACTCTATACCATACACTCTACACTCTATACCCTACACTCTATACCATACACTCTACACCATACACTCTATAGCATACACTCTATACCCTACACTCTACACTCTATACCCTACACTCTATACCCTACACTCTACACCCTGCACTCTATACCCTACACACTATACCCTACACTCTACACTCTATACCCTACACTCTATACCCTACACTCTATACCCTACACTCTATACCCTACACTCTACACTCTATACCCTACACTCTATAGCCTACACTCTACAATCTATACCCTACACTCTATACCCTACACTCTATACCCTACAGTCTATACCCTACACTCTATACCCTACACTCTACATTCTATACCTTACATTCTACACTCTATTCCCTACACTCTATACCTTACACTCTATACCCTACACTCTATACCCTACACTCTATACCATACACTCTATACCCTACACTCTCTACCGTACACTCTATACCCTACACTCTATACCCTACACTCTATACCATACACTCTATACCCTACACTCTACACTCTATACCCTACACTCTACACCCTACACTCTATACCCTACACTCTAATCCCTACACTCTACACTCTATACCCTACACTCTATACCCTACACTCTACACTCTATACCTTACACTCTACACTCTATTCCCTACACTCTATACCCTACACTCTATACCCTACACTCTATACCCTACACTCTATACCCTACACTCTACACCCTACACTCTATACCCTACACTCTATACCATACACTCTATACCCTACACTCTACACTCTATACCCTACACTCTATACCCTACACTCTACACCCTGCACTCTATACCCTACACACTATACCCTACACTCTACACTCTATACCCTACACTCTATACCCTACACTCTATACCCTACACTCTATACCCTACACTCTAAACTCTATACCCTACACTCTATAGCGTACACTCTACAATCTATACCCTACACTCTATACCCTACACTCTATACCCTACACTCTATACCCTACAGTCTATACCCTACACTCTATACCCTACACTCTACACTCTATACCTTACACTCTACACTCTATTCCCTACAATCTATACCCTACACTCTATACCCTACACTCTACACCCTACACTCTATACCATATACTCTATACACTACACTCTACACTCCATACCCTACACTCTACACCCTACACTCTATACCCTACACTTTAATCCCAACACTCTACACTCTATACCCTACACTCTATACCCTACACTCTACACTCTATACCTTACACTCTACACTCTATTCCCTACACTCTATACCCTACACTCAATACCCTACACTCTATACCTTACACTCTATAACCTACACTCTACACCCTACACTCTATACCCTACACTCTATACCATACACTCTATACCCTACACTCTACACTCTATACCCTACACTCTACACCCTACACTCTATACCCTACACTCTAATCCCTACACTCTACACTCTATACCCTTCACTCTATACCCTACACTCTATACCCTACACTCTACACTCTCTACCCTACACTCTATACCCTACACTCTATACCATACACTCTATACCCTACACTCTATACCCTACACTCTATACCCTACACTCTATACCCTACACTCTACACCCTACACTCTATACCCTACACTCTATACCCTACACTCTACACTCTACACCCTACACTCTATACCCTACACTCTATACCCTACACTCTATACCCTACACTCTACACTCTATACCCTACACTCTACACTCTATACCCTGCACTCTATACCCTACACTCTATACCCTACACTCTATACCCTGCACTCTATACCCTACACTCTACACTATATACCCTACACTCTATACCCTACACTCTATACCCTACACTCTATACCCTACACTCTATACCCTACACTCTACACTCTATACCCTACACTCTATACCCTACACTCTACACTCTATACTTTACACTCTACACTCTATTCCCTACACTCTATACCCTACACTTTATACCCTACACTCTATAACCTACACTCTATACCCTACACTTTACACCCTACACTCTATACCCTACACTCTATACCATACACTCTATACCCTACACTCTACACTCTATACCCTACACTCTACACCCTGCACTCTATGCCCTACACTGTAATCCCTACACTCTACACTCTATACCCTACACTCTATACCCTACACTCTACACTCTCTACCCTACACTCTATACCCTACACTCTATAACATACACTCTATACCCTACACTCTATACCATACACTCTATACCATACACTCTACACTCTATACCCTACACTCTATACCATACACTCTACACCATACACTCTATAGCATACACTCTATACCCTACACTCTACACTCTATACCCTACACTCTATACCCTACACTCTACACCCTGCACTCTATACCCTACACACTATACCCTACACTCTACACTCTATACCCTACACTCTACACCCTACACTCTATACCCTACACTCTAATCCCTACACTCTACACTCTATACCCTACACTCTATACCCTACACTCTACACTCTATACCTTACACTCTACACTCTATTCCCTACACTCTATACCCTACACTCTATACCCTACACTCTATACCCTACACTCTATACCCTACACTCTACACCCTACACTCTATACCCTACACTCTATACCATACACTCTATACCCTACACTCTACACTCTATACCCTACACTCTATACCCTACACTCTACACCCTGCACTCTATACCCTACACACTATACCCTACACTCTACACTCTATACCCTACACTCTATACCCTACACTCTATACCCTACACTCTACACTCTATACCCTACACTCTATAGCGTACACTCTACAATCTATACCCTACACTCTATACCCTACACTCTATACCCTACACTCTATACCCTACAGTCTATACCCTACACTCTATACCCTACACTCTACACTCTATACCTTACACTCTACACTCTATTCCCTACAATCTATACCCTACACTCTATACCCTACACTCTACACCCTACACTCTATACCATATACTCTATACACTACACTCCATACCCTACACTCTACACCCTACACTCTATACCCTACACTTTAATCCCAACACTCTACACTCTATACCCTACACTCTATACCCTACACTCTACACTCTATACCTTACACTCTACACTCTATTCCCTACACTCTATACCCTACACTCAATACCCTACACTCTATACCTTACACTCTATAACCTACACTCTACACCCTACACTCTATACCCTACACTCTATACCATACACTCTATACCCTACACTCTACACTCTATACCCTACACTCTACACCCTACACTCTATACCCTACACTCTAATCCCTACGCTCTACACTCTATACCCTTCACTCTATACCCTACACTCTATACCCTACACTCTACACTCTCTACCCTACACTCTATACCCTACACTCTATACCCTACACTCTACACTCTATACCCTACACTCTACACTCTATACCCTAAACTCTATACCCTACACTCTATACCCTACACTCTATACCATACACTCTATACCCTACACTCTATACCCTACACTCTATACCCTACACTCTATACCCTACACTCTACACCCTACACTCTATACCCTACACTCTATACCCTACACTCTACACTCTACACCCTACACTCTATACCCTACACTCTATACCCTACACTCTATACCCTACACTCTACACTCTATACCCTACACTCTACACTCTATACCCTGCACTCTATACCCTACACTCTATACCCTACACTCTATACCCTTCACTCTATACCCTACACTCTACACTATATACCCTACACTCTATACCCTACACTCTATACCCTACACTCTATACCCTACACTCTATACCCTACACTCTACACTCTATACCCGACACTCTATACCCTACACTCTACACTCTATACTTTACACTCTACACTCTATTCCCTACACTATATACCCTACACTTTATACCCTACACTCTATAACCTACACTCTATACCCTACACTTTACACCCTACACTCTATACCCTACACTCTATACCATACACTCTATACCCTACACTCTACACTCTATACCCTACACTCTACACCCTACACTCTATGCCCTACACTGTAATCCCTACACTCTACACTCTATACCCTACACTCTATACCCTACACTCTACACTCTCTACCCTACACTCTATATCCTACACTCTATAACATACACTCTATACCCTACACTCTATACCATACACTCTATACCATACACTCTACACTCTATACCCTACACTCTATACCATACACTCTACACCATACACTCTATAGCATACACTCTATACCCTACACTCTACACTCTATACCCTACACTCTATACCCTACACTCTACACCCTGCACTCTATACCCTACACACTATACCCTACACTCTACACTCTATACCCTACACTCTATACCCTACACTCTATACCCTACACTCTATACCCTACACTCTACACTCTATACCCTACACTCTATAGCCTACACTCTACAATCTATACCCTACACTCTATACCCTACACTCTATACCCTACAGTCTATACCCTACACTCTATACCCTACACTCTACACTCTATACCTTACATTCTACACTCTATTCCCTACACTCTATACCCTACACTCTATACCGTACACTCTATACCCTACAATCTATACCCTACACTCTATACCATACACTCTAAAGCCTACACTCTACACTCTACACTCTATACCCTACACTCTATACCATACACTCTATACCCTACACTCTACACTCTATACCCTACACTCTACACCCTGCACTCTATACCCTACAAACTATACCCTACACTCTACACTCTATACCCTACACTCTATACCCTACACTCTATACCCTACACTCTACACTCTATACCCTACACTCTATAGCGTACACTCTACAATCTATACCCTACACTCTATACCCTACACTCTATACCCTACACTCTATACCCTACAGTCTATACCCTACACTCTATACCCTACACTCTACACTCTATACCTTACACTCTACACTCTATTCCCTACAATCTATACCCTACACTCTACCCTACACTCTACACCCTACACTCTATACCCTACACTCTATACCATATACTCTATACACTACACTCTACACTCCATACCCTACACTCTACACCCTACACTCTATACCCTACACTCTAATCCCAACACTCTACACTCTATACCCTACACTCTATACCCTACACTCTACACTTTATACCTTACACTCTACACTCTATTCCCTACACTCTATACCCTACACTCAATACCCTACACTCTATACCCTACACTCTATTACCTACACTCTACACCCTACACTCTATACCCTACACTCTATACCATACACTCTATACCCTACAATCTACACTCTATACCCTACACTCTACACCCTACAATCTATACCCTACACTCTAATCCCTACACTCTACACTCTATACCCTTCACTCTATACCCTACACTCTATACACTACACTCTACACTCTCTACCCTACACTCTATACCCTACACTCTATACCCTACACTCTACACTCTATACCCTACACTCTACACTCTATACCCTAAACTCTATACCCTACACTCTATACCCTACACTCTATACCATACACTCTATACCCTACACTCTATACCCTACACTCTATACCCTACACTCTATACCCTACACTCTACACCCTACACTCTATACCCTACACTCTATACCCTACACTCTACACTCTACACCCTACACTCTATACCCTACACTCTATACCCTACACTCTATACCCTACACTCTACACTCTATACCCTACACTCTACACTCTATACCCTGCACTCTATACCCTACACTCTATACCCTACACTCTATACCCTACACTCTATACCCTACACTCTATACCATACACTCTATACCCTACACTCTACACTCTATACCCTACACTCTATATCCTACACTCTATGCCCAACACTCTATACCCTACACTCTACACCCTACACTCTATGCCCTACACTCTATACCATACACTCTATACCCTACACTCTACACTCTATACCCTACACTCTACACCCTACACTCTATACCCTACACTCTAATCCCTACACTCTACACTCTATACCCTACACTCTATACCCTACACTCTATACCCTACACTCTACACTCTATACCCTACACTCTACACTCTATACCCTACACTCTATACCCTACACTCTATACCCTACAGTCTATACCCTACACTCTATACCCTACACTCTACACTCTATACCTTACACTCTACACTCTATTCCCTACAATCTATATCCTACACTCTACCCTACACTCTACACCCTACACTCTATACCCTACACTCTATACCATATACTCTATACACTACACTCTACACTCCATACCCTACACTCTACACCCTACACTCTATACCCTACACTCTAATCCCAACACTCTACACTCTATACCCTACACTCTATACCCTACACTCTACACTTTATACCTTACACTCTACACTCTATTCCCTACACTCTATACCCTACAGTCAATACCCTACACTCTATACCCTACACTCTATAACCTACACTCTACACCCTACACTCTATACCCTACACTCTATACCATACACTCTATACCCTACACTCTACACTCTATACCCTACACTCTACACCCTACAATCTATACCCTACACTCTAATCCCTACACTCTACACTCTATACCCTTCACTCTATACCCTACACTCTATACACTACACTCTACACTCTCTTTCCTACACTCTATACCCTACACTCTATACCCTACACTCTACACTCTATACCCTACACTCTACACTCTATACCCTAAACTCTATACCCTACACTCTATACCCTACACTCTATACCATACACTCTATACCCTACACTCTATACCCTACACTCTATACCCTACACTCTATACCCTACACTCTACACCCTACACTCTATACCCTACACTCTATACCCTACACTCTACACTCTACACCCTACACTCTATACCCTACACTCTATACCCTACACTCTATACCCTACACTCTACACTCTATACCCTACACTCTACACTCTATACCCTGCACTCTATACCCTACACTCTATACCCTACACTCTATACCATACACTCTATACCCTACACTCTACACTCTATACCCTACACTCTATATCCTACACTCTATGCCCAACACTCTATACCCTACACTCTACACCCTACACTCTATGCCCTACACTCTATACCATACACTCTATACCCTACACTCTACACTCTATACCCTACACTCTACACCCTACACTCTATACCCTACACTCTAATCCCTACACTCTACACTCTATACCCTACACTCTATACCCTACACTCTATACCCTACACTCTACACTCTCTACCCTACACTCTATACCCTACACTCTATACCCTACACTCTATACCCTACACTCTACACTCTATACCCTACACTCTACACTCTATACCCTACACTCTATACCCTACACTCAATACCCTACACTCTATACCCTACACTCTACACTCTATACCCTACACTCTATACCCTACACTCTATACCCTACACTCTACACTCTATATCCTACACTCTATACCCTACACCCTATGCCCTACACTCTATACCCTACACTCTACACCCTACACTCTATACCTTACACTCTATACCCTACTCTCTATACCCTACACTCTAAACTCTATACCCTACACTCTATACCCTACACTCTATAACATACACTCTATACCCTACACTCTATACCCTACACTCTATACCGTACACTCTATACCCTACACTCTATACCCTACACTCTATACCCTACACTCTACACCCTACACTCTATACCTTACACCCTATACCCTACACTCTATACCCTACACTCTAAACTCTATACCCTACACTCTACACTCTATACCCTACACTCTATACCCTACACTCTATACCCTACACTCTACACCCTACACTCTGTACCTTACACTCTATACCCTACACTCTATACCCTACACTCTAAACTCTATACCCTACACTCTACACTCTATACCCTACACTCTACACTCTATACCCTACACTCTACTCTCTACACTATATACCCTACACTCTATAACATACACTTTATACCCTACACTCTATACCATACACTCTATACCATACACTATACCCTACACTCTATACCCTACACTCTACACTCTATACCCTACACTCTATACCATACACTCTATACCCTACACTCTATACCGTACACTCTATACCCTACACTCTATACCCTAGACTCTATACCCTACACTCTACACCCTACACTCTATACCTTACACTCTATACCCTACACTCTATACCCTACACTCTAAACTCTATACCCTACACTCTACACTCTATACCCTACACTCTATACCCTACACTCTATACCCTACACTCTATACCCTACACTCTACACTCTATACCCTACACTCTATACCATACACTCCATACCCTACACTCTATACCGTACACTCTATACCCTACACTCTATACCCTACACTCTATACCCTACACTCTACACCCTACACTCTATACCTTACACTCTATACCCTACACTCTATACCCCACACTCTAAACTCTATACCCTACACTCTACACTCTATACCCTACACTCTATAACATACACTCTACACCATACACTCTATAGCATACACTCTATACCCTACACTCTACACTCTATACCCTACACTCTATACCCTACACTCTACACCCTGCACTCTATACCCTACACTCTACACTCTATACCCTACACTCTATAGCCTACACTCTACAATCTATACCCTACACTCTATACCCTACAGTCTATACCCTACACTCTATACCCTACACTCTACACTCTATACCTTACACTCTACACTCTATTCCCTACACTCTATACCCTACACTCTATACCCTACACTCTATACCCTACACTCTACACCCTACACTCTATACCCTACACTCTATACCATACACTCTATACCCTACACTCTACACTCTATACCCTACACTCTACACCCTACACTCTATACCCTACACTCTAATCCCTACACTCTACACTCTATACCCTACACTCTATACCCTACACTCTACACTCTATACCTTACACTCTACACTCTATTCCCTACACTCTATACCCTACACTTTATACCCTACACTCTATACCCTACACTCTATACCCTACACTCTACACCCTACACTCTATACCCTACACTCTATACCATACACTCTATACCCTACACTCTACACTCTATACCCTACACTCTACACCCTACACTCTATACCCTACACTCTAATCCCTACACTCTACACTCTATACCCTACACTCTATACCCTACACGCTATACCCTACACTCTACACTTTCTACCATACACTCTATACCCTACACTCTATAACATACACTCTATACCCTACACTCTATACCCTACACTCTATACCATACACTCTACACTCTATACCCTACACTCTATACCATACACTCTACACCATACACTCTATAGCATACACTCTATACCCTACACTCTACACTCTATACCCTACACTCTATACTCTACACTCTACACCCTGCACTCTATACCCTACACACTATACCCTACACTCTACACTCTACACCCTACACTCTATACCCTACACTCTATACCCTACACTCTATACCCTACACTCTACACTCTATACCCTACACTCTATAGCCTACACTCTACAATCTATACCATACACTCTATACCCTACACTCTATGCCCTACAGTCTATACCCTACACTCTGTACCCTACACTCTACACTCTACACCTTACACTCTACACTCTATTCCCTACACTCTATACCCTACACTCTATACCCTACACTCTATACCCTACACTCTACACCCTACACTCTATACCCTACACTCTATACCATAAACGGTATAGAGTGTAGGGTATGGAGTGTATGGTATAGAGTGTAGGGTACAGAGTGTAGAGTGTAGGGTATAGAGTGTAGGGTATAGAGTGTAGAGTGTAGGGTGTAGAGTTTAGAGTGTAGGGTATAGAGTGTAGGGTATAGAGTGTAAGGTATAGAGTGTAGGGTGTAGAGTGTAGGGTATAGAGTCTAGGGTATAGAGTGTAGGGTATAGAGTGTACGGTATAGAGTGTAGGGTATAGAGTGTATGGTATAGAGTGTAGGGTATAGAGTGTAGAGTGTAGGGTATAGAGTGTAGGGTATAGTGTATGGTATAGAGTGTATGGTATAGAGTGTAGGGTATAAAGTGTATGTTATAGAGTGTAGGGTATATAGTGTAGAGTGTAGAGTGTAGGGTATAGAGTGTAGAGTGTAGGGTATAGAGTGTAGAGTGTAGGGTATAGAGTTTAGAGTGTAGGGTATAGAGTGTAGGGTATAGAGTGTAAGGTACAGAGGGTAGGGTGTAGAGTGTAGGGTATAGAGTGTAGGGTATAGAGTGTAGGGTATAGAGTGTAGGGTATAGAGTGTAGAGTGTAGGGTATAGAGTTTAGAGTGTAGGGTATAGAGTGTAGGGTATAGAGTGTAAGGTATAGAGTGTAGGGTGTAGAGTGTAGGGTATAGAGTGTAGGGTATAGAGTGTAGGGTATAGAGTGTACGGTATAGAGTGTAGGGTATAGAGTGTAGGGTATAGAGTGTAGGGTATAGAGTGTATGGTATAGATTGTAGGGTATAGAGTGTAGGGTATAGAGTGTATGTTATAGAGTGTAGGGTATAGAGTGTAGGGTATAGAGTTTAGAGTGTAGGGTATAGAGAGTAGGGTATAGAGTGTAAGGTATAGAGTGTAGGGTGTAGAGTGTAGGGTATAGAGTGTAGGGCATAGGGTGTAGGGTATAGAGTGTAGGATATAGAGTGTAGAGTGTAGGGTATAGAGTGTAGGGTATAGAGTGTAGGGTATAGAGTGTAGAGTGTAGGGTATAGAGTGTAGGGTATTGAGTGTAGGGTATAGAGTGTAGGGTATAGAGTGTAGAGTGTAGGGTATAGAGTGTAGAGTGTAGGGTATAGAGTGTAGGGTATAGAGTGTAGGGTATAGAGTTTAGGGTAGAGAGTGTAGAGTGTAGGGTATAGAGTGTAGGGTATAGAGTGTAGGGTATAGAGTGTAGAGTGTAGGGATTAGAGTGTAGGGTATAGAGTGTAGGGTGTAGAGTGAAGGGTATAGAGTGTAGAGTGTAGGGTATAGAGTGTATGGTATAGAGTGTAGGGTATAGAGTGTAGGGTGTAGAGTGTAGGGTATAGAGTCTAGGGAATAGAGTGTAGAGTGTAAGGTATAGAGTGTAGAGTGTAGGGTATAGAGTGTAGGGTATAGAGTGTAGAGTGTAGGGATTAGAGTGTAGGGTATAGAGTGTAGGGTGTAGAGTGTAGGGTATAGAGTGTAGAGTGTAGGGTATAGAGTGTATGGTATAGAGTGTAGGGTATAGAGTGTAGGGTGTAGAGTGTAGGGTATAGAGTGTAGGGTATAGAGTGTAGGGTATAGAGTGTAGGGTATAGAGTCTAGGGAATAGAGTGTAGAGTGTAAGGTATAGAGTGTAGAGTGTAGGGTATAGAGTGTAGGGTATAGAGTGTAGAGTGTAGGGATTAGAGTGTAGGGTATAGAGTGTAGGGTGTAGAGTGTAGGGTATAGAGTGTAGAGTGTAGGGTATAGAGTGTATGGTATAGAGTGTAGGGTATAGAGTGTAGGGTATAGAGTGTACGGTATAGAGTGTAGGGTATAGAGTGTAGGGAATAGAGTGTAGAATGTAAGGTATAGAGTGTAGAGTGTAGGGTATAGAGTGTAGGGTATAGACTGTAGGGTATAGAGTGTAGGGTATAGAGTGTAGGGTATAGATTGTAGAGTGTAGGGTATAGTGTGTAGGGTATAGAGTGCAGGGTGTAGAGTGTAGGGTATAGAGTGTAGGGTATAGAGTGTAGAGTGTAGGGTATAGAGTGTATGCTATAGAGTGTATGGTGTAGAGTGTATGGTATAGAGTGTAGGGTATAGAGTGTAGAGTGTATGGTATAGAGTGTATGGTATAGAGTGTAGGGTATAGAGTGTATGTTATAGAGTGTAGGGTATAGAGTGTAGGGTAGAGAGTGTAGAGTGTAGGGTATAGAGTGTAGTGTATAGAGTGTAGGGTATAGAGTGTAGAGTGTAGGGATTACAGTGTAGGGCATAGAGTGTAGGGTGTAGAGTGTAGGGTATAGAGTGTAGAGTGTAGGGTATAGAGTGTATGGTATAGAGTGTAGGGTATAGAGTGTAGGGTGTAGAGTGTAGGGTATAGAGTGTAGGGTATAGAGTGTAGGGTATAAAGTGTAGGGTATAGAGTGTAGGGAATAGAGTGTAGAGTGTAAAGTATAGAGTGTAGAGTGTAGGGTATAGAGTGTAGGGTATAGAGTGTAGAGTGTAGGGTATAGAGTGTAGGGTATAGAGTGTAGGGTATAGAGTGTAGGGTATAGAGTGTAGGGTATAGAGTGTAGGGTATATAGTGTAGAGTGTAGGGTATAGAGTGTAGGGTATAGAGTGTAGGGTATAGAGTGCAAGGTATAGAGTGTAGAGTGTAGGGTATAGAGTG
This sequence comes from Ranitomeya imitator, assembly GCF_032444005.1. Classification (NCBI taxonomy): domain Eukaryota; kingdom Metazoa; phylum Chordata; class Amphibia; order Anura; family Dendrobatidae; genus Ranitomeya; species Ranitomeya imitator. The sequence goes on along the minus strand of NW_027193325.1, from coordinate 697,352 downwards.
TAGAGTGTAGGGTATAGAGTGTAGGGTATAGAGTGTAGGGTATAGAGTGTAGGGTGTAGAGTGTAGAGTGTAGGGTATAGAGTGTAGGGTATAGAGTGTAGGGTGTAGAGTGTAGGGTATAGAGTGTAGGGTATAGAGTGTAGGGTATAGAGTGTAGGGTATAGAGTGTATGGTATAGAGTGTAGGGTATAGAGTGTAGGGTATAGAGTTTAGGGTATAGAGTGTAGAGTGTAGGGTATAGAGTGTAGAGTGTAGGGTATAGAGTGTAGGGTATAGAGTGTAGGGTAGAGAGTGTAGAGTGTAGGGTATAGAGTGTAGGGTATAGAGTGAAGGGTATAGAGTGTAGAGTGTAGGGATTAGAGTGTAGGGTATAGAGTGTAGGGTGTAGAGTGTAGGGTATAGAGTGTAAAGTGTAGGGTATAGAGTGTATGGTATAGAGTGTAGGGTATAGAGTGTAGGGTGTAGAGTGTAGGTTATAGAGTGTAGGGTATAGAGTGTAGGGTATTGAGTGTAGGGTATAGAGTGTAGGGAATAGAGTGTAGAGTGTAAGGTATAGAGTGTAGAGTGTAGGGTATAGAGTGTAGGGTATAGAGTGTAGAGTGTTGGGATTAGAGTGTAGGGTATAGAGTGTAGGGTGTAGAGTGTAGGGTATGGAGTGTAGAGTGTAGTGTATAGAGTATATGGTATAGAGTGTAGGGTATAGAGTGTAGGGTGTAGAGTGTAGGGTATAGAGTGTAGGGTATAGATTGTAGGGAATAGAGTGTAGAGTGTAAGGTATAGAGTGTAGAGTGTAGGGTATAGAGTGTAGGGTATAGACTGTAGGGTATAGAGTGTAGGGTATAGAGTGTAGGGTATAGAGTGTAGGGTATAGATTGTAGAGTGTACGCTATAGAGTGTAGGGTATAGAGTGTAGAGTGTAGGGTATAGAGTGTAGGGTATAGAGTGTAGGGTATAGAGTGTAGAGTGTAGGGTATAGTGTGTAGGGTATAGAGTGCAGGGTGTAGAGTGTAGGGTATAGAGTGTAGGGTATAGAGTGTAGAGTGTAGGGTATAGAGTGTATGGTATAGAGTGTAGGGTATAGAGTGTAGGGTGTAGAGTGTAGGGTATAGAGTGTAGGGTATAGAGTGTAGGGTATAGAGTGTAGGGTATAGAGTGTAGGGAATAGAGTGTAGAGTGTAAGGTATAGAGTGTAGAGTGTAGGGTATAGAGTGTAGGGTATAGAGTGTAGAGTGTAGGGATTAGAGTGTAGGGTATAGAGTGTAGGGTGTAGAGTGTAGGGTATAGAGTGTAGAGTGTAGGGTATAGAGTGTAGGGTATAGAGTGTAGGGTATAGAGTGTAGAGTGTAGGGTATAGAGTGTAGGGTATTGAGTGTAGAGTATAGAGTGTAGGGTATAGAGTGTAGAGTGTAGGGTATAGAGTGTAGAGTGTAGGGTATAGAGTGTAGGGTATAGAGTGTAGGGTATAGAGTTTAGGGTAGAGAGTGTAGAGTGTAGGGTATAGAGTGTAGGGTATAGAGTGTAGACTGTAGGGATTAGAGTGTAGGGTATAGAGTGTAGGGTGTAGAGTGTAGGGTATAGAGTGTAGAGTGTAGGGTATAGAGTGTATGGTATAGAGTGTAGGGTATAGAGTGTAGGGTGTAGAGTGTAGGGTATAGAGTGTTGGGCATAGAGTGTAGGATATAGAGTGTAGGGTATAGAGTGTAGAGTGTAGGGTATAGAGTGTATGGTATAGAGTGTAGGGTATAGAGTGTAGGGTATAGAGTGTAGGGTATAGAGTGTAGGGTATAGAGTGTAGGGTATAGAGTGCAGGGTATAGAGTGTAGAGTGTAGGGTATAGAGTGTAGAGTGTAGGGTATAGAGTGTAGGGTATAGAGTGTAGGGTATAGAGTGTAGGGTGTAGAGTGTAGAGTGTAGGGTATAGAGTGTAGGGTATAGAGTGTAGGGTGTAGAGTGTAGGGTATAGAGTGTAGGGTATAGAGTGTAGGGTATAGAGTGTAGGGTATAGAGTGTATGGTATAGAGTGTAGGGTATAGAGTGTAGGGTATAGAGTTTAGGGTATAGAGTGTAGAGTGTAGGGTATAGAGTGTAGAGTGTAGGGTATAGAGTGTAGGGTATAGAGTGTAGGGTAGAGAGTGTAGAGTGTAGGGTATAGAGTGTAGGGTATAGAGTGAAGGGTATAGAGTGTAGAGTGTAGGGATTAGAGTGTAGGGTATAGAGTGTAGGGTGTAGAGTATAGAGTGTAGAGTGTAGGGTATAGAGTGTATGGTATAGAGTGTAGGGTATAGAGTGTAGGGTGTAGAGTGTAGGTTATAGAGTGTAGGGTATAGAGTGTAGGGTATTGAGTGTAGGGTATAGAGTGTAGGGAATAGAGTGTAGAGTGTAAGGTATAGAGTGTAGAGTGTAGGGTATAGAGTGTAGGGTATAGAGTGTAGAGTGTTGGGATTAGAGTGTAGGGTATAGAGTGTAGGGTGTAGAGTGTAGGGTATGGAGTGTAGAGTGTAGTGTATAGAGTATATGGTATAGAGTGTAGGGTATAGAGTGTAGGGTGTAGAGTGTAGGGTATAGAGTGTAGGGTATAGATTGTAGGGAATAGAGTGTAGAGTGTAAGGTATAGAGTGTAGAGTGTAGGGTATAGAGTGTAGGGTATAGACTGTAGGATATAGAGTGTAGGGTATAGAGTGTAGGGTATAGAGTGTAGGGTATAGATTGTAGAGTGTACGCTATAGAGTGTAGGGTATAGAGTGTAGAGTGTAGGGTATAGAGTGTAGGGTATAGAGTGTAGGGTATAGAGTGTAGAGTTTAGGGTATAGTGTGTAGGGTATAGAGTGCAGGGTGTAGAGTGTAGGGTATAGAGTGTAGAGTGTAGGGTATAGAGTGTATGGTATAGAGTGTAGGGTATAGAGTGTAGGGTGTAGAGTGTAGGGTATAGAGTGTAGGGTATAGAGTGTAGGGTATAGAGTGTAGGGTATAGAGTGTAGAGTGTAGGGATTAGAGTGTAGGGTATAGAGTGTAGGGTGTAGAGTGTAGGGTATAGAGTGTAGAGTGTAGGGTATAGAGTGTATGGTATAGAGTGTAGGGTATAGAGTGTAGGGTATAGAGTGTACGGTATAGAGTGTAGGGTATAGAGTGTAGGGAATAGAGTGTAGAATGTAAGGTATAGAGTGTAGAGTGTAGGGTATAGAGTGTAGGGTATAGACTGTAGGGTATAGAGTGTAGGGTATAGAGTGTAGGGTATAGATTGTAGAGTGTAGGCTATAGAGTGTAGGGTATAGAGTGTAGAGTGTAGGGTATAGAGTGTAGGGTATAGAGTGTAGGGTATAGAGTGTAGAGTGTAGGGTATAGTGTGTAGGGTATAGAGTGCAGGGTGTAGAGTGTAGGGTATAGAGTGTAGGGTATAGAGTGTAGAGTGTAGGGTATAGAGTGTATGCTATAGAGTGTATGGTGTAGAGTGTATGGTATAGAGTGTAGGGTATAGAGTGTAGAGTGTATGGTATAGAGTGTATGGTATAGAGTGTAGGGTATAGAGTGTATGTTATAGAGTGTAGGGTATAGAGTGTAGGGTAGAGAGTGTAGAGTATAGAGTGTAGGGTATAGAGTGTAGGGTATAGAGTGTAGAGTGTAGGGATTACAGTGTAGGGCATAGAGTGTATGGTATAGAGTGTAGGGTATAGAGTGTAGGGTATAAAGTGTAGGGTATAGAGTGTAGGGAATAGAGTGTAGAGTGTAAAGTATAGAGTGTAGAGTGTAGGGTATAGAGTGTAGGGTATAGAGTGTAGAGTGTAGGGTATAGAGTGTATGCTATAGAGTGTATGGTGTAGAGTGTATGGTATAGAGTGTAGGGTATAGAGTGTAGAGTGTATGGTATAGAGTGTATGGTATAGAGTGTAGGGTATAGAGTGTATGTTATAGAGTGTAGGGTATAGAGTGTAGGGTAGAGAGTGTAGAGTGTAGGGTATAGAGTGTAGTGTATAGAGTGTAGGGTATAGAGTGTAGAGTGTAGGGATTACAGTGTAGGGCATAGAGTGTAGGGTGTAGAGTGTAGGGTATAGAGTGTAGAGTGTAGGGTATAGAGTGTATGGTATAGAGTGTAGGGTATAGAGTGTAGGGTGTAGAGTGTAGGGTATAGAGTGTAGGGTATAGAGTGTAGGGTATAAAGTGTAGGGTATAGAGTGTAGGGAATAGAGTGTAGAGTGTAAAGTATAGAGTGTAGAGTGTAGGGTATAGAGTGTAGGGTATAGAGTGTAGAGTGTAGGGTATAGAGTGTAGGGTATAGAGTGTAGGGTATAGAGTGTAGGGTATAGAGTGTAGGGTATAGAGTGTAGGGTATATAGTGTAGAGTGTAGGGTATAGAGTGTAGGGTATAGAGTGTAGGGTATAGAGTGCAAGGTATAGAGTGTAGAGTGTAGGGTATAGAGTGTAGAGTGTAGGGTATAGAGTGTAGGGTATAGAGTGTAGGGTATAGAGTGTAGGGTGTAGAGTGTAGAGTGTAGAATATAGAGTGTAGGGTATAGAGTGTAGGGTGTAGAGTGTAGGGTATAGAGTGTAGGGTATAGAGTGTAGGGTATAGAGTGTAGGGTATAGAGTGTATGGTATAGAGTGTAGGGTATAGAGTGTAGGGTATAGAGTTTAGGGTATAGAGTGTAGAGTGTAGGGTATAGAGTGTAGAGTGTAGGGTATAGAGTGTAGGGTATAGAGTGTAGGGTAGAGAGTGTAGAGTGTAGGGTATAGAGTGTAGGGTATAGAGTGAAGGGTATAGAGTGTAGAGTGTAGGGATTAGAGTGTAGGGTATAGAGTGTAGGGTGTAGAGTGTAGGGTATAGAGTGTAAAGTGTAGGGTATAGAGTGTATGGTATAGAGTGTAGGGTATAGAGTGTAGGGTGTAGAGTGTAGGTTATAGAGTGTAGGGTATAGAGTGTAGGGTATTGAGTGTAGGGTATAGAGTGTAGGGAATAGAGTGTAGAGTGTAAGGTATAGAGTGTAGAGTGTAGGGTATAGAGTGTAGGGTATAGAGTGTAGAGTGTTGGGATTAGAGTGTAGGGTATAGAGTGTAGGGTGTAGAGTGTAGGGTATGGAGTGTAGAGTGTAGTGTATAGAGTATATGGTATAGAGTGTAGGGTATAGAGTGTAGGGTGTAGAGTGTAGGGTATAGAGTGTAGGGTATAGATTGTAGGGAATAGAGTGTAGAGTGTAAGGTATAGAGTGTAGAGTGTAGGGTATAGAGTGTAGGGTATAGACTGTAGGGTATAGAGTGTAGGGTATAGAGTGTAGGGTATAGAGTGTAGGGTATAGATTGTAGAGTGTACGCTATAGAGTGTAGGGTATAGAGTGTAGAGTGTAGGGTATAGAGTGTAGGGTATAGAGTGTAGGGTATAGAGTGTAGAGTGTAGGGTATAGTGTGTAGGGTATAGAGTGCAGGGTGTAGAGTGTAGGGTATAGAGTGTAGGGTATAGAGTGTAGAGTGTAGGGTATAGAGTGTATGGTATAGAGTGTAGGGTATAGAGTGTAGGGTGTAGAGTGTAGGGTATAGAGTGTAGGGTATAGAGTGTAGGGTATAGAGTGTAGGGTATAGAGTGTAGGGAATAGAGTGTAGAGTGTAAGGTATAGAGTGTAGAGTGTAGGGTATAGAGTGTAGGGTATAGAGTGTAGAGTGTAGGGATTAGAGTGTAGGGTATAGAGTGTAGGGTGTAGAGTGTAGGGTATAGAGTGTAGAGTGTAGGGTATAGAGTGTAGGGTATAGAGTGTAGGGTATAGAGTGTAGAGTGTAGGGTATAGAGTGTAGGGTATTGAGTGTAGGGTATAGAGTGTAGGGTATAGAGTGTAGAGTGTAGGGTATAGAGTGTAGAGTGTAGGGTATAGAGTGTAGGGTATAGAGTGTAGGGTATAGAGTTTAGGGTAGAGAGTGTAGAGTGTAGGGTATAGAGTGTAGGGTATAGAGTGTAGACTGTAGGGATTAGAGTGTAGGGTATAGAGTGTAGGGTGTAGAGTGTAGGGTATAGAGTGTAGAGTGTAGGGTATAGAGTGTATGGTATAGAGTGTAGGGTATAGAGTGTAGGGTGTAGAGTGTAGGGTATAGAGTGTTGGGCATAGAGTGTAGGATATAGAGTGTAGGGTATAGAGTGTAGAGTGTAGGGTATAGAGTGTATGGTATAGAGTGTAGGGTATAGAGTGTAGGGTATAGAGTGTAGGGTATAGAGTGTAGGGTATAGAGTGTAGGGTATAGAGTGCAGGGTATAGAGTGTAGAGTGTAGGGTATAGAGTGTAGAGTGTAGGGTATAGAGTGTAGGGTATAGAGTGTAGGGTATAGAGTGTAGGGTGTAGAGTGTAGAGTGTAGGGTATAGAGTGTAGGGTATAGAGTGTAGGGTGTAGAGTGTAGGGTATAGAGTGTAGGGTATAGAGTGTAGGGTATAGAGTGTAGGGTATAGAGTGTATGGTATAGAGTGTAGGGTATAGAGTGTAGGGTATAGAGTTTAGGGTATAGAGTGTAGAGTGTAGGGTATAGAGTGTAGAGTGTAGGGTATAGAGTGTAGGGTATAGAGTGTAGGGTAGAGAGTGTAGAGTGTAGGGTATAGAGTGTAGGGTATAGAGTGAAGGGTATAGAGTGTAGAGTGTAGGGATTAGAGTGTAGGGTATAGAGTGTAGGGTGTAGAGTATAGAGTGTAGAGTGTAGGGTATAGAGTGTATGGTATAGAGTGTAGGGTATAGAGTGTAGGGTGTAGAGTGTAGGTTATAGAGTGTAGGGTATAGAGTGTAGGGTATTGAGTGTAGGGTATAGAGTGTAGGGAATAGAGTGTAGAGTGTAAGGTATAGAGTGTAGAGTGTAGGGTATAGAGTGTAGGGTATAGAGTGTAGAGTGTTGGGATTAGAGTGTAGGGTATAGAGTGTAGGGTGTAGAGTGTAGGGTATGGAGTGTAGAGTGTAGTGTATAGAGTATATGGTATAGAGTGTAGGGTATAGAGTGTAGGGTGTAGAGTGTAGGGTATAGAGTGTAGGGTATAGATTGTAGGGAATAGAGTGTAGAGTGTAAGGTATAGAGTGTAGAGTGTAGGGTATAGAGTGTAGGGTATAGACTGTAGGATATAGAGTGTAGGGTATAGAGTGTAGGGTATAGAGTGTAGGGTATAGATTGTAGAGTGTACGCTATAGAGTGTAGGGTATAGAGTGTAGAGTGTAGGGTATAGAGTGTAGGGTATAGAGTGTAGGGTATAGAGTGTAGAGTTTAGGGTATAGTGTGTAGGGTATAGAGTGCAGGGTGTAGAGTGTAGGGTATAGAGTGTAGAGTGTAGGGTATAGAGTGTATGGTATAGAGTGTAGGGTATAGAGTGTAGGGTGTAGAGTGTAGGGTATAGAGTGTAGGGTATAGAGTGTAGGGTATAGAGTGCAGGGTATAGAGTGTAGAGTGTAGGGATTAGAGTGTAGGGTATAGAGTGTAGGGTGTAGAGTGTAGGGTATAGATTGTAGAGTGTAGGGTATAGAGTGTATGGTATAGAGTGTAGGGTATATAGTGTAGGGTATAGAGTGTACGGTATAGAGTGTAGGGTATAGAGTGTAGGGAATAGAGTGTAGAATGTAAGGTATAGAGTGTAGAGTGTAGGGTATAGAGTGTAGGGTATAGACTGTAGGGTATAGAGTGTAGGGTATAGAGTGTAGGGTATAGATTGTAGAGTGTAGGCTATAGAGTGTAGGGTATAGAGTGTAGAGTGTAGGGTATAGAGTGTAGGGTATAGAGTGTAGGGTATAGAGTGTAGAGTGTAGGGTATAGTGTGTAGGGTATAGAGTGCAGGGTGTAGAGTGTAGGGTATAGAGTGTAGGGTATAGAGTGTAGAGTGTAGGGTATAGAGTGTATGCTATAGAGTGTATGGTGTAGAGTGTATGGTATAGAGTGTAGGGTATAGAGTGTAGAGTGTATGGTATAGAGTGTATGGTATAGAGTGTAGGGTATAGAGTGTATGTTATAGAGTGTAGGGTATAGAGTGTAGGGTAGAGAGTGTAGAGTGTAGGGTATAGAGTGTAGGGTATAGAGTGTAGGGTATAGAGTGTAGAGTGTAGGGATTACAGTGTAGGGCATAGAGTGTATGGTATAGAGTGTAGGGTATAGAGTGTAGGGTATAAAGTGTAGGGTATAGAGTGTAGGGAATAGAGTGTAGAGTGTAAAGTATAGAGTGTAGAGTGTAGGGTATAGAGTGTAGGGTATAGAGTGTAGGGTGTAGAGTGTAGGGTATAGAGTGTAGGGTATAGAGTGTAGGGTATAAAGTGTAGGGTATAGAGTGTAGGGAATAGTGTGTAGAGTGTAAAGTATAGAGTGTAGAGTGTAGGGTATAGAGTGTAGGGTATAGAGTGTAGAGTGTAGGGTATAGAGTGTAGGGTATAGACTGTAGGATATAGAGTGTAGGGTATAGAGTGTAGGGTATAGAGTGTAGGGTATAGATTGTAGAGTGTACGCTATAGAGTGTAGGGTATAGAGTGTAGAGTGTAGGGTATAGAGTGTAGGGTATAGAGTGTAGGGTATAGAGTGTAGAGTGTAGGGTATAGTGTGTAGGGTATAGAGTGCAGGGTGTAGAGTGTAGGGTATAGAGTGTAGAGTGTAGGGTATAGAGTGTATGGTATAGAGTGTAGGGTATAGAGTGTAGGGTGTAGAGTGTAGGGTATAGAGTGTAGGGTATAGAGTGTAGGGTATAGAGTGTAGGGTATAGAGTCTAGGGAATAGAGTGTAGAGTGTAGGGTATAGAGTGTAGGGTATAGAGTGTAGAGTGTTGGGATTAGAGTGTAGGGTATAGAGTGTAGGGTGTAGAGTGTAGGGTATGGAGTGTAGAGTGTAGTGTATAGAGTATATGGTATAGAGTGTAGGGTATAGAGTGTAGGGTGTAGAGTGTAGGGTATAGAGTGTAGGGTATAGATTGTAGGGAATAGAGTGTAGAGTGTAAGGTATAGAGTGTAGAGTGTAGGGTATAGAGTGTAGGGTATAGACTGTAGGGTATAGAGTGTAGGGTATAGAGTGTAGGGTATAGAGTGTAGGGTATAGATTGTAGAGTGTACGCTATAGAGTGTAGGGTATAGAGTGTAGAGTGTAGGGTATAGAGTGTAGGGTATAGAGTGTAGGGTATAGAGTGTAGAGTGTAGGGTATAGTGTGTAGGGTATAGAGTGCAGGGTGTAGAGTGTAGGGTATAGAGTGTAGGGTATAGAGTGTAGAGTGTAGGGTATAGAGTGTATGGTATAGAGTGTAGGGTATAGAGTGTAGGGTGTAGAGTGTAGGGTATAGAGTGTAGGGTATAGAGTGTAGGGTATAGAGTGTAGGGTATAGAGTGTAGGGAATAGAGTGTAGAGTGTAAGGTATAGAGTGTAGAGTGTAGGGTATAGAGTGTAGGGTATAGAGTGTAGAGTGTAGGGATTAGAGTGTAGGGTATAGAGTGTAGGGTGTAGAGTGTAGGGTATAGAGTGTAGAGTGTAGGGTATAGAGTGTAGGGTATAGAGTGTAGGGTATAGAGTGTAGAGTGTAGGGTATAGAGTGTAGGGTATTGAGTGTAGGGTATAGAGTGTAGGGTATAGAGTGTAGAGTGTAGGGTATAGAGTGTAGAGTGTAGGGTATAGAGTGTAGGGTATAGAGTGTAGGGTATAGAGTTTAGGGTAGAGAGTGTAGAGTGTAGGGTATAGAGTGTAGGGTATAGAGTGTAGACTGTAGGGATTAGAGTGTAGGGTATAGAGTGTAGGGTGTAGAGTGTAGGGTATAGAGTGTAGAGTGTAGGGTATAGAGTGTATGGTATAGAGTGTAGGGTATAGAGTGTAGGGTGTAGAGTGTAGGGTATAGAGTGTTGGGCATAGAGTGTAGGATATAGAGTGTAGGGTATAGAGTGTAGAGTGTAGGGTATAGAGTGTATGGTATAGAGTGTAGGGTATAGAGTGTAGGGTATAGAGTGTAGGGTATAGAGTGTAGGGTATAGAGTGTAGGGTTTAGAGTGCAGGGTATAGAGTGTAGAGTGTAGGGTATAGAGTGTAGAGTGTAGGGTATAGAGTGTAGGGTATAGAGTGTAGGGTATAGAGTGTAGGGTGTAGAGTGTAGAGTGTAGGGTATAGAGTGTAGGGTATAGAGTGTAGGGTGTAGAGTGTAGGGTATGGAGTGTAGGGTATAGAGTGTAGGGTATAGAGTGTAGGGTATAGAGTGTATGGTATAGAGTGTAGGGTATAGAGTGTAGGGTATAGAGTTTAGGGTATAGAGTGTAGAGTGTAGGGTATAGAGTGTAGAGTGTAGGGTATAGAGTGTAGGGTATAGAGTGTAGGGTAGAGAGTGTAGAGTGTAGGGTATAGAGTGTAGGGTATAGAGTGAAGGGTATAGAGTGTAGAGTGTAGGGATTAGAGTGTAGGGTATAGAGTGTAGGGTGTAGAGTATAGAGTGTAGAGTGTAGGGTATAGAGTGTATGGTATAGAGTGTAGGGTATAGAGTGTAGGGTGTAGAGTGTAGGTTATAGAGTGTAGGGTATAGAGTGTAGGGTATTGAGTGTAGGGTATAGAGTGTAGGGAATAGAGTGTAGAGTGTAAGGTATAGAGTGTAGAGTGTAGGGTATAGAGTGTAGGGTATAGAGTGTAGAGTGTTGGGATTAGAGTGTAGGGTATAGAGTGTAGGGTGTAGAGTGTAGGGTATGGAGTGTAGAGTGTAGTGTATAGAGTATATGGTATAGAGTGTAGGGTATAGAGTGTAGGGTGTAGAGTGTAGGGTATAGAGTGTAGGGTATAGATTGTAGGGAATAGAGTGTAGAGTGTAAGGTATAGAGTGTAGAGTGTAGGGTATAGAGTGTAGGGTATAGACTGTAGGATATAGAGTGTAGGGTATAGAGTGTAGGGTATAGAGTGTAGGGTATAGATTGTAGAGTGTACGCTATAGAGTGTAGGGTATAGAGTGTAGAGTGTAGGGTATAGAGTGTAGGGTATAGAGTGTAGGGTATAGAGTGTAGAGTTTAGGGTATAGTGTGTAGGGTATAGAGTGCAGGGTGTAGAGTGTAGGGTATAGAGTGTAGAGTGTAGGGTATAGAGTGTATGGTATAGAGTGTAGGGTATAGAGTGTAGGGTGTAGAGTGTAGGGTATAGAGTGTAGGGTATAGAGTGTAGGGTATAGAGTGTAGGGTATAGAGTGTAGAGTGTAGGGATTAGAGTGTAGGGTATAGAGTGTAGGGTGTAGAGTGTAGGGTATAGAGTGTAGAGTGTAGGGTATAGAGTGTATGGTATAGAGTGTAGGGTATAGAGTGTAAGGTATAGAGTGTACGGTATAGAGTGTAGGGTATAGAGTGTAGGGAATAGAGTGTAGAATGTAAGGTATAGAGTGTAGAGTGTAGGGTATAGAGTGTAGGGTATAGACTGTAGGGTATAGAGTGTAGGGTATAGAGTGTAGGGTATAGATTGTAGAGTGTAGGCTATAGAGTGTAGGGTATAGAGTGTAGAGTGTAGGGTATAGAGTGTAGGGTATAGAGTGTAGGGTATAGAGTGTAGAGTGTAGGGTATAGTGTGTAGGGTATAGAGTGCAGGGTGTAGAGTGTAGGGTATAGAGTGTAGGGTATAGAGTGTAGAGTGTAGGGTATAGAGTGTATGCTATAGAGTGTATGGTGTAGAGTGTATGGTATAGAGTGTAGGGTATAGAGTGTAGAGTGTATGGTATAGAGTGTATGGTATAGAGTGTAGGGTATAGAGTGTATGTTATAGAGTGTAGGGTATAGAGTGTAGGGTAGAGAGTGTAGAGTGTAGGGTATAGAGTGTAGGGTATAGAGTGTAGGGTATAGAGTGTAGAGTGTAGGGATTACAGTGTAGGGCATAGAGTGTATGGTATAGAGTGTAGGGTATAGAGTGTAGGGTATAAAGTGTAGGGTATAGAGTGTAGGGAATAGAGTGTAGAGTGTAAAGTATAGAGTGTAGAGTGTAGGGTATAGAGTGTAGGGTATAGAGTGTAGGGTGTAGAGTGTAGGGTATAGAGTGTAGGGTATAGAGTGTAGGGTATAAAGTGTAGGGTATAGAGTGTAGGGAATAGAGTGTAGAGTGTAAAGTATAGAGTGTAGAGTGTAGGGTATAGAGTGTAGGGTATAGAGTGTAGAGTGTAGGGTATAGAGTGTAGGGTATAGACTGTAGGATATAGAGTGTAGGGTATAGAGTGTAGGGTATAGAGTGTAGGGTATAGATTGTAGAGTGTACGCTATAGAGTGTAGGGTATAGAGTGTAGAGTGTAGGGTATAGAGTGTAGGGTATAGAGTGTAGGGTATAGAGTGTAGAGTGTAGGGTATAGTGTGTAGGGTATAGAGTGCAGGGTGTAGAGTGTAGGGTATAGAGTGTAGAGTGTAGGGTATAGAGTGTATGGTATAGAGTGTAGGGTATAGAGTGTAGGGTGTAGAGTGTAGGGTATAGAGTGTATTGTATAGAGTGTAGGGTATAGAGTGTAGGGTATAGAGTCTAGGGAATAGAGTGTAGAGTGTAAGGTATAGAGTGTAGAGTGTAGGGTATAGAGTGTAGGGTATAGAGTGTAGAGTGTAGGGATTAGAGTGTAGGGTATAGAGTGTAGGGTGTAGAGTGTAGGGTATAGAGTGTAGAGTGTAGGGTATAGAGTGTATGGTATAGAGTGTAGGGTATAGAGTGTAGGGTATAGAGTGTACGGTATAGAGTGTAGGGTATAGAGTGTAGGGAATAGAGTGTAGAATGTAAGGTATAGAGTGTAGAGTGTAGGGTATAGAGTGTAGGGTATAGACTGTAGGGTATAGAGTGTAGGGTATAGAGTGTAGGGTATAGATTGTAGAGTGTAGGGTATAGTGTGTAGGGTATAGAGTGCAGGGTGTAGAGTGTAGGGTATAGAGTGTAGGGTATAGAGTGTAGAGTGTAGGGTATAGAGTGTATGCTATAGAGTGTATGGTGTAGAGTGTATGGTATAGAGTGTAGGGTATAGAGTGTAGAGTGTATGGTATAGAGTGTATGGTATAGAGTGTAGGGTATAGAGTGTATGTTATAGAGTGTAGGGTATAGAGTGTAGGGTAGAGAGTGTAGAGTGTAGGGTATAGAGTGTAGGGTATAGAGTGTAGGGTATAGAGTGTAGAGTGTAGGGATTACAGTGTAGGGCATAGAGTGTAGGGTGTAGAGTGTAGGGTATAGAGTGTAGAGTGTAGGGTATAGAGTGTATGGTATAGAGTGTAGGGTATAGAGTGTAGGGTGTAGAGTGTAGGGTATAGAGTGTAGGGTATAGAGTGTAGGGTATAAAGTGTAGGGTATAGAGTGTAGGGAATAGAGTGTAGAGTGTAAAGTATAGAGTGTAGAGTGTAGGGTATAGAGTGTAGGGTATAGAGTGTAGAGTGTAGGGTATAGAGTGTAGGGTATAGAGTGTAGGGTATAGAGTGTAGGGTATAGAGTGTAGGGTATAGAGTGTAGGGTATATAGTGTAGAGTGTAGGGTATAGAGTGTAGGGTATAGAGTGTAGGGTATAGAGTGTAGGGTATAGAGTGCAAGGTATAGAGTGTAGAGTGTAGGGTATAGAGTGTAGAGTGTAGGGTATAGAGTGTAGGGTATAGAGTGTAGGGTATAGAGTGTAGGGTGTAGAGTGTAGAGTGTAGGGTATAGAGTGTAGGGTATAGAGTGTAGGGTGTAGAGTGTAGGGTATAGAGTGTAGGGTATAGAGTGTAGGGTATAGAGTGTAGGGTATAGAGTGTATGGTATAGAGTGTAGGGTATAGAGTGTAGGGTATAGAGTTTAGGGTATAGAGTGTAGAGTGTAGGGTATAGAGTGTAGAGTGTAGGGTATAGAGTGTAGGGTATAGAGTGTAGGGTAGAGAGTGTAGAGTGTAGGGTATAGAGTGTAGGGTATAGAGTGAAGGGTATAGAGTGTAGAGTGTAGGGATTAGAGTGTAGGGTATAGAGTGTAGGGTGTAGAGTGTAGGGTATAGAGTGTAAAGTGTAGGGTATAGAGTGTATGGTATAGAGTGTAGGGTATAGAGTGTAGGGTGTAGAGTGTAGGTTATAGAGTGTAGGGTATAGAGTGTAGGGTATTGAGTGTAGGGTATAGAGTGTAGGGAATAGAGTGTAGAGTGTAAGGTATAGAGTGTAGAGTGTAGGGTATAGAGTGTAGGGTATAGAGTGTAGAGTGTTGGGATTAGAGTGTAGGGTATAGAGTGTAGGGTGTAGAGTGTAGGGTATGGAGTGTAGAGTGTAGTGTATAGAGTATATGGTATAGAGTGTAGGGTATAGAGTGTAGGGTGTAGAGTGTAGGGTATAGAGTGTAGGGTATAGATTGTAGGGAATAGAGTGTAGAGTGTAAGGTATAGAGTGTAGAGTGTAGGGTATAGAGTGTAGGGTATAGAGTGTATGGTATAGAGTGTAGGGTATAGAGTGTAGGGTATAGAGTTTAGGGTATAGAGTGTAGAGTGTAGGGTATAGAGTGTAGAGTGTAGGGTATAGAGTGTAGGGTATAGAGTGTAGGGTAGAGAGTGTAGAGTGTAGGGTATAGAGTGTAGGGTATAGAGTGAAGGGTATAGAGTGCAGGGTGTAGAGTGTAGGGTATAGAGTGTAGGGTATAGAGTGTAGAGTGTAGGGTATAGAGTGTATGGTATAGAGTGTAGGGTATAGAGTGTAGGGTGTAGAGTGTAGGGTATAGAGTGTAGGGTATAGAGTGTAGGGTGTAGAGTGTAGGTTATAGAGTGTAGGGAATAGAGTGTAGAGTGTAAGGTATAGAGTGTAGAGTGTAGGGTATAGAGTGTAGGGTATAGAGTGTAGAGTGTAGGGATTAGAGTGTAGGGTATAGAGTGTAGGGTGTAGAGTGTAGGGTATAGAGTGTAGAGTGTAGGGTATAGAGTGTGGGGTATAGAGTGTAGGGTATAGAGTGTAGAGTGTAGGGTATAGAGTGTAGGGTATTGAGTGTAGGGTATAGAGTGTAGGGTATAGAGTGTAGAGTGTAGGGTATAGAGTGTAGAGTGTAGGGTATAGAGTGTAGGGTATAGAGTGTAGGGTATAGAGTGTAGGGTATAGAGTTTAGGGTAGAGAGTGTAGAGTGTAGGGTATAGAGTGTAGGGTATAGAGTGTAGACTGTAGGGATTAGAGTGTAGGGTATAGAGTGTAGGGTGTAGAGTGTAGGGTATAGAGTGTAGAGTGTAGGGTATAGAGTGTATGGTATAGAGTGTAGGGTATAGAGTGTAGGGTGTAGAGTGTAGGGTATAGAGTGTTGGGCATAGAGTGTAGGATATAGAGTGTAGGGTATAGAGTGTAGAGTGTAGGGTATAGAGTGTATGGTATAGAGTGTAGGGTATAGAGTGTAGGGTATAGAGTGTAGGGTATAGAGTGTAGGGTATAGAGTGTAGGGTATAGAGTGCAGGGTATAGAGTGTAGAGTGTAGGGTATAGAGTGTAGGGTATAGAGTGTAGTGTATAATGTGTAGGGCATAGAGTGTAGGGTATAGAGTGTAGGGTATAGAGTGTAGGGTATAGAGTGTAGAGTGTAGGGTATAGAGTGTAGGGTATAGAGTGTAGGGTATAGAGTGTGGAGTGTAGGGTATAGAGTGTAGGGTATAGAGTGTAGGGTGTAGTGTGTCGGGTATAGAGTGTAGAGTGTAGGGTATAGAGTGTATGGTATAGAGTGTAGGGTATAGAGTGTAGAGTGTAGGGTATAGAGTGTAGGGTATAGAGTGTAGGGTATAGAGTGTAGGGCATAGAGTGTAGGGTATAGAGTGTAGGGTATAGAGTGTAGGGTGTAGTGTGTCGGGTATAGAGTGTAGAGTGTAGGGTATAGAGTGTATGGTATAGAGTGTAGGGTATAGAGTGTAGAGTGTAGGGTATAGAGTGTAGGGTATAGAGTGTAGGGTATAGAGTGTAGGGCATAGAGTGTAGGGTATAGAGTGTAGGGTATAGAGTGTAGAGTGTAGATATAGAGTGTAGGGTATAGAGTGTAGAGTGTAGGGTATAGAGTGTAGGGTATAGAGTGTAGGGTATAGAGTGTAGAGTGTAGGGTATAGAGTGTAGAGTGTAGGGTATAGAGTGTAGAGTGTAGGGTATAGAGTGTAGGGTATAGAGTGTAGGGTATAGAGTGTAGGGTATAGAGTGTAGAGTGTAGGGTATAGAGTGTAGAGTGTAGGGTATAGAGTGTATGGTATAGAGTGTAGGGTATAGAGTGTAGGGTGTAGAGTGTAGGGTATAGAGTGTAGGGTATAGAGTGTAGGGTATAGAGTGTATGGTATAGAGTGTAGGGTATAGAGTGTATGGTATAGAGTGTAGGGAATAGAGTGTAGAGTGTAAGGTATAGAGTGTAGAGTGTAGGGTATAGAGTGTAGGGTATAGACTGTAGGGTATAGAGTGTAGGGCATAGAGTGTAGGGTATAAAGTGTAGAGTGTAGGGTATAGAGTGTAGGGTATAGAGTGTAGGGTAGAGAGTGTAGAGTGTAGGGTATAGAGTGTAGGGTATAGAGTGTAGAGTGTAGGGTATAGAGTGTATGGTATAGAGTGTAGGGTATAGAGTGTAGGGTGTAGAGTGTAGGGTATAGAGTGTAGGGTATAGAGTGTATGGTATAGAGTGTAGGGTATAGAGTGTAGGGTGTAGAGTGTAGGGTATAGAGTGTAGGGTATAGAGTGTAGGGTATAGAGTGTAGAGTGTAGGGTATAGAGTGTAGGGTACAGAGTGTAGGGTATAGAGTGTAGGGTATAGAGTGTAGGGTATAGAGTGTAGAGTGTAGGGTATAGAGTGTATGGTATAGAGTGTAGGGTATAGAATGTAGGGAATAGAGTGTAGAGTGTAAGGTATAGAGTGTAGAGTGTAGGGTATAGAGTGTATGGTATAGAGTGTAGGGTATAGAGTGTAGTGTGTAGAGTGTAGGGTATAGAGTGTAGGGTAGAGAGTGTAGAGTCTAGGGTATAGAGTGTAGGGTATAGAGTGTAGGGTATAGAGTGTAGGGCATAGAGTGTAGGGAATAGAGTGTAGAGTGTAAGGTATAGAGTGTAGAGTGTAGGGTATAGAGTGTAGGGTATAGAGTGTAGGGTAGAGAGTGTAGGGTAGAGAGTGTAGAGTCTAGGGTATAGAGTGTAGGGTATAGAGTGTAGGGTATAGAGTGTAGGGCATAGAGTGTAGGGAATAGAGTGTAGAGTGTAAGGTATAGAGTGTAGAGTGTAGGGTATAGAGTGTAGGGTATAGAGTGTAGGGTGTAGAGTGTAGGGTATAGAGTGTATGGTATAGAGTGTAGGGTATAGAGTGTAGGGCATAGAGTGTAGGGAATAGAGTGTAGAGTGTAAGGTATAGAGTGTAGAGTGTAGGGTATAGAGTGTAGGGTATAGAGTGTAGGGTATAGAGTGTAGAGTGTAGGGTATAGAGTGTAGAGTGTAGGGTATAGAGTGTAGAGTGTAGGGCATAGAGTGTAGAGTGTAGGGTATAGAGTGTAGGGTATAGAGTGTAGGGTATAGAGTGTAGAGTGTATGGTATAGAGTGTAGAGTGTAGGGTATAGAGTGTAGGGTATAGAGTGTAGGGTGTAGAGTGTAGGGTATAGAGTGTAGGGTATAGAGTGTACGGTATAGAGTGTAGAGTGTAGGGTATAGAGTGTAGGGTACAGAGTGTAGGGTATAGAGTGTAGGGTATAGAGTGTAGGGTATAGAGTGTAGAGTGTAGGGTATAGAGTGTATAGTGTAGGGTATAGAGTGTAGGGTATAGATTGTAGGGTATAGAGTGTAGGGTAGAGAGTGTAGAGTGTAGGGTATAGAGTGTAGGGTATAGAGTGTAGAGTGTAGGGTATAGGGTGTATGGTATAGAGTGTAGGGTATAGAGTGTAGGGTGTAGAGTGTAGGGTATAGAGTGTAGGGTATAGAGTGTATGGTATAGAGTGTAGGGTGTAGAGTGTAGGGTATAGAGTGTAGGGTATAGAGTGTAGGGTATAGAATGTAGTAAATAGAGTGTAGAGTGTAAGGTATAGAGTGTAGAGTGTAGGGTATAGAGTGTATGGTATAGAGTGTAGGGTATAGAGTGTAGGGTGTAGAGTGTAGGGTATAGAGTGTAGGGTATAGAGTGTAGGGTATAGAGTGTAGGGAATAGAGTGTAGAGTGTAAGGTATAGAGTGTAGAGTGTAGGGTATAGAGTGTAGGGTATAGAGTGTAGGGTATAGAGTGTAGGGTGTAGAGTGTAGGGTATAGAGTGTAGGGTATAGAGTGTAGGGTATAGAGTGTAGGGTATAGAGTGTAGGGAATAGAGTGTAGAGTGTAAGGTATAGAGTGTAGAGTGTAGGGTATAGAGTGTAGGGTATAGACTGTAGGGTATAGAGTGTAGGGTATAGAGTGTAGGGTATAAAGTGTAGAGTGTAGGGTATAGAGTGTATGGTATAGAGTGTAGGGTATAGAGTGTAGGGTGTAGAGTGTAGGGTATAGAGTGTAGGGTATAGAGTGTAGGGTATAGAGTGTAGGGAATAGAGTGTAGAGTGTAAGGTATAGAGTGTAGAGTGTAGGGTATAGAGTGTAGGGTATAGACTGTAGGGTATAGAGTGTAGGGTATAGAGTGTAGGGTATAGATTGTAGAGTGTAGGCTATAGAGTGTAGGGTATAGAGTGTAGAGTGTAGGGTATAGAGTGTAGGGTATAGAGTGTAGGGTATAGAGTGTAGGGTATAGAGTGTAGGGTATAGAGTGTAGGGTATAGAGTGTAGAGTGTAGGGTATAGAGTGTAGGGTATAGAGTGTAGGGTATAGAGTGTAGAGTGTAGGGTATAGAGTGTAGGGTATAGAGTATAGGGCATAGAGTGTAGGGTATAGAGTATAGGGCATAGAGTGTAGGGTATAGAGTGTAGGGTATAGAGTGTAGAGTGTAGGGTATAGAATGTAGGGTATAGAGTGTAGGGTATAGAGTGTAGAGTGTAGGGTATAGAGTGTAGGGTATAGAGTGTAGGGTATAGAGTGTAGGGTATAGAGTGTAAAGTGTAGGGTATAGTGTGTAGGGTATAGAGTGCAGGGTGTAGAGTGTAGGGTATAGAGTGTAGGGTATAGAGTGTAGAGTGTAGGGTATATAGTGTAGAGTGTAGGGTATAGAGTGTAGAGTGTAGGGCATAGAGTGTAGAGTGTAGGGCATAGAGTGTAGAGTGTAGGGTATATAGTGTAGAGTGTAGGGTATAGAGTGTAGAGTGTAGGGCATAGAGTGTAGAGTGTAGGGTATAGAGTGTAGGGTATAGAGTGTAGAGTGTAGGGTATAGAGTGTAGGGTATAGAGTGTAGGGTATAGAGTGTAGAGTGTAGGGTATAGAGTGTAGGGTATAGAGTATAGGGCATAGAGTGTAGGGTATAGAGTATAGGGCATAGAGTGTAGGGTATAGAGTGTAGGGTATAGAGTGTAGAGTGTAGGGTATAGAATGTAGGGTATAGAGTGTAGGGTATAGAGTGCAGAGTGTAGGGTATAGAGTGTAGGGTATAGAGTGTAGGGTATAGAGTGTAGAGTGTAGGGTATAGAGTGTAGAGTGTAGGGTATAGAGTGTAGGGTATAGAGTGTAGGGTAGAGAGTGTAGGGTAGAGAGTGTAGAGTCTAGGGTATAGAGTGTAGGGTATAGAGTGTAGGGTATAGAGTGTAGAGTGTAGGGATTAGAGTGTAGGGCATAGAGTGTAGGGTGTAGAGTGTAGGGTATAGAGTGTAGAGTGTAGGGTATAGAGTGTATGGTATAGAGTGTAGGGTATAGAGTGTAGGGTGTAGAGTGTAGGGTATAGAGTGTATGGTATAGAGTGTATGGTATAGAGTGTAGGGCATAGAGTGTAGGGAATAGAGTGTAGAGTGTAAGGTATAGAGTGTAGAGTGTAGGGTATAGAGTGTATGGTATAGAGTGTAGGGTATAGAGTGTAGGGTGTAGAGTGTAGGGTATAGAGTGTAGGGTATAGAGTGTAGGGTATAGAGTGTAGGGAATAGAGTGTAGAGTGTAAGGTATAGAGTGTAGAGTGTAGGGTATAGAGTGTAGGGTATAGAGTGTAGGGTATAGAGTGTAGGGTGTAGAGTGTAGGGTATAGAGTGTAGGGTATAGAGTGTAGGGTATAGAGTGTAGGGTATAGAGTGTAGGGAATAGAGTGTAGAGTGTAAGGTATAGAGTGTAGAGTGTAGGGTATAGAGTGTAGGGTATAGACTGTAGGGTATAGAGTGTAGGGTATAGAGTGTAGGGTATAAAGTGTAGAGTGTAGGGTATAGAGTGTATGGTATAGAGTGTAGGGTATAGAGTGTAGGGTGTAGAGTGTAGGGTATAGAGTGTAGGGTATAGAGTGTAGGGTATAGAGTGTAGGGTATAGAGTGTAGGGAATAGAGTGTAGAGTGTAAGGTATAGAGTGTAGAGTGTAGGGTATAGAGTGTAGGGTATAGACTGTAGGGTATAGAGTGTAGGGTATAGAGTGTAGGGTATAGATTGTAGAGTGTAGGCTATAGAGTGTAGGGTATAGAGTGTAGAGTGTAGGGTATAGAGTGTAGGGTATAGAGTGTAGGGTATAGAGTGTAGGGTATAGAGTGTAGGGTATAGAGTGTAGAGTGTAGGGTATAGAGTGTAGGGTATAGAGTGTAGGGTATAGAGTGTAGAGTGTAGGGTATAGAGTGTAGGGTATAGAGTATAGGGCATAGAGTGTAGGGTATAGAGTATAGGGCATAGAGTGTAGGGTATAGAGTGTAGGGTATAGAGTGTAGAGTGTAGGGTATAGAATGTAGGGTATAGAGTGTAGGGTATAGAGTGTAGAGTGTAGGGTATAGAGTGTAGGGTATAGAGTGTAGGGTATAGAGTGTAGGGTATAGAGTGTAAAGTGTAGGGTATAGTGTGTAGGGTATAGAGTGCAGGGTGTAGAGTGTAGGGTATAGAGTGTAGGGTATAGAGTGTAGAGTGTAGGGTATATAGTGTAGAGTGTAGGGTATAGAGTGTAGAGTGTAGGGCATAGAGTGTAGAGTGTAGGGCATAGAGTGTAGAGTGTAGGGTATATAGTGTAGAGTGTAGGGTATAGAGTGTAGAGTGTAGGGCATAGAGTGTAGAGTGTAGGGTATAGAGTGTAGGGTATAGAGTGTAGAGTGTAGGGTATAGAGTGTAGGGTATAGAGTGTAGGGTATAGAGTGTAGAGTGTAAGGTATAGAGTGTAGGGTATAGAGTATAGGGCATAGAGTGTAGGGTATAGAGTATAGGGCATAGAGTGTAGGGTATAGAGTGTAGGGTATAGAGTGTAGAGTGTAGGGTATAGAATGTAGGGTATAGAGTGTAGGGTATAGAGTGTAGAGTGTAGGGTATAGAGTGTAGGGTATAGAGTGTAGGGTATAGAGTGTAGAGTGTAGGGTATAGAGTGTAGAGTGTAGGGTATAGAGTGTAGGGTATAGAGTGTAGGGTAGAGAGTGTAGGGTAGAGAGTGTAGAGTCAAGGGTATAGAGTGTAGGGTATAGAGTGTAGGGTATAGAGTGTAGAGTGTAGGGATTAGAGTGTAGGGCATAGAGTGTAGGGTGTAGAGTGTAGGGTATAGAGTGTAGAGTGTAGGGTATAGAGTGTATGGTATAGAGTGTAGGGTATAGAGTGTAGGGTGTAGAGTGTAGGGTATAGAGTGTATGGTATAGAGTGTATGGTATAGAGTGTAGGGCATAGAGTGTAGGGAATAGAGTGTAGAGTGTAAGGTATAGAGTGTAGAGTGTAGGGCATAGAGTGTAGAGTGTAGGGTATAGAGTGTAGGGTATAGAGTGTAGGGTATAGAGTGTAGAGTGTAGGGTATAGAGTGTAGAGTGTAGGGTATAGAGTGTAGAGTGTAGGGCATAGAGTGTAGAGTGTAGGGTATAGAGTGTAGGGTATAGAGTGTAGGGTATAGAGTGTAGGGTATAGAGTGTAGAGTGTAGGGTATAGAGTGTAGAGTGTAGGGTATAGAGTGTAGGGTATAGAGTGTAGGGTATAGAGTGTAGAGTAGAGAGTGTAGAGTGTAGGGTATAGAGTGTAGGGTATAGAGTGTAGGGTATAGAGTGTAGAGTGTAGGGATTAGAGTGTAGGGTATAGAGTGTAGGGTGTAGAGTGTAGGGTATAGAGTGTAGAGTGTAGGGTATAGAGTGTAGGGTATAGAGTGTAGGGTATAGAGTGTAGGGTGTAGAGTGTAGGGTATAGAGTGTAGGGTATAGAGTGTAGGGTATAGACTGTAGGGAATAGAGTGTAGAGTGTAAGGTATAGAGTGTAGAGTGTAGGGTATAGAGTGTAGAGTGTAGGGATTAGAGTGTAGGGTATAGAGTGTAGGGTGTAGAGTGTAGGGTATAGAGTGTAGAGTGTAGGTATAGAGTGTATGGTATAAAGTGTACGGTATAGAGTGTAGGGTGTAGAGTGTAGGGTATAGAGTGTAGGGTATAGAGTGTAGGGAATAGAGTGTAGAGTGTAAGGTATAGAGTGTAGAGTGTAGGGTATAGAGTGTAGAGTGTAGGGTATAGAGTGTAGGGTATAGAGTGTAGGATAGAGAGTGTAGAGTGTAGGGTATAGAGTGTAGGGTATAGAGTGTAGAGTGTAGGGTATAGAGTGTATGGTATAGAGTGTAGGGTATAGAGTGTAAGGTGTAGAGTGTAGGGTATAGAGTGTAGGGTTTAGAGTGTATGGTATAGAGTGTAGGGTATAGAGTGTAGGGTGTAGAGTGTAGGGTATAGAGTGTAGGGTATAGAGTGTAGGGTATAGAGTGTAGAGTGTAGGGTATAGAGTGTAGGGTACAGAGTGTAGGGTATAGAGTGTAGGGTATAGAGTGTAGAGTGTAGGGTATAGAGTGTATAGTGTAGGGTATAGAGTGTAGGGTATAGATTGTAGGGTATAGAGTGTAGGGTAGAGAGTGTAGAGTGTAGGGTATAGAGTGTAGAGTGTAGGGTATAGAGTGTATGGTATAGAGTGTAGGGTATAGAGTGTAGGGTGTAGAGTGTAGGGTATAGAGTGTAGGGTATAGAGTGTATGGTATAGAGTGTAGGGTGTAGAGTGTAGGGTATAGAGTGTAGGGTATAGAGTGTAGGGTATAGAGTGTAGGGTATAGAATGTAGGGAATAGAGTGTAGAGTGTAAGGTATAGAGTGTAGAGTGTAGGGTATAGAGTGTATGGTATAGAGTGTAGGGTATAGAGTGCAGTGTGTAGAGTGTAGGGTATAGAGTGTAGGGTATAGAGTGTAGGGTATAGAGTGTAGGGTATAGAGTGTAGGGTATAGAGTGTAGGGAATAGAGTGTAGAGTGTAAGGTATAGAGTGTAGAGTGTAGGGTATAGAGTGTAGGGTATAGAGTGTAGGGTATAGAGTGTAGGGTGTAGAGTGTAGGGTATAAAGTGTAGGGTATAGAGTGTAGGGTATAGAGTGTAGGGTATAGAGTGTAGGGAATAGAGTCTAGAGTGTAAGGTATAGAGTGTAGAGTGTAGGGTATAGAGTGTAGGTTATAGACTGTAGGGTATAGAGTGTAGGGTATAGAGTGTAGGGTATAAAGTGTAGAGTGTAGGGTATAGAGTGTATGGTATAGAGTGTAGGGTATAGAGTGTAGGGTGTAGAGTGTAGGGTATAGAGTGTAGGGTATAGAGTGTAAGGTATAGAGTGTAGGGTATAGAGTGTAGGGAATAGAGTGTAGAGTGTAAGGTATAGAGTGTAGAGTGTAGGGTATAGAGTGTAGGGTATAGACTGTAGGGTATAGAGTGTAGGGTATAGAGTGTAGGGTATAGATTGTAGAGTGTAGGCTATAGAGTGTAGGGTATAGAGTGTAGAGTGTAGGGTATAGAGTGTAGAGTGTAGGGTATAGAGTGTAGGGTATAGAGTGTAGGGTATAGAGTGTAGGGTATAGAGTGTAGAGTGTAGGGTGTAGAGTGTAGGGTATAGAGTGTAGGGTATAGAGTGTAGGGTATAGAGTGTAGGGTAGAGAGTGTAGAGTGTAGGGTATAGAGTGTAGGGTATAGAGTGTAGGGTATAGAGTGTAGAGTGTAGGGATTAGAGTGTAGGGTATAGAGTGTAGGGTGTAGAGTGTAGGGTATAGAGTGTAGAGTGTAGGGTATAGAGTGTAGGGTATAGAGTGTAGGGTATAGAGTGTAGGGTGTAGAGTGTAGGGTATAGAAAGTAGGGTATAGAGTGTAGGGTATAGAGTGTAGGGAATAGAGTGTAGAGTGTAAGGTATAGAGTGTAGAGTGTAGGGTATAGAGTGTAGGGTATAGAGTGTAGAGTGTAGGGATTAGAGTTTAGGGTATAGAGTGTAGGGTGTAGAGTGTAGGGTATAGAGTGTAGAGTGTAGGGTATAGAATGTATGGTATAAAGTGTACGGTATAGAGTGTAGGGTGTAGAGTGTAGGGTATAGAGTGTAGGGAATAGAGTGTAGAGTGTAAGGTATAGAGTGTAGAGTGTAGGGTATAGAGTGTAGAGTGTAGGGTATAGAGTGTAGGGTATAGAGTGTAGGGTATAGAGTGTAGGGTAGAGAGTGTAGAGTGTAGGGTATAGAGTGTAGGGTATAGAGTGTAGAGTGTAGGGTATAGAGTGTATGGTATAGAGTGTAGGGTATAGAGTGTAGGGTGTAGAGTGTAGGGTATAGAGTGTAGGGTATAGAGTGTATGGTATAGAGTGTAGGGTATAGAGTGTAGGGTGTAGAGTGTAGGGTATAGAGTGTAGGGTATAGAGTGTAGGGTATAGAGTGTAGAGTGTAGGGTATAGAGTGTAGGGTACAGAGTGTAGGGTATAGAGTGTAGGGTATAGAGTGTAGGGTATAGAGTGTAGAGTGTAGGGTATAGAGTGTATAGTGTAGGGTATAGAGTGTAGGGTATAGATTGTAGGGTATAGAGTGTAGGGTAGAGAGTGTAGAGTGTAGGGTATAGAGTGTAGGGTATAGAGTTTAGAGTGTAGGGTATAGAGTGTATGGTATAGAGTGTAGGGTATAGAGTGTAGGGTGTAGAGTGTAGGGTATAGAGTGTAGGGTTTAGAGTGTATGGTATAGAGTGTAGGGTGTAGAGTGTAGGGTATAGAGTGTAGGGTATAGAGTGTAGGGTATAGAGTGTAGGGTATAGAATGTAGGGAATAGAGTGTAGAGTGTAAGGTATAGAGTGTAGAGTGTAGGGTATAGAGTGTATGGTATAGAGTGTAGGGTATAGAGTGTAGGGTGTAGAGTGTAGGGTATAGAGTGTAGGGTATAGAGTGTAGGGTATAGAGTGTAGGGAATAGAGTGTAGAGTGTAAGGTATAGAGTGTAGAGTGTAGGGTATAGAGTGTAGGGTATAGAGTGTAGGGTATAGAGTGTAGGGTGTAGAGTGTAGGGTATAGAGTGTAGGGTATAGAGTGTAGGGTATAGAGTGTAGGGTATAGAGTGTAGGGAATAGAGTGTAGAGTGTAAGGTATAGAGTGTAGAGTGTAGGGTATAGAGTGTAGGGTATAGACTGTAGGGTATAGAGTGTAGGGTATAGAGTGTAGGGTATAAAGTGTAGAGTGTAGGGTATAGAGTGTATGGTATAGAGTGTAGGGTATAGAGTGTAGGGTGTAGAGTGTAGGGTATAGAGTGTAGGGTATAGAGTGTAGGGTATAGAGTGTAGGGTATAGAGTGTAGGGAATAGAGTGTAGAGTGTAAGGTATAGAGTGTAGAGTGTAGGGTATAGAGTGTAGGTATAGACTGTAGGGTATAGAGTGTAGGGTATAGAGTGTAGGGTATAGATTGTAGAGTGTAGGCTATAGAGTGTAGGGTATAGAGTGTAGAGTGTAGGGTATAGAGTGTAGGGTATAGAGTGTAGGGTATAGAGTGTAGGGTATAGAGTGTAGGGTATAGAGTGTAAAGTGTAGGGTATAGTGTGTAGGGTATAGAGTGCAGGGTGTAGAGTGTAGGGTATAGAGTGTAGGGTATAGAGTGTAGACTGTAGGGTATAGAGTGTAGGGTATAGAGTGTAGGGTATAGAGTGTAGGGTATAGAGTGTAGAGTGTAGGGTATAGTGTGTAGGGTATAGAGTGCAAGGTGTAGAGTGTAGGGTATAGAGTGTAGGGTATAAAGTGTTGAGTGTAGGGTATAGAGTGTATAGTGTAGGGTATAGAGTGTAGGGTATAGAGTGTAGGGTATAGAGTGTAGAGTGTATGGTATAGAGTGTATGCTATAGAGTATATGGTGTAGAGTGTATGGTATAGAGTGTAGGGTATAGAGTGTAGAGTGTATGGTATAGAGTTTAGATTGTAGGGTATAGAGTGTAGGTTATAGAGTGTAGGGTATAGAGTGTATGTTATAGAGTGTAGGGTATAAAGTGTAGAGTGTAGGGTATAGAGTTTAGATTGTAGGGTATAGAGTGTAGGTTATAGAGTGTAGGGTATAGAGTGTATGGTATAGAGTGTAGGGTATAGAGTGTAGAGTGTAGGGTATAGAGTGTATGGTATAGAGTGTAGGGTGTAGAGTGTAGGGTATAGAGTTTAGGGTATAGAATGTAGGGTATAGAATGTAGGGTATAGAGTGTAGGGCATAGAGTGTAGGGTATAGAGTGTAGAGTGTAGGGTATAGAGTGTAGGGTATAGAGTGTATGTTATAGAGTGTAGGGTATAGAGTGTAGAGTGTAGGGTATAGAGTTTAGATTGTAGGGTATAGAGTGTAGGGTATAGAGCGTAATGTATAGAGTGTAGGGTATAGAGTGTAGGGTATAGAGTGTAGGGTATAGAGTGTATGGTATAGAGTGTAGGGTATAGAGTGTATGGTATAGAGTGTAGGGTATAGAGTGTAGAGTGTAGGATATAGAGTGTAGGGTATAGAGTGTAGAGTGTAGGGTATAGAGTGTAGGGTATAGAGTGTAGGGTATAGAGTGTAGAGTGTAGGGATTAGAGTGTAGGGTATAGAGTGTATGTTATAGAGTGTAGAGTGTAGGGTATAGAGTGTAGGGTATAGAGTGTAGGGCATAGAGTGTAGGGTATAGAGTGTAGAGTGTAGGGTATAGAGTGTAGGGTATAGAGTGTATGTTATAGAGTGTAGGGTATAGAGTGTAGAGTGTAGGGTATAGAGTTTAGATTGTAGGGTATAGAGTGTAGGGTATAGAGCGTAATGTATAAAGTGTAGGGTATAGAGTGTAGGGTATAGAGTGTAGGGTATAGAGTGTATGGTATAGAGTGTAGGGTATAGAGTGTATGGTATAGAGTGTAGGGTATAGAGTGTAGAGTGTAGGATATAGAGTGTAGGGTATAGAGTGTAGAGTGTAGGGTATAGTGTGTAGGGTATAGAGTGCAGGGTGTAGAGTGTAGGGTATAGAGTGTAGGGTATAAAGTGTTGAGTGTAGGGTATAGAGTGTATAGTGTAGGGTATAGAGTGTAGGGTATAGAGTGTAGGGTATAGAGTGTAGAGTGTATGGTATAGAGTGTATGCTATAGAGTATATGGTGTAGAGTGTATGGTATAGAGTGTAGGGTATAGAGTGTAGAGTGTATGGTATAGAGTTTAGATTGTAGGGTATAGAGTGTAGGTTATAGAGTGTAGGGTATAGAGTGTATGTTATAGAGTGTAGGGTATAAAGTGTAGAGTGTAGGGTATAGAGTTTAGATTGTAGGGTATAGAGTGTAGGTTATAGAGTGTAGGGTATAGAGTGTATGGTATAGAGTGTAGGGTATAGAGTGTAGAGTGTAGGGTATAGAGTGTATGGTATAGAGTGTAGGGTGTAGAGTGTAGGGTA
Organism: Ranitomeya imitator; assembly: GCF_032444005.1. Taxonomy (NCBI): domain Eukaryota; kingdom Metazoa; phylum Chordata; class Amphibia; order Anura; family Dendrobatidae; genus Ranitomeya; species Ranitomeya imitator. The sequence continues at coordinate 669,810 of NW_027193325.1, read as the reverse complement.
TAGAGTGTAGGGTATAGAATGTAGGGTATAGAATGTAGGGTATAGAGTGTAGGGCATAGAGTGTAGGGTATAGAGTGTAGAGTGTAGGGTATAGAGTGTAGGGTATAGAGTGTATGTTATAGAGTGTAGGGTATAGAGTGTAGAGTGTAGGGTATAGAGTTTAGATTGTAGGGTATAGAGTGTAGGGTATAGAGCGTAATGTATAGAGTGTAGGGTATAGAGTGTAGGGTATAGAGTGTAGGGTATAGAGTGTATGGTATAGAGTGTAGGGTATAGAGTGTATGGTATAGAGTGTAGGGTATAGAGTGTAGAGTGTAGGATATAGAGTGTAGGGTATAGAGTGTAGAGTGTAGGGTATAGAGTGTAGGGTATAGAGTGTAGGGTATAGAGTGTAGAGTGTAGGGATTAGAGTGTAGGGTATAGAGTGTAGGGTATAGAGTGTAGAGTGTAGGGAATAGAGTGTAGGGTATAGAGTGTAGAGTGTAGGGTATAGAGTGTAGGGTATAGAGTGTAGGGTATAGAGTGTGGGGTATAGAGTGTAGGGTATAGAGTGTAGGGTATAGAGTGTAGAGTGTAGGGTATAGAGTGTAAGGTATAGAGTGTAGGGTATAGAGTGTAGAGTGTAGGGTATAGAGTGTAGGGTATAGAGTGTAGGGTATAGAGTGTAGAGCATAGAGTGTAGGGTATAGAGTGTAGGGTGTAGAGTGTAGGGTATAGAGTGTAGGGTATAGAGTGTAGGGTATAGAGTGTAGGGTATAGAGTGTAGAGTGTAGGGTATAGAGTGTAGAGTGTAGGGTATAGAGTGTAGGGTATAGAGTGTAGGGTATAGAGTGTAGGGTATAGAGTGTAGAGTGTAGGGTATAGAGTGTAGAGTGTAGGGTATAGAGTGTATGGTATAGAGTGTAGGGTATAGAGTGTAGGGTGTAGAGTGTTGGGTATAGAGTGTAGGGTATAGAGTGTAGGGTATAGATTGTAGGGTATAGAGTGTAGGGAATAGAGTGTAGAGTGTAGGGTATAGAGTGTAGGGTATAGAGTGTAGAGTGTAGGGATTAGAGTGTAGGGTATAGAGTGTAGGGTCTAGAGTGTAGGGTATAGAGTGTAGAGTGTAGGGTATAGGGTGTAGGGTATAGAGTGTAGGGTATAGAGTGTAGGGCATAGAGTGTAGGGTATAGAGTGTAGGGTATAGAGTGTGGAGTGTAGGGTATAGAGTGTAGGGTATAGAGAGTAGGGTATAGAGTGTAGAGTGTAGGGTATAGAGTGTAGGGTATAGAGTGTAGAGTGTAGGGTATAGAGTGTAGGGTATAGAGTGTAGGGTATAGAGTGTAGAGTGTAGGGTATAGAGTGTAGGGTATAGAGTGTAGGATATAGAGTGTAGGGCATAGAGTGTAGGGTATAGAGTGTAGGGTATAGAGTGTAGAGTGTAGGGTATAGAGTGTAGGGTATAAAGTGTAGGGTATAGAGTGTAGAGTGTAGGGCATAGAGTGTAGAGTGTAGGGTATAGAGTGTAGGGTATAGAGTGTAGGGTATAGAGTGTAGAGTGTAGGGTATAGAGTGTAGAGTGTAGGGTATAGAGTGTAGGGTATAGAGTGTAGGGTAGAGAGTGTAGGGTAGAGAGTGTAGAGTGTAGGGTATAGAGTGTAGGGTATAGAGTGTAGGGTATAGAGTGTAGAGTGTAGGGATTAGAGTGTAGGGTATAGAGTGTAGGGTGTAGAGTGTAGGGTATAGAGTGTAGAGTGTAGGGTATAGAGTGTATGGTATAGAGTGTAGGGTATAGAGTGTAGGGTGTAGAGTGTAGGGTGTAGAGTGTAGGGTATAGAGTGTAGGGTATAGAGTGTAGGGAATAGAGTGTAGAGTGTAAGGTATAGAGTGTAGAGTGTAGGGCATAGAGTGTAGAGTGTAGGGTATAGAGTATAGGGTATAGAGTGTAGGGTATAGAGTGTAGGGTATAAAGTGTAGAGTGTAGGGTATAGAGTGTAGAGTGTAGGGTATAGAGTGTAGAGTGTAGGGCATAGAGTGTAGAGTGTAGGGTATAGAGTGTAGGGTATAGAGTGTAGAGTGTAGGGTATAGAGTGTAGGGTATAGAGTGTAGGGTATAGAGTGTAGAGTGTAGGGTATAGAGTGTAGGGTATAGAGTATAGGGCATAGAGTGTAGGGTATAGAGTGTAGGGTATAGAGTGTAGAGTGTAGGGTATAGAGTGTAGGGTATAGAGTGTAGGGTATAGAGTGTAGAGTGTAGGGTATAGAGTGTAGGGTATAGAGTGTAGGGTATAGAGTGTAGAGTGTAGGGTTTAGAGTGTAGAGCGTAGGGTATAGAGTGTAGGGTATAGAGTGTAGGGTAGAGAGTGTAGAGTGTAGGGTATAGAGTGTAGGGTATAGAGTGTAGGGTATAGAGTGTAGAGGGTAGGGATTAGAGTGTAGGGTATAGAGTGTAGGGTGTAGAGTGTAGGGTATAGAGTGTAGGGTATAGAGTGTATGGTATAGAGTGTAGGGTATAGAGTGTAGGGTGTAGAGTGTAGGGTATAGAGTGTAGGGTATAGAGTGTAGGGTATAGAGTGTAGGGCATAGATTGTAGGGAATAGAGTGTAGAGTGTAAGATATAGAGTGTAGAGTGTAGGGCATAGAGTGTAGAGTGTAGGGTATAGAGTGTAGGGTATAGAGTGTAGGGTATAGAGTGTAGAGTGTAGGGTATAGAGTGCAGAGTGTAGGGTATAGAGTGTAGAGTGTAGGGCATAGAGTGTAGAGTGTAGGGTATAGAGTGTAGGGTATAGAGTGTAGGGTATAGAGTGTAGGGTATAGAGTGTAGAGTGTAGGGTATAGAGTGTAGAGTGTAGGGTATAGAGTGTAGGGTATAGAGTGTAGGGTAGAGAGTGTAGGGTAGAGAGTGTAGAGTGTAGGGTATAGAGTGTAAGGTATAGAGTGTAGGGTATAGAGTGTAGAGTGTAGGGATTAGAGTGTAGGGTATAGAGTGTAGGGTGTAGAGTGTAGGGTATAGAGTGTAGAGTGTAGGGTATAGAGTGTAGGGTATAGAGTGTAGGGTATAGAGTGTAGAGTGTAGGGTATAGAGTGTAGAGTGTAGGGTATAGAGTGTAGAGTGTAGGGCATAGAGTGTAGAGTGTAGGGTATAGAGTGTAGGGTATAGAGTGTAGAGTGTAGGGTATAGAGTGTAGGGTATAGAGTGTAGGGTATAGAGTGTAGAGTGTAGGGTATAGAGTGTAGGGTATAGAGTATAGGGCATAGAGTGTAGGGTATAGAGTGTAGGGTTTAGAGTGTAGAGTGTAGGGTATAGAGTGTAGGGTATAGAGTGTAGGGTATAGAGTGTAGAGTGTAGGGTATAGAGTGTAGGGTATAGAGTGTAGGGTATAGAGTGTAGAGTGTAGGGTATAGAGTGTAGAGTGTAGGGTATAGAGTGTAGGGTATAGAGTGTAGGGTAGAGAGTGTAGGGTAGAGAGTGTAGAGTGTAGGGTATAGAGTGTAGGGTATAGAGTGTAGGGTATAGAGTGTAGAGTGTAGGGATTAGAGTGTAGGGCATAGAGTGTAGAGTGTAGGGTATAGAGTGTATGGTATAGAGTGTAGGGTATAGAGTGTAGGGCATGGAGTGTAGGGAATAGAGTGTAGAGTGTAAGGTATAGAGTGTAGAGTGTAGGGTATAGAGTGTAGGGTATAGAGTGTAGAGTGTAGGGTATAGAGTGTAGAGTGTAGGGCATAGAGTGTAGAGTGTAGGGTATAGAGTGTAGGGTATAGAGTGTAGGGTATAGAGTGTAGGGTATAGAGTGTAGAGTGTAGGGTATAGAGTGTAGAGTGTAGGGTATAGAGTGTAGGGTAGAGAGTGTAGAGTGTAGGGTATAGAGTGTAGGGTATAGAGTGTAGGGTATAGAGTGTAGAGTGTAGGGATTAGAGTGTAGGGTATAGAGTGTAGGGTGTAGAGTGTAGGGTATAGAGTGTAGAGTGTAGGGTATAGAGTGTAGGGTATAGAGTGTAGGGTATAGAGTGTAGGGTGTAGAGTGTAGGGTATAGAGAGTAGGGTATAGAGTGTAGGGTATAGAGTGTAGGGAATAGAGTGTAGAGTGTAAGGTATAGAGTGTAGAGTGTAGGGTATAGAGTGTAGGGTATAGAGTGTAGAGTGTAGGGATTAGAGTGTAGGGTATAGAGTGTAGGGTGTAGAGTGTAGGGTATAGAGTGTAGAGTGTAGGGTATAGAGTGTATGGTATAAAGTGTACGGTATAGAGTGTAGGGTGTAGAGTGTAGGGTATAGAGTGTAGGGTATAGAGTGTAGGGTATAGAGTGTAGAGTGTAGGGTATAGAGTGTAGGGTACAGAGTGTAGGGTATAGAGTGTAGGGTATAGAGTGTAGGGTATAGAGTGTAGAGTGTAGGGTATAGAGTGTAGGGTATAGAGTGTAGGGTATAGAATGTAGGGAATAGAGTGTAGAGTGTAAGGTATAGAGTGTAGAGTGTAGGGTATAGAGTGTATGGTATAGAGTGTAGGGTATAGAGTGTAGTGTGTAGAGTGTAGGGTATAGAGTGTAGGGTATAGAGTGTAGGGTATAGAGTGTAGGGTATAGAGTGTAGGGAATAGAGTGTAGAGTGTAAGGTATAGAGTGTAGAGTGTAGGGTATAGAGTGTAGGGTATAGAGTGTAGGGTATAGAGTGTAGGGTGTAGAGTGTAGGGTATAAAGTGTAGGGTATAGAGTGTAGGGTATAGAGTGTAGGGTATAGAGTGTAGGGTGTAGAGTGTAGGGTATAAAGTGTAGGGTATAGAGTGTAGGGTATAGAGTGTAGGGTATAGAGTGTAGGGAATAGAGTCTAGAGTGTAAGGTATAGAGTGTAGAGTGTAGGGTATAGAGTGTAGGTTATAGACTGTAGGGTATAGAGTGTAGGGTATAGAGTGTAGGGTATAAAGTGTAGAGTGTAGGGTATAGAGTGTATGGTATAGAGTGTAGGGTATAGAGTGTAGGGTGTAGAGTGTAGGGTATAGAGTGTAGGGTATAGAGTGTAGGGTATAGAGTGTAGGGAATAGAGTGTAGAGTGTAAGGTATAGAGTGTAGAGTGTAGGGTATAGAGTGTAGGGTATAGACTGTAGGGTATAGAGTGTAGGGTATAGAGTGTAGGGTATAGATTGTAGAGTGTAGGATATAGAGTGTAGGGTATAGAGTGTAGAGTGTAGGGTATAGAGTGTAGGGTATAGAGTGTAGGGTATAGAGTGTAGGGTATAGAGTGTAGGGTATAGAGTGTAAAGTGTAGGGTATAGTGTGTAGGGTATAGAGTGCAGGGTGTAGAGTGTAGGGTATAGAGTGTAGGGTATAGAGTGTAGGGCAAGGAGTGTAGGGTATAGAGTGTAGGGTATAGAGTGTTGGATATAGAGTGTAGAGTGTAGGGTATAGAGTGTAGAGTGTAGGGATTAGAGTGTAGGGTATAGAGTGTAGGGTGTAGAGTGTAGGGTATAGAGTGTAGAGTGTAGGGTATAGAGTGTATGGTATAGAGTGTAGGGTATAGAGTGTAGGGTGTAGAGTGTAGGGTATAGAGTGAAGGGCATAGAGTGTAGGGTATAGAGTGTAGGGTATAGAGTGTAGAGTGTAGGGTATAGAGTGTATGGTATAGAGTGTAGGGTGTAGAGTGTAGGGTATAGAGTGTAGGATAGAGAGTGTAGAGTGTAGGGTATAGAGTGTAGGGTATAGAGTGTAGAGTGTAGGGTATAGAGTGTATGGTATAGAGTGTAGGGTATAGAGTGTAGGGTGTAGAGTGTAGGGTATAGAGTGTAGGGTTTAGAGTGTATGGTATAGAGTGTAGGGTATAGAGTGTAGGGTGTAGAGTGTAGGGTATAGAGTGTAGGGTATAGAGTGTAGGGTATAGAGTGTAGAGTGTAGGGTATAGAGTGTAGGGTACAGAGTGTAGGGTATAGAGTGTAGGGTATAGAGTGTAGGGTATAGAGTGTAGGGTATAGATTGTAGGGTATAGAGTGTAGGGTAGAGAGTGTAGAGTGTAGGGTATAGAGTGTAGGGTATAGAGTGTAGAGTGTAGGGTATAGAGTGTATGGTATAGAGTGTAGGGTATAGAGTGTAGGGTGTAGAGTGTAGGGTATAGAGTGTAGAGTGTAGGGTATAGAGTGTAGGGTATAGAGTGTAGGGTATAGAGTGTAGGGTGTAGAGTGTAGGGTATAGAGTGTAGGGTATAGAGTGTAGGGTATAGAGTGTAGAGTGTAGGGATTAGAGTGTAGGGTATAGAGTGTAGGGTGTAGAGTGTAGGGTATAGAGTGTAGAGTGTAGGGTATAGAGTGTAGGGTATAGAGTGTAGGGTATAGAGTGTAGGGTGTAGAGTGTAGGGTATAGAGTGTAGGGTATAGAGTGTAGGGTATAGACTGTAGGGAATAGAGTGTAGAGTGTAAGGTATAGAGTGTAGAGTGTAGGGTATAGAGTGTAGAGTGTAGGGATTAGAGTGTAGGGTATAGAGTGTAGGGTGTAGAGTGTAGGGTATAGAGTGTAGAGTGTAGGTATAGAGTGTATGGTATAAAGTGTACGGTATAGAGTGTAGGGTGTAGAGTGTAGGGTATAGAGTGTAGGGTATAGAGTGTAGGGAATAGAGTGTAGAGTGTAAGGTATAGAGTGTAGAGTGTAGGGTATAGAGTGTAGAGTGTAGGGTATAGAGTGTAGGGTATAGAGTGTAGGATAGAGAGTGTAGAGTGTAGGGTATAGAGTGTAGGGTATAGAGTGTAGAGTGTAGGGTATAGAGTGTATGGTATAGAGTGTAGGGTATAGAGTGTAAGGTGTAGAGTGTAGGGTATAGAGTGTAGGGTTTAGAGTGTATGGTATAGAGTGTAGGGTATAGAGTGTAGGGTGTAGAGTGTAGGGTATAGAGTGTAGGGTATAGAGTGTAGGGTATAGAGTGTAGAGTGTAGGGTATAGAGTGTAGGGTACAGAGTGTAGGGTATAGAGTGTAGGGTATAGAGTGTAGGGTATAGAGTGTAGAGTGTAGGGTATATAGTGTATAGTGTAGGGTATAGAGTGTAGGGTATAGATTGTAGGGTATAGAGTGTAGGGTAGAGAGTGTAGAGTGTAGGGTATAGAGTGTAGAGTGTAGGGTATAGAGTGTATGGTATAGAGTGTAGGGTATAGAGTGTAGGGTGTAGAGTGTAGGGTATAGAGTGTAGGGTATAGAGTGTATGGTATAGAGTGTAGGGTGTAGAGTGTAGGGTATAGAGTGTAGGGTATAGAGTGTAGGGTATAGAGTGTAGGGTATAGAATGTAGGGAATAGAGTGTAGAGTGTAAGGTATAGAGTGTAGAGTGTAGGGTATAGAGTGTATGGTATAGAGTGTAGGGTATAGAGTGTAGTGTGTAGAGTGTAGGGTATAGAGTGTAGGGTATAGAGTGTAGGGTATAGAGTGTAGGGTATAGAGTGTAGGGAATAGAGTGTAGAGTGTAAGGTATAGAGTGTAGAGTGTAGGGTATAGAGTGTAGGGTATAGAGTGTAGGGTATAGAGTGTAGGGTGTAGAGTGTAGGGTATAAAGTGTAGGGTATAGAGTGTAGGGTATAGAGTGTAGGGTATAGAGTGTAGGGAATAGAGTCTAGAGTGTAAGGTATAGAGTGTAGAGTGTAGGGTATAGAGTGTAGGTTATAGACTGTAGGGTATAGAGTGTAGGGTATAGAGTGTAGGGTATAAAGTGTAGAGTGTAGGGTATAGAGTGTATGGTATAGAGTGTAGGGTATAGAGTGTAGGGTGTAGAGTGTAGGGTATAGAGTGTAGGGTATAGAGTGTAGGGTATAGAGTGTAGGGTATAGAGTGTAGGGAATAGAGTGTAGAGTGTAAGGTATAGAGTGTAGAGTGTAGGGTATAGAGTGTAGGGTATAGACTGTAGGGTATAGAGTGTAGGGTATAGAGTGTAGGGTATAGATTGTAGAGTGTAGGCTATAGAGTGTAGGGTATAGAGTGTAGAGTGTAGGGTATAGAGTGTATGGTATAGAGTGTAGGGTATAGAGTGTAGGGTGTAGAGTGTAGGGTATAGAGTGTAGGGTATAGAGTGTATGGTATAGAGTGTAGGGTGTAGAGTGTAGGGTATAGAGTGTAGGGTATAGAGTGTAGGGTATAGAGTGTAGGGTATAGAATGTAGGGAATAGAGTGTAGAGTGTAAGGTATAGAGTGTAGAGTGTAGGGTATAGAGTGTATGGTATAGAGTGTAGGGTATAGAGTGTAGTGTGTAGAGTGTAGGGTATAGAGTGTAGGGTATAGAGTGTAGGGTATAGAGTGTAGGGTATAGAGTGTAGGGAATAGAGTGTAGAGTGTAAGGTATAGAGTGTAGAGTGTAGGGTATAGAGTGTAGGGTATAGAGTGTAGGGTATAGAGTGTAGGGTGTAGAGTGTAGGGTATAAAGTGTAGGGTATAGAGTGTAGGGTATAGAGTGTAGGGTATAGAGTGTAGGGAATAGAGTCTAGAGTGTAAGGTATAGAGTGTAGAGTGTAGGGTATAGAGTGTAGGTTATAGACTGTAGGGTATAGAGTGTAGGGTATAGAGTGTAGGGTATAAAGTGTAGAGTGTAGGGTATAGAGTGTATGGTATAGAGTGTAGGGTATAGAGTGTAGGGTGTAGAGTGTAGGGTATAGAGTGTAGGGTATAGAGTGTAGGGTATAGAGTGTAGGGTATAGAGTGTAGGGAATAGAGTGTAGAGTGTAAGGTATAGAGTGTAGAGTGTAGGGTATAGAGTGTAGGGTATAGACTGTAGGGTATAGAGTGTAGGGTATAGAGTGTAGGGTATAGATTGTAGAGTGTAGGCTATAGAGTGTAGGGTATAGAGTGTAGAGTGTAGGGTATAGAGTGTAGGGTATAGAGTGTAGGGTATAGAGTGTAGGGTATAGAGTGTAGGGTATAGAGTGTAAAGTGTAGGGTATAGTGTGTAGGGTATAGAGTGCAGGGTGTAGAGTGTAGGGTATAGAGTGTAGGGTATAGAGTGTAGGGCAAGGAGTGTAGGGTATAGAGTGTAGGGTATAGAGTGTTGGATATAGAGTGTAGAGTGTAGGGTATAGAGTGTAGAGTGTAGGGATTAGAGTGTAGGGTATAGAGTGTAGGGTGTAGAGTGTAGGGTATAGAGTGTAGAGTGTAGGGTATAGAGTGTATGGTATAGAGTGTAGGGTATAGAGTGTAGGGTGTAGAGTGTAGGGTATAGAGTGAAGGGCATAGAGTGTAGGGTATAGAGTGTAGGGTATAGAGTGTAGAGTGTAGGGTATAGAGTGTATGGTATAGAGTGTAGGGTGTAGAGTGTAGGGTATAGAGTGTAGGATAGAGAGTGTAGAGTGTAGGGTATAGAGTGTAGGGTATAGAGTGTAGAGTGTAGGGTATAGAGTGTATGGTATAGAGTGTAGGGTATAGAGTGTAGGGTGTAGAGTGTAGGGTATAGAGTGTAGGGTTTAGAGTGTATGGTATAGAGTGTAGGGTATAGAGTGTAGGGTGTAGAGTGTAGGGTATAGAGTGTAGGGTATAGAGTGTAGGGTATAGAGTGTAGAGTGTAGGGTATAGAGTGTAGGGTACAGAGTGTAGGGTATAGAGTGTAGGGTATAGAGTGTAGGGTATAGAGTGTAGGGTATAGATTGTAGGGTATAGAGTGTAGGGTAGAGAGTGTAGAGTGTAGGGTATAGAGTGTAGGGTATAGAGTGTAGAGTGTAGGGTATAGAGTGTATGGTATAGAGTGTAGGGTATAGAGTGTAGGGTGTAGAGTGTAGGGTATAGAATGTAGGGAATAGAGTGTAGAGTGTAAGGTATAGAGTGTAGAGTGTAGGGTATAGAGTGTATGGTATAGAGTGTAGGGTATAGAGTGTAGTGTGTAGAGTGTAGGGTATAGAGTGTAGGGTATAGAGTGTAGGGTATAGAGTGTAGGGTATAGAGTGTAGGGAATAGAGTGTAGAGTGTAAGGTATAGAGTGTAGAGTGTAGGGTATACAGTGTAGGGTATAGAGTGTAGGGTATAGAGTGTAGGGTGTAGAGTGTAGGGTATAGAGTGTAGGGTATAGAGTGTAGGGTATAGAGTGTAGGGTATAGAGTGTAGGGAATAGAGTCTAGAGTGTAAGGTATAGAGTGTAGAGTGTAGGGTATAGAGTGTAGGGTATAGACTGTAGGGTATAGAGTGTAGGGTATAGAGTGTAGGGAATAGAGTGTAGAGTGTAAGGTATAGAGTGTAGAGTGTAGGGTATAGAGTGTAGGGTATAGACTGTAGGGTATAGAGTGTAGGGTATAGAGTGTAGGGTATAGATTGTAGAGTGTAGGCTATAGAGTGTAGGGTATAGAGTGTAGAGTGTAGGGTATAGAGTGTAGGGTATAGAGTGTAGGGTATAGAGTGTAGGGTATAGAGTGTAGGGTATAGAGTGTAAAGTGTAGGGTATAGTGTGTAGGGTATAGAGTGCAGGGTGTAGAGTGTAGGGTATAGAGTGTAGGGTATAGAGTGTAGGGTATAGAGTGCAGAGTGTAGGGTATAGAGTGTAGGGTATAGAGTGTAGGGTATAGAGTGTAGAGTGTAGGGTATAGAGTGTAGAGTGTAGGGTATAGAGTGTAGGGTATAGAGTGTAGGGTAGAGAGTGTAGGGTAGAGAGTGTAGAGTGTAGGGTATAGAGTGTAGGGTATAGAGTGTAGGGTATAGAGTGTAGAGTGTAGGGATTAGAGTGTAGGGCATAGAGTGTAGGGTGTAGAGTGTAGGGTATAGAGTGTAGAGTGTAGGGTATAGAGTGTATGGTATAGAGTGTAGGGTATAGGGTGTAGGGTGTAGAGTGTAGGGTATAGAGTGTATGGTATAGAGTGTAGGGTATAGAGTGTAGGGCATGGAGTATAGGGAATAGAGTGTAGAGTGTAAGGTATAGACTGTAGAGTGTAGGGCATAGAGTGTAGAGTGTAGGGTATAGAGTGTAGGGTATAGAGTGTAGGGTATAGAGTGTAGAGTGTAGGGTATAGAGTGTAGAGTGTAGGGTATAGAGTGTAGAGTGTAGGGCATAGATTGTAGAGTGTAGGGTATAGAGTGTAGGGTATAGAGTGTAGGGTATAGAGTGTAGGGTATAGAGTGTAGAGTGTAGGGTATAGAGTGTAGAGTGTAGGGTATAGAGTGTAGGGTATAGAGTGTAGGGTATAGAGTGTAGGGTAGAGAGTGTGGAGTGTAGGGTATAGAGTGTAGGGTATAGAGTGTAGGGTATAGAGTGTAGAGTGTAGGGATTAGAGTGTAGGGTATAGAGTGTAGGGTGTAGAGTGTAGGGTATAGAGTGTAGAGTGTAGGGTATAGAGTGTAGGTTATAGAGTGTAGGGTATAGAGTGTAGGGTGTAGAGTGTAGGGTATAGAGTGTAGGGTATAGAGTGTAGAGTGTAGGGATTAGAGTGTAGGGTATAGAGTGTAGAGTGTAGGGTATAGAGTGTATGGTATAGAGTGTAGGGTATAGAGTGTAGGGTGTAGAGTGTAGGGTATAGAGTGTATGGTATAGAGTGTAGGGTATAGAGTGTAGGGCATGGAGTGTAGGGAATAGAGTGTAGAGTGTAAGGTATAGAGTGTAGAGTGTAGGGCATAGAGTGTAGAGTGTAGGGTATAGAGTGTAGGGTATAGAGTGTAGGGTATAGAGTGTAGAGTGTAGGGTATAGAGTGTAGAGTGTAGGGTATAGAGTGTAGAGTGTAGGGCATAGAGTGTAGAGTGTAGGGTATAGAGTGTAGGGTATAGAGTGTAGGGTATAGAGTGTAGGGTTTAGAGTGTAGAGTGTAGGGTATAGAGTGTAGAGTGTAGGGTATAGAGTGTAGGGTATAGAGTGTAGGGTATAGAGTGTAGGGTAGAGAGTGTAGAGTGTAGGGTATAGAGTGTAGGGTATAGAGTGTAGGGTGTAGAGTGTAGGGATTAGAGTGTAGGGTATAGAGTGTAGGGTGTAGAGTGTAGGGTATAGAGTGTAGAGTGTAGGGTATAGAGTGTAGGGTATAGAGTGTAGGGTATAGAGTGTAGGGTGTAGAGTGTAGGGTATAGAGTGTAGGGTATAGAGTGTAGAGTGTAGGGATTAGAGTGTAGGGTATAGAGTGTAGGGTGTAGAGTGTAGGGTATAGAGTGTAGAGTGTAGGGTATAGAGTGTAGGGTATAGAGTGTAGGGATTAGAGTGTAGGGCATAGAGTGTAGGGTGAAGAGTGTAGGGTATAGAGTGTAGAGTGTAGGGTATAGAGTGTATGGTATAGAGTGTAGGGTATAGAGTGTAGGGTGTAGAGTATAGGGTATAGAGTGTATGGTATAGAGTGTAGGGTATAGAGTGTAGGGCATGGAGTGTAGGGAATAGAGTGTAGAGTGTAAGGTATAGAGTGTAGAGTGTAGGGCATAGAGTGTAGAGTGTAGGGTATAGAGTGTAGGGTATAGAGTGTAGGGTATAGAGTGTAGAGTGTAGGGTATAGAGTGTAGAGTGTAGGGTATAGAGTGTAGAGTGTAGGGCATAGAGTGTAGAGTGTAGGGTATAGAGTGTAGGGTATAGAGTGTAGGGTATAGAGTGTAGGGTATAGAGTGTAGAGTGTAGGGTATAGAGTGTAGAGTGTAGGGTATAGAGTGTAGGGTATAGAGTGTAGGGTAGAGAGTGTAGAGTGTAGGGTATAGAGTGTAGGGTATAGAGTGTAGGGTATAGAGTGTAGAGTGTAGGGATTAGAGTGTAGGGTATAGAGTGTAGGGTGTAGAGTGTAGGGTATAGAGTGTAGAGTGTAGGGTATAGAGTGTAGGGTATAGAGTGTAGGGTATAGAGTGTAGGGTGTAGAGTGTACGGTATAGAGAGTAGGGTATAGAGTGTAGGGTATAGAGTGTAGGGAATAGAGTGTAGAGTGTAAGGTATAGAGTGTAGAGTGTAGGGTATAGAGTGTAGGGTATAGAGTGTAGAGTGTAGGGATTAGAGTGTAGGGTATAGAGTGTAGGGTGTAGAGTGTAGGGTATAGAGTGTAGAGTGTAGGGTATAGAGTGTATG